>NW_026594311.1:1910849-2098001 GCF_907164565.1 Psammomys obesus | reverse complement strand
TGTGTGTGTGTGTGTGTGTGTGTGTGTGTGTGTGTGTGTGTGTGTGTTGGGGATAGAGGGGACTGTGTAGGGCCCAGAAGCTAGGTAGGCAGAGGGCCAGTTTCTTTCCTTTCCAGCTTTAGGAACCCAGCCCACAGGCACTAGGAGACTAGGAGCCAATGCAATTTAAAACTCAGTACTTTCCAAAGCTGTTTCCCTTGACCACGGAGGGACCAGCTACAGCTCAACTCCAGCCAACTCTCCTCTACCTTCTCCCAAGTCACAGTTATAGCCACTAATCGGAGGCTGAGTGTGGGACTGAAGGATGGGATTGGGAGAGAGCACACTGGCAGAGCCTGGATGTAGGTAACAAGAGGATACATGCAGCAAGAGGATGCAGAGAGAGAGAGAGAGAGAGAGAGAGAGAGAGAGAGAGAGAGAGAGGACACAGCCAGTAGGTGGGCACAGCTGGGGGAACTGCTGAGCATGGCCAGCTGAGGCTGGAGCGCAGTGAGCCAGAGAGCAGTGGCGGCTGCCTTTCAAGTACTTTAAAATCACTTACAATGGCCGGATTAAACGATCAGAAATTCCATTTAATAGGACAAATAAAGAAATAACAATCTACTCTATCAGACTGGAGAAGGTGAGCTGGATGGGTTTTTTCCCCCCTTGAAAAAGGAAAAAAGGAAGGAAGGGGGAAAAAAGAAGGATAATGTGTGTTTACTCAAGCAAAGAAAAAAATATTTAAGTGATGTCGGGGAGAAGATTGCAGTAACTAGTGAAGAATAACATCGTCTACTTTGCTGTCAAATCACACCCGAATTTCAGTAATAGATTCTCGGCTGACACTCAATTCAATTCGAAGGTGATCCTGCTTTATCCCAGCCCATCAAATATTAAACACTTGCATTAGCAGGTGCTGCCGCTTCCCGGCTTAAAGCGGCGGGCGGCAGGGCTGTGGCGGCCCCTCCACTCTGCTTGTAGCTTGAGGACAGGGCATCTCAATGCTATCTGCACGTCACCCTGAGCCTTATCGCAGCTACGCGCGAAGACCACTTCAGATAACACTAGATGCTTGCCCCCTACGTCAACATGATTAGATTATTACCGTAATTACGACTCCCCAAGATCTTCACCGGCTAGGATGTGTACAAGGGGGATGGAGGACAGCAAAGACCAGGAGGGCCAGGCTGGACCAGGGCAAGCGGGAGCCCCAGGCAGGAGAGAAGTAGCAGGCAAGGTACAGCCTGGTACTGCCTGACAGATGCCTTTCAGGAAGGGCAGTGTAGCTTGTCAGAGCAAGGGTGAGATGAATTGGTGTCTCCACTGTGGCTGTGGTGTCATGCTGCACAGTTTCATATTCCTAGATAAGGCATGATAACCAATTGCTGCTGAGACACGGCCTCATCCAGCACTTCCTCAGGGGGTATGGGCCAGGAGGAGGGGTGGCATGTGCACATGGGTCTGCCAAGCTCCTAATAAGAGGGATTTAATTTTTACAAATGCTGCTTCCAGCGGGGCCTTCACATACCAGCCAAAGTCCAAAATGATATTAAAAACGGTTAATTAAAACTGCTCTCCTTCAGCCTGGGATTCCTCCTGCTGCCCCCGCTGAGAACACTGGCACATTCTTCACCAGAGCTTAACCTTCTGACACGGCCACCAGCCTCACAGAAGCAGCCTAGGCCCAGCACCTCAAATCCCCCCCCCCCCAAAACAAAACAAAACAAACGAAACCCGTCATCTTGGGTACCTATCAAGCAGAACTAGCAGTCATAGTTACAGACAATGCAGAGACACTGAGGCCCTTACAGCAATGCAACCTAGGTTCCCGTCACTGTACTCTGAACCTCTCACATCTGCTGCCCCTCTGTCCCTGGACCCACACCTTGGTTGTCCCTTTGGAAGCCTCCCATATTCAGCAATATTCATCAGAGAGTATTCATCAACTATGTACATGCTCACACCCACACATGCCATAGTCCCCTCCCTCCAGTGACTGCCATCCTGCTATCCTCCTAAAAAGACTGCATCAGTACACAAACTTAGAGCTCTTCCAGGAGTACTGCTCAGGGCAAGGTATACAAGTCATGTTTCGAGGACTCTGGTTGGAAAGTCAAGGCAGTCACCTGGCAATCAAGCAGAGCAGGAGGCTGAGCCTGTGTATGGCTGGAGGAAGCTAGGAAAGCTAGGTTAGGAAGGGCTAGGAGGAATGTTACTGCAAGGCCTGAGTGTAGCCAACAGAGAGCACTTCAGCCCAGGCAGAAGATGCAGCCAAGACAAAGGAGAATGGCAGGAGTGGGGAGAGGCTTCCTCTTCTTGCTCCTGTCCTTTCAACCTGTGGGGAAGGAAGGCGGCGGCCAGGTGTGCCTAATCTTGATTAGTGTGGGACAGGGACCTGTTTTAAGAGCTCTGTCCACGCTCTGCACCTGAGCTGTTTCAAATTCTCTGGCTGCTGCTTCCTCACGGCACCTCTCAGCCATTGAGGCCCACCTGCCCAGCTGTGCGGTTAGCAGCTAACTCCTGAGGGTCCTGGCCAGAGGGTGCAGCAAGTGGAAGGATGACTGCTAAGAGAGGAAGATGACTTGTAAGGACAGTAGCTCCTAAGTTCTGTCCATGGCAGGCACTCAAATGCTGAGCCAGGAGGACAGGTGGAGTTGGATTGAACGACGCAGTATCTACTGAACCAACCCACCCTACCCTGTCAGGCAGGCACGCACACTTCCCTTCCCCTGGGCCGCTGTAATTTCCATGCGCAGGGAAGCAGGTGCCGAGCTGCTCCCGGCTGGCTTTCCCCTCTTGTGGCTCTGCCTGCCTTGGCTGCTGCCCCATTAGCTTAGTGGCCAGCCATCTGCGACGGGCCTGCTGCACAGCCCTGCTGTAGGCGCGGCGGGTGGCCCCCTGTGTAACAGGGAGCTTTGCCATTAGCGCCTTTAATATTCTGACACCTCAGCACAGCCTGCTATTACATGCAAACGCTGATCGCCCTGTGAAATTACATTGCTGGGCCCGCGAAATGGAATCGTGTATAATCAGCCTCCTCCATGCACTGTCAGTCCCATCACAAACACGGCGCCCGGCGGCTTACGGGGGCTTAGCAGCTGCGACAAGTGTATTGGGTTTAATAGATGAAGTAGCCCTCAACGGCAGCAGCATCAGATCCTTCAAAGAGGAAAGAAGAGGTATCAACAGCTGCTCTGTTGTCCCTGCCTACCCATACACTACCTGACAGTGGGTGGACAGGGCAGGAAGGGCCTTGGGTAAAAAGCTAGAACCTAGCTCAGACTGCAGACAAAAGCAGACTACTTACTAACTTCCAGAACACCGTGTACAAACATAGCCAGTACTCTGCTGACAAGGAAAGAAGCCTTGAACACCTCTGGATGACTTGTCACCCTTCATACCCAAGACTGTACGCCATTTCCCAAGACAACAGACCAAGACTCAGCCAGTGAACTGAGTACCCAGGGCCACAAGTAAATGCAGACTGGTTGCGCCATGTGTACTTAGGGCATATCCAGCAGCCCATGCCTTGCAGAAAGGCAGTGCATTCAGCTCAGGTGTCAGACAAATCTGCCCTTGACTTCTGGGTCTGCAAGTTAGCACTATAACCTTGAGTGAGTTTTTAAAATTTTCTAAGCCATGGTTATCTGTACTACAGAGAGAGAAGATGACACCTTTTCTCTGTGTACCTGTGCTGTCATCACCTAAGACATGAGCCACCTTTAAGAACTCTACTCTCTCCTTTTACAGGTCAGCCTAACACCAACTGGAAAAAATGGGTTTTCCAAAGATGGCCATAGTCCCATCATCACAAATTTATGTCTCCTCCCCTTCCTTGGAAACAGGATGGGTTTTTGTGACCACTTCCACAGTAGTGCAGAAATACTCACACTACAAGACTACTGCAAAAATGCTTAGGCAGATCCGTCCCAGTTGCTGGAATACTTGCCCACGCCTGCACTGCTGTCAAGTAATGATGCCATCCCAGGACAGCAAAATCAATGAGGCTGTCCTAGGAGAGTCAAAAAGTGAAGAGGTTCAAAATAACCCTCCAAGAGGCCACACAGAGAATCTATGAGATTGGATAAGGAGGGAGGTGCCAGCCAGCCACTGGCTGTTCCAGCCACACAGTGTGCTAGAGCCACCTGGATCATACCCACACAAGAGCCTGTGTTTTCATGTGACTCAACTTCCCAGAATCTTTTTGTTGGGATCATTAAATTTGGGAATGATCAGAACTGGGGTAATAATTGGAAATCCAATATCTACTCTTTACTCCATATACGCTGCAGGTATCTTCAAATTCGTCTTTCCTGTTGCTTCTAGACTATTTCTCTCCCTGTGGGACTTTATTCCAAATGATCATCACTATGGGCATATCTACAGAATAACACAGTGTAGAAATTTTACCTCTCAACTTACTGACTCCTGGTCCTCACCAATGACCATCTATAATGAGCTATTTCTGCCTCCTTCCATCTTTCCCCACAGCCATAACCTGGGCCTCATCACCACCAGACCGCTTCCTTTCTGAACTCTCGTCTTGACAGATCCCCAACTTTTGTAATCTCTCTCTCCCTCTGCTTTAGCCTCCACTGTACTCACAGTCTGCCCATCCCTTCTGGCCTCAATCCCTTTTCTAGTAGGCTCAAAGCGTTGATTCTTATTTCAACTACATTTTTATGTAGGAAGTGGTCACTATGGATTCAAGATCACCATCTTAGCACATACTCCATGGCACCCCAAACCTATTTTCCTATTTTCACAAAGATAGACAGTCCCTGGCAGAATTCCTTCATGCATATGCTCCGCTCTTATGAAGAGGCTGTTCCTGCCCACCTGCTCTGACCTCTCCTTTCTCACAGGGCACCCTCAGTCTACAGCCTATCCACACTTGGGCCTTACGCGTCCCCCCTTCCCACCTCTCAGGTTCTTGCTCCATTCTAAATCTGCAGCCTAAAATGACCAGCGAGTAGGAGGGGGACCAACTGGAAAGAAGAAGAGGCCCAGAGGGAACAGGGTGGGGATGAGAGAGTGTAACGGGGCAATGCAGTCAACATACAGATATACACGTACAAAATTGTCAATGGTTAATTTTTTATTTAAAAAAATGAAGATTCCTTAACCCAATCTTTTATTAGCTTCTTTCTGTTTGCAATGAAGCATTTGTGTAAATCTCTACATAGTCACAGAACTTCTCTGAGTCCTAATTTCCTCTGTGAAGGATAACAACAGCTCCAATTCCATAGAGTTGGTCTGAGGATTAAGTGAATTAGCATAGATGTTTAAATGATACCCGTCCCCTTAACAACTACACTCTGTAAAGTGCCCACAAGTTCCACACTCCTATCCACCTACAGCCCATCTGTTAACAACCAACTTTTCAAAGTTGTTTCCCGTCACTTGCACTTTCCTCTCCACCACTCCCAAACTCCCGCACTTGCTGTCATGTCACTTAGGTCCTAGGAAGGTCAACAATCCTCACCTTGTTGTTCTTGTCTATGGATAGGCTATGGATAGCTGCAGGTTCTTAGCGGTCTTCTGCAGCCTGTAACTTACTCCATCTTTGAAACCCTTCCCATGCTCTCTTTGACTTTCAGCTCTCTCAGTTTCTGCAGCTCTACCGTGGTCCTCACACTCCTGCACAATGTCCTCTTCAGCTGGCCATTTAGTATGTAGCCCCCTCTGTTCTCCTTTCCTAGCTTTTCCTACTTGGTACCACTTTCCTTTGGTGATTTCCTCAACTCCTTTGTCTTCATCTTCTCTACCCTCCTCATCTGTATTTCTTATCGCTACCTAAATGCCAAACGCACATACTGCTTTCTTAGCCTTTCCATGTGGACTCCATATGCACTTGATTCTCAGTATGTTTAGAACACAGCCAACATCTATCCAAACTACTCCTTCTTCTGGGTTCCCCCACCACCAAACTGGTAGGCTAAGCCGGAATGTATGAGTTGTCTTTTTTACTGCCATCAAGCCTGCCATTGTAATTTTGTGTCTCATGCGTACTCAAGCAATGGTAAGCACCAACCTTTGCCTACTTTTTGCTTCTGTTTCAACACTCAACTCAAAAGTGCCTTCCTGTGGTCTCTCCTGACTCTAAATCCACCTACAGTCTGAACAGCACCTGCAGCATTCAAGTTCTTTGCCAATCTACTACAAATCCACTGGAGCCACCTAAGAGCAATGGCTGCACTGTTATTTCCTGGTGCTCTACCAAGGGAAGGGGAAGGAAAGGAAAGGAGAAGAGTACAGTTTCTGTGTGTACAGGAAGCTGCAACTCTCACTTACCTAGGGTCCTTCAAGAAGCATCTCTCCTCACCCAATAGAACAGCAATCCTTCAGCGACTCATGGAACTGACTATGTGAAACATGCCTGTGTGAAAACAACTCTTGCTTCCCTTCTCCCTTCCTGAGCTCTTCAGCTATGGGGAGCCCCACTCCACTCATTAGGCCAACAGAAGCTTGGCCAGAATGCCTACAGCAGCAATAGGACAGGCGCTTGTGTCAGGCAACAAGAACTCAACATTCCCAAGTCCAGCTGGAACTGTGCTCTCTGGCTACCAACATCCCTCAGGGGCAGCTGCCTCCACCTCTGCCAATCAACAGAACTTAAGTAGAATAATTAGCTTCTCCGTGTACTTAACCTTACACTGCCTACACCACGACAGCTGCCTGGTGTGTGCTAGGTCACCACCACAGCAAAGGCAGGGGTTGTACCAAAGGTCTACAGTCCACAACATTTGGTACTCTAAGAATGGGAAGACAGCTGCCAACTCATTTGATAACCATTAGGTCCTGAGTACTTTCAGGTGGAGTAACTTGCTGAGTCAGAGGCGACTTGGGGACACCAAGGTTTACAGGGAGGGAACAAGATAAGACCTTCCTGAGCTATGCTGCCTGAGCCCCTGCAGAGGAAGCCAGCCTGTCCAGAGTTGCCTGTGTACTGTCATTGTCTAAGGTAAATAGGTCAGCAGGAGCCACCTGCCTGGAGTGAGAGCTACATTGTGAGTTTTCTTTGTTTTCATTACAATTTCCTCTCTCACTGCTTCTTTTTTAGCCAGCCCTTTCCTCCCTGGGGTGCTGGGGATTGAATGAAACACCACCCCCGGCTCCAATAAGTGTATTTCAATTACATCTGTCACTGTATAACGATATAATGATATATCATGTGATATTAAATCCATGGTAATCATATCAGGGATTTTTTTTAATCGTGCACTAATCACATTATTACATCTCTATAATTAACAACAGGAGGTATGAAAATCCAGTTAAGGCAGTAGGCTCAATGTAGTCCCCCCACCCCCATCTTAGTTACCTCCAGATTAGGGCCAGATTAGGATGGGGACTGCAGGGCATTAACAAGCGGAGCCAGTCTTCACCTCCCAGTGCCCCTGCCATGGGCAGAACCTTCAGCATCCAGCGCTGACAGTGATAATCCAGACTGAGATCGGGGTATCCAGCTTGTATGTAGCTGCTCAGGAAAGAGGCCTCACGGCTCAGCTGAGCTTCCAGACCCCCTGCCTGAGCCTGCAGCATCAAACCATCACTCTGTGGGAGGGGTGGCACCTTTCCTTTAGATCGGCAAGGCCCTCTACAGTGCTTGTAAGGCCCAGGGCAAGTCTCTGCTTCCCACACTAGAATTCCTCCTGCTACTGTTGCACACACGCCCCTCTGACCCGGTTTCTGACAGCTCTAACATCCCTGGGTCCAGCAACTTGAGCCTTTGTCTCTTGGTCTCATCAGCCCTGATGACAGCAGAACAAACCCAACTCTTGCTAGGGCCATTCCTTCCCAGCTCTTTCTCTGAAGAATGGCCCTTCACATTACATGACAAGTGGGGTTTTGATAACCACTGGATTGTTCTCATGTCCCCCAAACAGTCTAAGTTCTTATGTTTCCCCACCTGAGCCTAGATGGAGAGAGGAAAGGCTGGGGACTGAGCTTGAACTATGTCAAATGACCGACCCTGTCTTTCCCACCCCCTCTCCTGATACTGAGCTGTTAGGGCTAATCCCCTCAGGGGTGTCAGAACCAGTCTGCAAAGCAGAATTCTGTGTTTCAAGTCCAAAGCTTTGAACCTGGCATGTAACTAGTCCTCAGTGAGGGGCAGGCATTTTGCTAAGTTTGACTCTCAGAAGTTGGACAAGCCTGAAGATAAAAGAGAAAAATCATGTCCTTTTTCCTAATAAAAAGGAGACACTAATAGCAGTCAGCACTTAGGCAAAGCACTTTAAGTTTCTAAAGTGCTTTCCAAATTAAAATATAATCCTTTATTGAGTGTGTGCCACCACCATCTGCCCACCCTTCACACACAGCACACACACCTTCACTTTCTTCCTCTCTAAGAATACAGAGAGGGGCTGCAAAACATTCATTCCAGATCCTTCTCCCTCTTGTCCGGATTGCTCACATAGTGGTTTTTTGTTTGATTGGTTTTAGCAAATACTTTGTGCTAAGCCCTGTACTGAAGATAACCAAGTCCAGTGGACCAGGCCAGTACACTCGAACAGCCATGAGGCAAAAGGAAAGATACATAAACACACTTGCAAAACAACACTGTGATGGCCAACATCTTCCAAGAACTTTGGTGAAGGAATGAAGCCTGGAAAGACATCACGGAGAAGACCCAGATGGCCTTCAGTGCGAATACTGATGCCATACAGGCAAAGAGCTCATTTGTTCTAAAGTGAGACAAGAAAGTCCTATGAAAGCAGCTGGGGTTGGGTAAGATTGCTCAGTAAGAATGGAAGCCTGTGGAATCAGATGAGGCTTCAGAGTTGGGGCCCAAAGAACCTACTCTTTAAACCATCTCCATCATCCTAGTCACCATATATCCTTTGTTGAACAGTCTGTCCTCCACCCAGGTGTAACAGAACGGAAGGATCTAGGCTTCAGAACCACACTGACACATTGTCAGTATCTACTGAGAGCCTACATGTGCATACAGCCACAGAAACAGCTCTGACCTCTGAGAGATCCAAGTCTACGGGACAAAGACAATACTAACTATAAAGCAACACAAGTAATCCTTAATTTGTAGCTATAGTTCGAGCTCCAAAAGACATATCAGCTGTTACGATGGCTGAGGCAGGAACAGTATGCTTCACATAGGGTACACACTGAGTAGTGGTAAATGTTAGAGAACCTGAGCCAAAGATCCGGGAAAGAGGCCAGAGACCAAGTGGCAGAAAATCTACATTGGGATCTTATGGTTACAAAGCTATAAAAACAGCTGAGGATGTAGCTCAGTTGACAGAGTACTAGTTTAGCATGCATGAGGCCATGGGTTCAAACTCCAGCACTGCCTCCAGCACTGGGTACAGTGGTGCATACATGCATCTCAGTGACCAGGAGAAGTTCAAGAACATCCTCCACTATACACCACACGAGACTTGTGTAAAGGTAAAGGACATAGACTGAGATGAGTCACTGCTGCCAAGCCTGATGAAATGAATTTGATCCCCAAGACCCATAAAGTGGACAGAGAGAGAGAGAGAGAGAGGAGTCCCAAAGCTGTCCTCCATCTCTACAGGTGTGCCATGGCAGGTGCTCATGCCTCTACAATAAGTAAACCAAGATTTTCCTAAAGCTAACAACTGACAGGATGTGAACAAAGTCACACAGGAGAGGAGAGAAGAGAGAATCTCCTGTGTCCAGTCACTTAGGAGGCTGGGCACAGGAGAATCAAGTCTGAGGCCGTCTAGGCATGGTAGCAAGCCTGGCTCAAAAATAACAAAGACCAGCAAGAGGGCACAGAGTGGCCTGGGGAGTAGCCCAGCCACTGAGTATCTGCCTAGCATGCACAAAGCCCCGGATTTGACCCTTATTATTGTTTTTAAAAACAAAACAAACCCCTACTGGCCATGAATAGGAAAATCACTTCAGGAAGGCGTCTCCAGACTCAGGGCCTTAGTTCCCTCATAGAAACAAGGGCCTGAATCGCCAACTTTTTCAGTAATCCCTCATTACCATACTTCCTAAGCTCTTGGTCCACTCCTCCCTTCTAGACTGCCCTCCCCAATCCTCTCAACAGCACTTTTGCTCACCACAAACGACATACAGTGTGGTATATGTCAGACCAACCAGTCTGACTTGGTTGGTCTAGAGTCTGTCTTCTCGGTCCTTGATTTCTGTCTGCTATTTGTGAGGCAGGGCAGCTCTGTCTACAGGCCCCAGAAGCAGGCAGGTACTGCTCCAGTCTGAAGTCTAGGTCCCCTTCCCTATGCCCACAGTCTGAGAACTCCACAGGCCTCCACTTGAAAAGGGTGCTAAAAGCAATGATGTCTCCAAGTGCGATGGGAGATATTTGTGTCTGCTTTACCCTTGGCTTTTTGCTCCGGTTCAGGTAGGAGCGGGGTGGGCTGGCTGGCAGATCTGAGAGCGTGGCACGCCCCAGCGGGCAGGGCGCACAGCGCGGAGGAAGGCGCAAGTCAGTCTGGAGTGCTCCCCATTTATCAAGCTCACGCAGGCCGCCAGCCGAGCGAGTCTTTCTATCATTACACCTCTCAAAATCCGATTCATACCACTAATCCTGCCTTCATTCTCCCAGATTAATAACATCTCTTTCAACCTTCACAGTGTGATAAATAGACAAAGAGAGAACAAAAGGAGAGACAGAAGAGAGAGAAAGAGCTGGAGCAAGTCCCCATAATAGAGAGAGCCAAGAAAGAGGAGAGGGAAAAAAGGAGAGAGAGCATGAGCAGGCAGCGGCTAGAGACTGCAGCTACCTCAGAGAGCCGCTGAGGAGAGCTGGCGGCTGCGCCCCGCTATGCTCTGCTCTATCCCCAAAGAGAAAGAAAGGCTTGTTAACAGCTCCTTCCTGCCTGCACTTTTGTTCAAATTCTTTCCTTCCCTTCCAATCCTGCTTTAGGTCAAATTCTAGTGAAAATGAGTCTCCTGGCTTCCTGGTCTCCTCCTAGCCTCCTGATGAGGCCTAGAGAACTAGCCTGGCCCTTTCATAAGGCTGAGTCTGGGTGCATGATGGGCCAGGAATAGCCCTGATAAGGGGAAAGCAAGCTTGCCCTATGTCTCACCAAGGCTGTTCTGATAGTCCAAACCTGAGCCTTTCCCCACTATCAGCATAATGAGAAAGGGTCAAGAGCAGGGGAGGCCTAGGATCTAATCCTTAAGGTACTGTCCTACACATCTTGCCACCTTAAGGCTCCAGGTGGCCCAAATGCAGGGGCCCTAACCCCCAGTAGATGGTGAATCTAGATGGCCCTCAGGCTTGCTATAACATAAGTATGGGCACACCTCCAAATTATGGTAGAGAAGTCAGGGACAATAGGTCCATTGTCCTATAATACAATCTATCTCTATCCCTTCTTCTCTACCTGGAAGCTTACCCACTTTGCTCTGCACAGACCCCACTGGATGGTCCTCTCTGGGATGTCATTCAAGTTCTTAAAAAATAATCCAGTCACTCCCCCTGATGGGCTTTGGAGGGCAATACCGCTTCATCACCTGTGGTGACGGTGTTCCCCTCACCCAGGGGTGTGGCAGTGGGGTATTGTCTGGATTCCTCTATTTCCAGGTCGAAGTTGCCCTAGGCACTTCCATCCTTTCTTTGCTTTGCCCAAACCAGCCCTAGTCTGATGACTTAACGTGCCCTCTGGACTACAGAGTATTCCTAGGCTGCTGACCGGCCTGGATCAGAGGCAGGAGGAGAAGCACGCCACACCAGAAGTTTCAGTGGCACACATGGCCTTCACAATTCATCAGAATTAGAGGAGGGCTGAAGCTAGCTCTTTAGATCACTACAGCTCTCAGCCCCAGGCAGTGGTGGGTCAGAATGGAGCCCTGCCCCTGCTCTGCCCTACCCAACCTTGTAGGAGGAGGCTTCCAGAACACTCAAGGCTCCTCTGAGGACAGAGAACATGTAGTAGCCAAGAATGCCCTGAGACAGACTGTTAGTAGAAAGCTGATGGTTGGTATACTGAGAAAATAGTGGTACATAGTAATCTATAGGGATTTTTTTTTTCCTCCAGGCATTTCTCCAATAAAGCTCCCTCTTCCTTCTTCCTGATCCTGACACTCAAACACAACTCCCCTTTAGGGCCCAAATGGCTGCTGTCCATATGCACTATTAATTCCTGGAAAGTCCATCACTTCTAGCCCAATTCTCCAGTTTTCCCAGTTACCCCTTCACTTGAAATAACTTGAAAACTCGAAAGAGAAAGAAAGAAAGAAAGAAAGAAAGAAAGAAAGAAAGAAAGAAAGAAAGGAAGAAAGAAAGAAAGAAAGAAAGAAGGAAAGAAGGAAAGAAAGAGAGAGAGAAAGAGGGAGAGAAAGAGGGAGAGAAAGAAAGAGAGAAAGAAAGAGAGAGAGAAGGAAGGAAGGAAGGAAGGAAGGAAGGAAGGAAGGAAGGAAGGAAGGAAGGAAGGAAGGAGGAAACCAGCTTCGCAGGACCCAGAAAGAAACTGTAAGGGAAGAATGTTGAAATGGAGATCCTTCTACACAAACTCTAGACATTCCACTGGCCTTCCTAGAGCCTCGAGGGACTCCCCACACTTCCCTTCTGCCAGGCCTTGATCAGACATCTGTAATAGGAAGTGTGTCAGGATGAAGGGGACTGATGTTCCTCCATGGGATCAAGTGCCCCAAGGAGCCTGGAAGACAGGTCTCAGAAGCAGCAGCAAGGAGGAAAGACTTCGTAGTCCTGGTAATGGGGAAGACTCCTCCCTACAACCAACTTAGCCTGCTGTTGTCCTGGCCCTTAACACAGTAGGTACAATTGGCCATGCAGGCCTATACTTCCTTCAACTCCAAGGTCATGGCACAGTTCTAGAGATGCGGTTGCTGGCCCTTCCTCCCTTCCCTGAGTGACTGAACTCTATGTCACCTGCCTGTGTTTAAAACTCTCATCCACTAAATAACTGAGTGGCTTTTCCAAGTTTGGAAAGGCACTCCATCCCATGTAGGCCCATGTCTGACAGGTGGACAGGCCAAAGTTCTAAGAAAGAAAAAATCACTTCAGTCCCTTTATCCTCGGCCTCTATTGCCAATTTTTGCCTAACAGATGCTCTTGCCCCCACCCGCTTTCTCCAAGTCCTCTAGGCTTTGAGCCCTTCCTTCCAAGGTAAGTCATCTAAGTCGGAAGGATGAGCCTTATCTCCTAAGGGGGCTTTGCTCTTCCACAGAGAAATAGCGCTAGACCCCAGGAAAGGATCTGCTGTGGATCAAAGAAGGCTATCAATGTGACACAGAGGGCCCTCTGAGAGATTTTTAAAAAAGCAAGCCAGAGTAGTATTTCTCCTTGCTCCCTAAGTCTCTAGATCTAGGGCTGACTCCTCCAGGCAGCCAGTGACACAGAGCAGGGAAGGAGAAGTGGGTCCTAACGTGTGAAAAGCTCCAGCAAAGCAAAATCATTTACTCTTTGGTGCGACTGCTCAGCACAGCTAATAAATCTTGCATGAGCAGGGCCAATTCTAATTTCCTAATATGAAAAGGCATTTGGATTGAGAGAGAGAGGGAGATAAAAGTGATTGAATCTCCAATAGTCCAGGTTACTGACAAGAAACATCCTGTTCAGCCCTGAGAGAAGGATGGCAGCACCCGCCTGCTGCATACACCCATCTGTTCTACCCCCCTCTTGGCGCGATACATCTCAGTCTCTTCTATTGACAGGACGTGGCTTTAAACACAGTTACACAAGTTATCATTTCTGCCTTCTGATCAATCTGAATTTTCAGGACAATTACCCTCTTAATCAATGATTGCTATCAGCAGCCCCGCGCCTGGACAGATTCTTCAGCAAGGTAATCGTGCCGCCAGGCTGGACAGCGCGTGCATAGGCAATGAAGCTCCAGTGGGGTCTCCTCCCTCTTTCTTGAGCCCCCATATCCCGGCATCACCGCCAGCAGAGGACAAGGACGGCAAAGTGTGAAGGCCACTTCAAGGAGTGGTGGGAGTAGAAGGAAGGGGAGGGGCCCAGCCACTCAGCTCTCTAAACCATCTGATTATGGAATAAACCTATTAAAACCTCAGATTTACTGCCCACCACCCTGATACATCTCCACATGCCCTCCTGCCATCATTCATACCTCCTAATTAGCCTAATAAAGCCCCATTCTAATTATAGGCTCAAACTATTAGGGTGAGTAAATACAAAGAAAAAAAAAACGTTGGCTTTACTAATCTCCGATGCCCCCATGGATCCGGTCTGCACTGGCTACTTACTGTTTGGGATGGCCAGGGTAGCCTCTTCTCCTCCTTGTGAACCTGAACATTTGGAGCAGTCATAAAGTAAGTCTGGCCTTGAGCCAGAAGCTAGCCAACCCGACACTGTCCTTCCTGGCTTCTCCCACAGATCCAACCCTCTGTGCATAAAGTAATTCAGCCCCCTCCCTCAGAAGAGGAAAGAGGAGGGGGGAAACAGGGAATCCACTGTCTAGCTAAATAGAAGCCATGTCTGCCATACTGCGGACAACTCAAGAGATGTTTCCATGTCACCTATTGTTGAACAAGAGGCCAATAGTACAATGAAAATTCCTTCTGGTCTAAGATACTGATTAATGAATCTGAGCTCTAGCATGGGCTCATGTGCCATTATACAATTTACTTTTGCACTCTAAGGGGAGAAGAGAATTTTTAAAAACCATTTTTTTTCCTTTTTCCCAAGTGATTACAGAAATATGTCACTATGCTCTGGTATGCATGTTTTTATTCACTGATATTTACCAAGTGCTAACCATGAGATAAGTGAAGACACAGTAGTGATGATATAGAATTGTTTCTACTCTCATGGACCTCAGAAGACAACACACACACACAGAAAGAGAGAGAGACAGAGAGAAACAGGCACAGACACAGAAAGAGAGATGGACAGAGTAACAAAGTCAACTTGTACATGAATATTCATTGAAAAATTATTTTCAGCAGCCAAAAGGTAGGAAAGACCCAAATGTCCATAGTTCATGAATGAATGAAGAAGAAAGTAGGATGATTGGAATAACACGGGCACTCAGAAGGGTGAGGCAGGAGGATAACTACAAATTTGGTTTACATAATTAATTCCAGGCTAGCCTGGGCTATAGATAAAGAACATGCCTTAGAATAAATAAATAAGGGCTGGAAAAGTGGCTCAGCAGATAAGAAGAGCACCTGCTGCTCTTGCAGAGGACCTGAGCGAGGGTCCCAGCACCCAAACTAGGTATCTCGCAACCACCAGTAACTCTAGTTCCAGGGGATCTGACGCCCTCTTCTGGCCTCTCTGGGCACTGCACACACATGGTGCACAGACAGGCAAGCAAACACAAAAAGCAAAACAAACAAATAAGGAAATAAACAAAGCAATAGGAAGGAAGGAAGGAAGGAAGGAAGGAAGGAAGGAAGGAAGGAAGGAAGGAAGGAAGGAAGGAAAAGCACAGGATATCTATACAATGCAATATATTATTTGCAGTTAAAAATAGAGGACTGTCTGATGTATTATAAAACATGCATGAACCTTGAAAATTACGCTAAGTGAAAAAGCTCATCATAGAAGGCCCCATCTATGAATCTTATAGAATAAGCAAATCCACAGAGGATGAAAAGTCAACTAGGTTTGGTCAAGGAAAGGATGTTTGGGCAGGGGTGGGTGATGTAGGGGAGCAGGGAGTAGGAAGTGACTGCTAGTAGAGTTTAAGGAAGAGAAAAATATTCTCAGTTTAGGTATAATAATTGGCTATACAACCCTGCAAAGACAGTAAAATACAAATTATATATCTTAAATGGGTGAATTATATAGTATACGAGTTATGGGTCAATAAAACCACTTTTAAAAATGTATACTGGGGAGTGGGGGAGGATTGTCCCTGGATCAATGGCTCATTGGTTAAGAGCACTGGCTGTTCTGCTAGAGAACCCAGGGTCTTAGAGGATCAACAGAAATTTACTGGGTAGGTATGCAACAAAGGCCTTTCCAGGAAAACGGAACAAGTGGAAATGTAAGGCTTGGAAACACACCATACAGACAATCCTGGTGTAGGTGGAAGGAATACTGGAGAATCTTCAAGGTCAGACTAGGAAATTCATACTTCATTCAGAGGACAGCAAGATATCTGAAGTAAAAAAAAGGTAGTACAGAATAGTCTGGGGTTCAGATGGCTCATGCATTAGAAACAACACGTCATAGTTGGAAGGGCATAGTTTGGGGGCCATAATATCCAGGGTTTAACTATTTAAGTTTATTTTTCCTAGAATAAACATATTTCCCCTTTTTTCTGTATGTGTGGCATGCATATGTGCATATGTGCATGTGAATATGTATGTGGATGCATTTCCTAAGTTTGCATGCATGTAGAAGCTGCCCAAGGTTGCCACTGGGCATCTTATTGAGGCAGGGTCTCACAGTCATATGAAGAGCTTACTAATATGGATAGAGTCTCTGACCAGCTTACTCTGGGAATTCCTGTTTCCATCCTCCAAAGACTAAATATTTCAGGTGAACCACCAGGCCACACAGCATTTCCACGAACTCCAGTCTTCATGCTGTGCAGCAAGCGCTTTAACCACTGAACCAGTCTCCTAGAACATTCTTTTTTTTTTTTTTTTTAATTCGACAATATTTTATTCAGATAGCAGTCTCATTTCACATGGTCCAAGAACACTCAAATAATAACTCTCAAATAAAATCAGACGTTAAAGACCGGTCTTCAAGCATCATAGCCAACAATGCCACGTTTGCCTGTGATCTCTCCTGTATAAAACCACATCCACACCTCAGTGGCCACCAAACCATTCAGCACAGCTTCCTTAACTGTAAGCTGTTTGAAGATACTAGTTTTAGCACTTTAAATTATATTTTTCAAGCTCCGAATAGCTGTAGGGATTTCAGCAGGGGTAGGAGGAACAAGCTCAACCTTGGCATACTGCCAAAATGTGGCCAATGGAGGCTTCGAGTAAGTCACGGCAGCGTTCAACAGCCCTGGAGCCTTCTCCACGAACTTACGAACTAACTTGGCCATGGTCTAAGATGGAAGGTTTGTCTCCCCAAACTGCCGGCTGTAGAACACATTCTTAATAACTACTAAGGGCTAGAACTTTGTCTGTTCCTCTCATATTTCTCAGTGCTTGGTGGAGTGCTTAACCAGTAGCTGCTCAATAGTATGAATGAATGAAGGACGAATGAATGCACACAAGCAACAAACTATACTGAACTCAATCTCATTTAATAGACATACTGAACATCATCCATGAACCCTGGTACGCTAGTTATACAGCATGAGCTCTCCAAGGTCAGGTTCTTGCTGAGTTCTGACCTTTGGTCTCTGACTTTACATAGGTTGCTTGGCACAGGACTGATGATCTATCTAGTTACTTCCTTTTCCTGCTCTAGGTGTTCTCCTTAAGCCTCAAACCAGAAAGCACCACTGTGGCTGGCAGGAAGAGGGCAGCTGAAGCTGCAGAGACGAAAGGCTTCAGGAGAGTAAAACAGGCAAGTGGCAGTGCCCGATCTTCGCCTTAAAGCAAGCCATAATGTTCTAGGAGGCAATCACGCAGTTTGAGTCACTGAGCTAGAGGACGAGAGACCATCCACAGCCTCTTTTCAGCCTCTGTGGAACGCCCTACACCAAAGGCAGCAAGCATGCACGCTGCATGCAGGGAGGAGGCCAGCAGAGAGGAGGTAGAAACTAAACTGCAGGACTTGCAGGTGGGTGGGGAAGGGAAGAGCAGGTCTTATTTCCTGAGCAGTCTGTCCCCATTTGAGACCTGCCATTCCTATATTTCTGCTCTGGTCAGTAGAGTCCTTCAGAGACTGGCATGTAGGGGCTCCTCAGTCTCCCAACCCCCAATTCCTATAGGGCCTTCCCCTCCCTCTCCTCATTCCTCCCTTTTCTTCCTGCAGAGCTTCCCTGGAGCCATAAAAATAAAATAAAACACAAACACCCACAGTCCAGGAGGAGGGCGTCAGACAGATAATGGGCATTTTATATCTTTTTATGACACTCCCCATAGGCAGCTCGGCAATCACAGTGCAATAAAGGCAGGCATGCAGCTTGCATAGTTAAACAACTGTCGGGTAATTAGGCACAGCAAACACACCACTGGGGAGGCCTCAGGCCTGCTCTGGGATCTGCCTGCAGCCTGACTGCCTGCTTACAAGCAAGTAGGTGCCAAGGCCAGGGCTACCACCAAAAGAGTGGTCCTGGTGCTAAAGACAGCCCACTAACAGCTCCTGTATGCACACCAGGGCACTCACGTATGCCTGCGCACACTCACAGGCACACCTGCTCATTCCCAGCCGTGCCACTCCGTCTCCAAGTAGGATCTCAAGACTCTCAAGGCCTTTGAAGAAACCACAGCAGGCAAGAGCAGGGACTAGTACGACAGCGTCACTCTTAGGGCATGTGAACAGGCAGACAGGCTTACAGGGACCCTCTGCCTCTTACTTTATGTTAATTCATTAAACATAAATTAATTATAAAAACAAAAAGTGAATAAACTAGTTGTTTAAAAACACAGGCATGTATACAGACCTTCTCCCACCGTGCTCACCACTTCTATCACCGGCACACACACAAACACCCCTTTTGCCTATGGCCCCATTCCTCTACCATTTGGACCAGGAGCTCTGTACAGGTGAAGACCACGTCTGATTCACCTCTGAGTCCAGATGCCTGACACATGGCTTCAGAGTCCTTAGTGGCGAATGGATGACTATAAAAATAGATGCAGTCTACCTGTTACCTAAGGTTTGGGTCCAACCAAGTCAGAAGTTTTCACAGAGTACCCAGTCCACACGCATACTGCCTGATCCTGCTGCAGGGACCCAGCCTGTCAGTCCAGAAATGACAGGGAACTGAAGACTAGCCAATGGGATAGAACCCTGCTAAAATCTCACTTGAACCCCAGGAGTCATCTGGATCAGCTAAGCTAATCCCCTCAAGATACTGCCAAAAGGCCCTGAGTGTGACCACAAAGCCACCAACTTTCCTAGGTCTCTACCCAGCCATCACTCAGCAGCTAACAACACAATCAACAGAAGGGATCAAAGGCCAGAGGAAGGCCCCACCTCCCTTCATGTATAGTACTGAGAGTCCTGTCTTTGTCCCTTCTATCCTTCAAAGAATCCAGGTGACAACAAGCTTCTAGTCCTTATTTTCCTGGTAAAGTCCAAACTAATGGCTCTCTGCTCCAATAAAGGCCACCTCAAACTCAGACAGGTACCATCATCTAGCCAAACTTGTGTACCACCATTGGTCCCAGCTCTTGAAAGACACCTGGCTGTATCCTGCCTCTCCTGCAGTAGTTCCAACCTTACAGAGTTGGAAAGGGGAAAGCAGGAAAGGGGAAGCAGAAGCCTTTCTTCTCCCATCTGACTCTTCTGGCTAGTTTTATGTCAACACAGCATAAGCTACAGTCACTGGAGAAGATGGATACTCAACCTAGAGAATGTCTCTGTAAGTTCTGGCTGTAGGTAAGCCTGTAGGCCTTTTCCTAAGTGGTGGCTGATAGGGGAGGGCCCAGCCCATTGTGGGTGGTACTATCCTTGGGTTGGTGGTCCTGGCTTCTGTAAGAAAGCAGGTTAAGCAAGTTGTAAGTAGCAAGCCAGTAAGCAGCACTCTCCATGACCTGTTTCACCTTCTGCCTCCAGGTTTCTCCCTATTTGAGTTCCTGCCCAGACTTCCTTCGATGATGAACAGTGCTATGTCAGTATAAGCAACATAAACAATTTCCTCCCCAACTTTTCTTTTGGTCACGGTGTTTTACTCCAGCAATAGTAAACCTAACTCCCTATCTCTCTGTTATAGCAAAAAAAAAAAAAAAAAAAAAAAAAAAAAAAAAAGGAACTTAAGGTGCCATGAATACACTCACGCTGGCAAGGATAGAAGACACTATGGGAAGGGTCTACCCCATCCAAGTCCTTTATTCTTTAGCTAAGGAAACCAAAGCCTGCAGAGCAAGTGACTCAACAACACCAGAGATGGTCTTTATTTTTCTGCTTCCAGGTTTCACCTCGGTGTCTTTTTGTGTTGCACCATGCTGCCCTCTAGAGACAAGGGCCTCATCTGCCCACGGCAGTACCTGGAGCCAGACCACAAATCCCACACATCCTTGTGTAGGCATGTGCACACATCAGAATACACACGGATGTAGATATGGGGAGATATACTTTTCTAAACACAGAAACACGTATACATGGGCGCACCCTCTTACACACTACGCATTACACCTACACATTAAACATCCCTTGGCAGGGATGGAATGTGAGGCCAAGCCTGGCCTTCCCCAAGCACTGACTTTACTGACTGTCTGACAAGTGGTGGCTGCTGTGTGTTTGCCTCTAGCTTAAACCAGGACAGACAGAAGAGTTGCCTTCAGGTAGTATCTGCTACTGGCCAAGTGACAAGAGGGAAACTATGAAAGGAAGGAACCTGGATTTATATCTTCCTGGTCTGTGGCCTTGGGCAGCTGAAACGGTTTCCATTTCTGCACCATAAAATAGGGACAAGTCCTTCTTTGCTAAGTCGCTGTGAGGATCCTGTATGCTGTACGCTGAGCAGCCAGCACTGAGGCTCGCACCAATTAAGGCCAGTGCATTAGTGCTCTATTATTATTGACACTGTCAGACATGCTCAAGTCTGTCTTAGCAGGGTGACCTGCAGGACAGTGTGGCAGACACGAGGCAAGATTGTGCCTCCTGAAATTCTAGCCTTGACTTCTGTACAACTCCTCCCTATTTTCAGGGTCCCGAGAAGCAACAAAGGAAGGAAAAACAAAATTCAAAGCCAAGGATAAGGCAGAGTGATTGAGCCTCTGTGAAGACCCAGTGGAGGAGCACCGATCTCGCCAGCCAGCCATACCCCACCCCTCCCAAACAGTCCCTCACTCTTCCACAGTATGGATGCCCCATGAGGCTCTTGACATTCCCCACTGGCCCCTGGTTCTGTGAAAGCAGATCAGATTCTGTCTGATCCCTTTCTTCATGTGGCTCAGGGTCTCTCACAGTGATGTACTAGGGGACATGAAATAGCCAAGACACACAGATTCTGAGCTATGCTGGGCTCTGGTAACTGACCCTGAAGGCTAGGATACAAAGTCTATGTCAGAAAAGCCCTCAAATGATCAGGCAGAACTACCCACTCTGTGCACCAGAACAAACCCAGAATGGACTGAAGGACAAAAGGAAAAGGTCCGTTGTGGGACTAAGACTAGGAGACTACCCTCAGTGGACAGGGGACAGACTTAGCAGCAGCCAGGACAAGCAAAGAGTTAGGCCTGGTATGTCCTGCCACAGAGGATACCGCAAGAATTCTGAGGTGAGGTCCACTGCGGAGGGCACTGGGACCTTGGCAGAAGACAGAATCCCATCACCCTAAATTGACTCCCTCTTCCACTCTCCCCTTGTGACTGTATCCACCAAAGATGTGGAACACGGTGGCACCAGCAGCTGGTATAACAAGCCGCCCACCGCACATGGTGTGGCAGCCTTCTAAGAGCTTTATAGACATCTTGAATGAACTCCCCTAACTCTAACCCCCATGCTGGAGGGCTGCAGCCTTCTCCCCAGGAGTCTTCGGCTGGCCACCACTGATATGTCTCAGAGCAAGTGGCCTCCTCACAGAGGATAGCCCTGCCCTCTCTCCCTTGCATGGACACAAACATGGAGGTTTCCGAGAGCTACTGCCCCTGCCCACGCTCTCTGCTTTTTGTTGGTAAAAAGTACAGGTGAAAAGTCCACACCTGTAGCTTAATATCACCATTGCATCCCCTGATCTGGCCGGCAGTCTTGGACCCCACAGGCGCTGCCTGGAAGTCTCTCCCACTGGCCCCTGAAAACTTACTCATCTTCAGAACTCGCCCAAGAGCCTCCTTGCTAAAACCTTTCCTGACTCACCCTCTCACTACCTAACCCCCAATAAAAATAGCTCCTCCTGCCTTTGCTCTGGGGGCAGCAAAGCTGTCTGAGAGCACGGACTCAGCCTTCATTCCAGTGCCTGCTCTGCCACCCACTGCTGCTGGCTGTGGAGGGCATATGAGCACTCAGGGCTTCCATTTCTTCCTTTCCCTGCAGGGCAGCTGGGGACCCAGCTCTAAAGACTAAGCATTTAGAGCCACATCTGGTTTTGTTAATTACTAACTCCACTTTACAAATACGGAAAGCAAGGTTCAGGGAAGGTTAAGGGTCTGTCCTTATATCGGCGACAGTTAACAAGCACCTAGGCTGCCTGTAACTCTATTCTACTAGACAGCCAGGCCTGGGACAGCAGACTGCTCCTCCATGTATGCGGAGGTGACACAGCACAAGGACAGTGCTGAGTCCATCTTCCCTAGTTTGAACCTGCTGGGGAGCTCTTCTCCATAGTACCTGCGGGCAGACTCCCACTGCACACCTGCACTCTTGTCTCCTTGACCTCTCTTCTCCTTGAGGCCTGCTCATCTCTTTTGGGTGTACCAAGTACAGAGGCAACTCAAGGATGCTCCTGCCTCTTCCTCTGGTCAACTCTACATTTATACTATGTTTCTTATTTTTGAGTGGATACTAGGGCACAATAAGCCAGCCATTTTCTACTGGTCCAGGAAGAAACTGGCTCCAGCTCACAAGGTTGGCTGGCAGACCTCTCAGTTTTGTTTGCATGGTGTATTTCTCCACCACCACATTCCATAAGCGCTGTGCCTCAAGGACTACAGGGAAACCAATGTCTGTGATGCTTTCAGACACCCCTGAGACCCCATGTATTCTGCCTGCCTCACGCTGTGGGGCCCTTCCCTCATAGTCAGCTACACATTCATAGTAGAGAAGTGCCTTTGGTATAGAGTAACTGTCCAAAGGTCAACTGCAACAACAGAAGGTCTCGTTCCTACCATGCCTCAAGTCCCACGAGTGCTCAGACCAGAGCCTAAAGCAGGAGGACTATAATATGGGGCTCCGGAGAGATGGAGGTGAGTGTCTGTCTTACTTTATCACTAACCCCTCCCTGCCCATCTGTCTAAGATACACTTAGGATTTACCTCTTTCTGGCTGTTTGCCTGTAGAAAGATGCTTAATTTCTCTAAGCCCATTTGCATTTGCTTGGCAAACTGGACAGATATCTGTCTACAGCAGCCTGACTCAGTAAGGATTCAGTTAATACTTGCCAATACCCACTTAGTGTCCAGGGCGGGGTATTGAAAACAGAGACTTTAAGGACCTCACAGGCTAGTAGGAAAAAACAAATGTGCTAGTATATGATACACTTAGTACAAAGTTCTAAAGCCATAGGAGAAGAGGTGACAGATTCCTTTTTACTAGAGATAGGGGTGAGTGAGTGAGTGAGTTTGTGTGTGTGAGTTTGTGTGTGTGTGTGTGTGTGTGTGTATGTGTGTGTGTGTGTGTATGTTAGAGGGGCTCACATAAATGGGTTCTGCAGGATGAACAGGAGTTTTCTAAATACACTACAAGGAGAAAATAAAATGTAAAGGAGCAGCATAAGACACAGATGAACAATTATGTATGTGTGAAAAGAAGCAAGAAGTTTGCTGTTATGGGAAGGAAAGAAGTATGGACAACAAGATGTCCTATATGAACATCAATGACCTATGTCATCCAGGACCTTGCTTCATAGCTTAAGAGAAAGAATGGGCAGAGCCTCAACAGCTACCCTCTTGGCTCCAATGCTCTTCCTGTCAGAATGAGCACCCTGCGACCACAGTTTCCTGTGCCTTTGATTTAAGAGTTCCTCTCCTGGCCCTGACAGTAAGGCATTTCTGTCCCACAGATTATAACTCACTCTGGGCTATTATTCAGCTCCCCAGCCCTGGCCCTGCTGCAGTTAGTCCAAACATAATATCCTTCATGCATATATTATCTGTCTCCCTATTATCTGGAATCATTTCGGAATTAAATTTCAGTCCTGCAATATTGGCTTCAGGAGCGGCGCGCTTTATGGGCTAGTCAAAGGTTAGAATACCAATCAAAATAACAGTGCCGATGCAGCGAGACATTTTAATATTCCAAAACCCGGTAATTGTAAAAGGACATAATATTTTTTCCCTGATTACCCCAAAGGCAACACATGTTAACAAGGCGAGGGAAGGAGTGAAAGGAATTTCAGAGTTCAGACAGCTGTAAGACATATTTAAAGGAAAAGCCCAGGCTGGGCACTAGAGCATGGGGGCAGGGAGGCAAGAAGAAAGGAGGCACTGGCAGGGACTCCGGCAGCTGACACGAGCACAGTGCTGTCCCACCTCTTCTTCTGGACTACACTTCACGAGCGCAGCCCCAGGCACACAGTGCAGAGAGTGGGCTGTGAGGAAAACTCAGAAACTGGAGGCCTGAGGCCTGGGTTCTAGTTTCCACTCACAGGTCAGCAACCTCCTGCTCACAGCAGCCCAGGCACACTGGTGACAGCTTCTCCACGAGGCCATACCTGTGCTCCGCCATGCCCTCAATCCCTCCTGGGCTATCCTGCACCCTAGGCTTAGATAGCCTGATCCTCAAAGATGGCCAGAGGTCTCGGGTATCTAATCCAGACTGCACTGCTTTTGGATGGTGACAAAGACCTGGACCACAATTCCCGCTTGGTTCTGACCACAGTGCTCAAGCGTCTGCCATTCGTGCAAGCTTCCCTCTCAGAACGCTGCAGGGCGCCTACATAGTCACATCTCTTTTCACTTGAGGTTTGTTCTAGTCTTCTTCAAATGAGCTTCTTAAGAGTCCTAGCCAGGAAAAAAAAAAAAAAAAGACGAAGAGTCCCAGCAGAGGGGTCTGTACTGGTGCCACTCAGGCCCCCTCTGTAAAGGGTCCAAACGGCAACCTGATGGGCAGCCTTCTGGATCACTCCTGCCTGCTGGCTTCCCCACTAGCCCAGCCACTCTCTGAAGCCTCGGATCTACAGCACCACGACCTAATGACCCACCGATGGCCCCCAGCAAAAAACTTCATTAAGGCCGAGAATTTATTTCTCCATAAGCCCTTAATTTATTACTGCACTGATTGGGACTCTGAGTGCTCAAGGTCAGGAAAAGTCACACTCAATCGTAGACTCCAATGCTCCCTTCAGCAGTTTCTCCTGCTGTCCCTTCCCAGAGACAGCAGGAGACACAGTGCTTCCTGGGAAGACCCCAAAAGCTCTGTCTTCCTCTCCGCTCTCCCTCAAATGTCTGGCCATAAGCTCACCCTTTCAGAGCACACAGAAAGCACAGCGGGGCATGGAGCATGGTGGCAATGGGGAAGTAGAGCTATAGTCTCCACCCTGCTGACCTGACTGTTCAATTCTGGGCAGCCCCTAGGGGCTGGACAGCCAGCCTGCTTGCCCAACCTAGATTCTCCCTAAGGCTGCCTGCTTACTTTCCCACACAAAGCCCACCCCGGCAGGCTGTGGCATGAGAGGAAATTCCTGACAGTTAGGAGTATGTATACACACAGCTGCACAGCTTGGTCCGCACAAACATGAAGTGTTTATATATGTGTAGGCATGTACTTATACATTCATTTGTACCTATGTGTCATGCATATGCATTGGGCAAGGCTCACTTTCTGTATTCATGTGTCTATCCACACACCTTTCTGGACATGTCTCAACCAACCTTCCTGTTTCATAATCCATCATTTAGAACATTTTTTTCTGTTCAGCCTTAGCCACCACTTCTGTGGCTATACTTTAAAATTGCCAGTATCCCACTTTTTATAATCATTAATTCAAACGTCTTTTTTTTTTTAAAGTCAGAGTCTCATGCAGCCTAGGCCAGCTTCAAACTTGCTTTAGATTCAAGGGATCAAGGGTGACCTCCAACTAGTAATCCTCTTTGCATTAAAACTGCAGTTGCTCAGTATCATCCTTGGTTTTTACACTGGTGCTGGGATCCTCATGCTTGTGTGACAGGCAAACTGAGCCACCTCCCTAGCCCTTTTTTAATTTTTCTAAGAGTTTCTTGTAGTCCAGGATAGCCTGGAATTTGCAGCGATCCTCCTGCCTCAGCCTCCTGAGTGTTGGGATTTCAGGCAGCAGCCACTACACCTGGCTAGACGTTCCACTGTTCACCCTGCTATCTGGCACACTTGGCTGTGCCTACTGTGCTTGTTCCTCATTTCAGCAGGACCCACCTGCTTTGTCTGTACCCAGCAGATCCCTTCTCTATCTTGTCAACTGCTGCCTTGACAATATCTTTTAACTCCCTTTTCATTTCATATCATAACCCCTTACAAAAACTCTCCACACAGACAAACCTAAGTCCCCTTTCTCCACACCCACCCCAAACTGCTGAACTCTGCTAAGATGGGTAAGTGAACAGAGTGGCTCTGCTGCAAACTAATGTCACTGATTGGACCCTCAACACTGCCTAGGACTCCCCCTGTCCTCATCAGCTCCCATGTCTACTTACCAAAGGGATGGAAGTCCTCTCCTACTTTCTGTAAGCCCTTCTAGACTTTTCTATTTGTTTCCAGCAAATGGTTTACCTACTTGTCTCACAGGGAAAAACAAAAGTCATCAAGCCATCATATGGTGTGCTGGCTGGTTTGTTTGTTTTGTTTTGTTCTGACAGTTTGACACAAACCTAGATATAATGGAGAAGAGAAAATCTGAACTGAGAAAATGCCTCTATAAGGTTGGCCTGTAGGCAAGTCTGTGGGATATTTTCTTGATTTAAAGATTAATATGGGAGAGCCCAACATGCTGGGGCAGTGCTACACCCAGGCCGGCGGTCTGAGATACCTAAGAAACCAAAGTGAGCAAGCCATTCGAGTAAATCAATAAGCACTGTTCCTCCATGTTCTCTGTTTCAGTTCCTGCCTCAGTGTCTCTCAATGAACTGTGATTTCGGATATGTAAGCCAAATAAACACCTTCTTCCCCCAAGTTGCTTTTGGTCATGGTCCTCATCACAGTCACAGAAATCAAACTAGGACAAAAATGGGCACCAAGGTCACGCATAGGGCATTGCTGAGACAGACCAGACCATGTTGTTTGTGGGAGGACTGCAGAAAGATTTTGGAACTTTGGGTTGAAAAAGCCATTGAGTGTTTGAAGCTCACTGTCCTGTCTTCTCCTGTGGGAGCCTGGAAGAGAATGCTGAGAATAGCACCAACAAGGAGGCTTAGAGGAAATTCAGAGAGTTCTTCAGAAACTTTAATGGCACTGTTTATGTAATACTATGAAAATTATTTTATTAGTTTATTTTATATTAAGTTATATTTATTCACTTATTTATGTCTGTGCACATGTGCGTATGTCGGGGAGCAATAGGACAGTATTCAGCAGTTGGTTCTCTCTTTCACCACATGGATCTTGGGGATCAAACTCAAGTCATTAGGCTAGGTGCCTTAAATCACTGGCCTTGCTAATGAGATATTTTTAATTGAGTATATGCAGTTCTGGTCATCAGGGCTAAAGAAACCAAAATTCCAAAACTGTCACCACAGTTACTGGTTTTGGGAGCATGGAAGCTGAACAACAGGAGGGGTCATGAAGAACAGCTGAGGCCTGGTACTGCGTGGGGGTTGGAGTCCCTGAAGAAAGGTCACTGGTGAAGGTACAGCCTCACCTGCGGTAGAGACCCTAGTACATTGAGATGCCAGCGCTGTGAGATGAACAACAAATACAGAAGTACAGTGAGGCTGGCATGAGGCTACCAGATAAGCTATGGATGGCAGAAATGGCACTGCCAAGGACCCCGAGTCCAGAAGACCATGAGCCCTGGATACAAATAAATGGATATAAAATTATTTACACTATTGGAGTTTGGTTTTGCTTTTATTGTGACTGGGCCCTGTTTCTTCCTTCTTGGAGTAAGAAAGATGTGATTTACTTTCTATTTTATAGAAGCACACAGTTCAAAAGACTTTGGACTTTTAAAGAAGCCGTGGACATGTTAAAGAGACTGAACTTTTAAAGTGCTTGAATTTTTAAAGACTGGGACTTTTGAAAGTTGGAATGTGCTTTATATTACAATACTGATATTAATATAAGATCTTGGAGATGAACAAGAAAGAAAGGGTTATGGTTTAATAAGTAATGTATTTGTGTACCAAGTTGAGAGGGGGAAAAATTGTGCTGGTTGGTTTTTGTCAACTTGACATCTGAACTGAGAAAATGTCTCTATAAGGCTGGCCCATAGGCAAGTCTGTGGAACATTTTCCTGATTAAAGACTAATATGGGAGGGCCCAGCCCACTAGGGGCAGTGCCATCCTGGGTAGGTGGTCATGGAGTGCATAAGAAAGCTGATGGAGCAAGCTGGAGGGAACGTGTCAAGAAGCAGTGACCTCCATGGTCACTCCTTCAGTTCCTGCTTGTAGTTTCCTGTGTTGGCTTCCCTCAGTGGTAGTAGAAGAAGCAGCTTAAGATCTAAGCGGGGCGGGGAGGAGTTTAAAATGGGACTGTTAAATCTTGACATCTTTGAGCAATTCTTGTGACTCTGTTGAAGAGGTAGTTGGACAAAGGAATAGGTCTGATAAGAGGTACTGATTCGGACAAGTTGTTGACATTAATGATAAAATGAACCCAAGAAGTATATACAGGGTAGGAAAAAGAAAGCTAAAGCAGAACACTGAGATACCACAGTAGGTAGGTAGAAAATGAAGAGCCAGGAGCAGTATTTTCTAATAGAAATAGTTGCTGTTTATTGATTGTATATTATGTTTTAGACCTATTGTCTTAGTCCATTTTCTACTGTTTTGACAGAATACTACAGACCTGGTAAGTTATAAACAATAAAAGTTTATTTGGCTCACAGTTCTGTTGGAGGCTGAGACAATTGAGCTCCAGAGGCATCATCTGGTAAGAAACCTCTTGCTGCATCATCGGAAGGCTTCACATGACAGGAGAGTATGGGAGACAGAGGACATGGTAGTCCAGCACCACTCTTAAAACCAGTGCCCTTCTGAAAGGATGATATTGATCCATTCATGTGGCCAGCTCCCATGCCCTAATGGTCTCCTGAAGACCTCTCCTCTCAGCACTGTTATAGTAGCAGTTAAATCCTACCATGGCATCTGGGGAGGACAGACGTTTAGCCACTAGCATCTGTGCTGCCGTTAGAGTTTCCCCTGGCACACACAGCAATAGATCACTTGGAATATATCTAGTATGACTGAGAGATGATTCTTAGTTTGTATTTAGTTTTAATGAATTTGAATTACAACTTCCTTGAGAAACTTTTGAGTATGTTTAAAACCACTTGAGTTAGAAATGCTGTATTTTAAACTGTTAATTTTACAAAATTTAAAGCATTATTTCTGATATTTTGCTTCCTAGTTGAGATGTGATATAAGAATTAATTTATCCATCAGACTTAATCTGAAAAAGGCAAAATACCTCATAATTTTATACTGCTATCATGTTGAAGAAATGACACTTGGATACATGAATTGGTTAAATAATTTCATGTCTTATTTAAATTTTTAAATCTTTCTCATCATTTTTGCATGTGTATGGCTGTTTTGCCTTCATGTCTGTGTGTGTACACCAGGTGTGAGCAGTTCCAAGAGGTGCTCAATCATAGACTCGAGGCCATAATGGCCTCTTCTTTCACCCCTAACTCTAACAACCAATGACATGTCTTGTCTGTTACACAGCTGGTACCATTACAACACTCACTTTCAAAGAACTAGTTTGTCCCAATGCAACTGATGTATTAATGGATTATTTAGCACAATGCCAATTTTGCATGTTTCTGTCATTTTTTTCCAAGTGATATACTAGATCTGCCAGATGTGGTAGTGTGTACTTCTAACCCCAGTACTTGAGAGGTGGAGGCAGGATTCCCAATCTTATGCCAGCCTAGGCTACACAGAGAGATTCTGCCTCACAAAGAGAGGAGAGATAAAGGAAGCTAAGCTTGGCTGAACAGAGAACTGTCCGAGAACACAGCTGTCGGGTCACATAAAATGCACACATGCACCTCTGCCACAACTAGCAGCCACTAAGATCATCATACATGTTACAGCCACATCCTTCTGGGTACAATTTCCTATTTGATTTCAGACAAATTTTTTTTACCTCACTTCTTCACAATAACTCACCTACTATATCGCCTTTCTTATATCCATTTCTACATACAAACTTTAATTTTTTTTATCCAAAGTAAAGTGCTACATTTATTATAGTATTTATATATTTCTAGTCATTTAACTGTGAGACTACAGTATGAATTAAAGTAGATGTCTCTCTTTTACTCTGTTATTTTGGAGTTTCTGTGTGCTGCACTCCCTGGGTCATTTCTACTGCATGACTTTTCCTTAGTGTAAGAGATTTTGTTGTTTTGGATTGGTTTTTCAGACAAGGTCTTACTCTGTAACCCAGATTGGTCTGTAGCTCAGGCTAGCCTTGAATTAAGGGCAATTCTCCCGGTTCAACCTTCCAAGTGCTGGGATTGCAGGCCTGGGTGGTCACATCCAGGTAGTATAGAGACCTTTAGGAACCTGTATGTTATTATGTTATAACGGAATTGACTACATCATTCAACACTCTACAGCCCATCCCAGTTCTCTATTTCCACAACTAGCCGTCTAAACCAAGTAACTACCATGTGCCACCTGGACCACAGAAACAGTCTTATTCAACTGGTGATGGTGCTTTCTCATTCTTACCCTCCATGAGCTACTAAAGATCTGACTGTGTCAACAGAATAATCATTAGAAAAGGGCCAAAACTAGTATTCGATAAACAAAGGCCTGACATGCAACGTTCAGCAATGTGACCAAACAATGATCTGTCCCACCTACAAACACCAACTGCAAAGCCAGTTAGAAAAGCCAGTGCCTGGTCTCTTGCAGTTGGTTTTTTTTTTTTTGTTTTTTTTTTTTTTTTTTTTTTTTGTTGTTGTTGTTGTTTTTTAATAAGAGACCACAGAATTTTTTTTTTTAATTCAAACGAGATGGACATGGTGGCTCATGTGCATAATCCAACACTACTGACACTAAGACAGGAAGAATGTCAAAAGTTCAAAGCCAGCTAGGCTACAGCATGAGACTATGCCTCAAAACAAAACAAAGCAAAACAAAACAAAAAACGAAATGAGATAAATTTTTCTTTTAATATCCTTTTAGTAGCTCTTCTTCATCCTAAAGATAAGGACTACAATCAAGACATGGCCTACAAGCTCCAGCCAGGCCTTTTAGCTTTATGTCATGTTACCGTTCTCTTCTCATTGTTCCCCATGCCTTGGCAGTCGTTCATTCAGTGCATGACAACTGAGTTTCTCTGTCCTGCGAACCCTCCAAAATGATAGGGAGAGAACAATCAACAGAGGCAAAAACTCTGTCTTCGTGGCTTTTATAAAGATGCCAGGCTTCTCCTTACCTCAGGGCCTCACCATACGCTGCTTCCTAAGCTTGGCCAATTCCTCCTTCAGACTATAATTTAAATATCCTTCCTCAGACTCTACCTCAATAAATCCAGTTCTTTATTATATGATCCACAACTCTGAACCGCTCAGAACATGTTACTGAATAGAAATGAAATGATCTATAACAGTCACCTTTTCTGTTATATTCCCAGAACCTAACACAATACCTGGAACAAAGAAGGTACTCCAGAATGTGTGCTTATGGATGAGACGTGTATATTATGTCTTTGTGCTTTATGGATATATGTATATAAACACATTTACGTCTATGCACATTTTCAAGTATTTCTGGAGGTGACTATGTTTGTGAACACACATATACGTGAATATGTACTCCCTTACTCCTCAGCAATATCTCTACCCTCCTGGAAAGACCTAGGAGCAGGGCTTCAAGTCTTCTCTAAACTGAAAGCTCAATAAAAATCTAAGATCATTCAACAACATCCTACATGCCGGCCAACAGTGGCTTTTGCCATTCTGCTACAGGGAAAGTAGACGGAGGTAGGAGATGTCAAAACGTGGCTGTTCAAGAGTTACTCTTTTCTGAGGCAGCCCAGTTTCTGAGGAGGAGAGGGGAGAACTGAAAAAGACAGTATTTCATGTCTTCTCTGATTAAAGGCCTTAGGAAATGAGGATGCTGCGTTCATACCCAGTCACTCACACAGTCACACACCTGGAACACAATGTAGTTAGGGAGAGGAAGGGTTAAGCCCCCTTGTTTCCCCAGGCCTGCTTGAACTACCTCACAAGAAGAAAACAGAAAGACAACTGGGAATGGAGCCCTCAGTTTCCCTTTATACCCACTCTTTCCTTCCATATCTTGACAGAACAGTAGAGAACAGATTGGAGAGGCTCAAGATGGCCTGAAGCACCAAGGTGACCCTAGTGTTACCATATGGGTCAGCTGCTCTCCTGCCCTTCTGCCTAGGAACCTAAAGGCAGAGAGCTATCACATACCAAAAAGTCTAGTGAACTTCACAGAGTAATTGTTCATGGTCAGTGCCTGCCTCGCCTGGCCGGGCCTTCACATTGCATTTGTTGAGGCTGGCAGGCAGCCTCAGATAAACTCTGACAGCTGGCACACTGTTTTGTGGACAGCATGTCTATCTACACAGGCATGCCTAGCTCCACCCAGGAGGGTCTCTAGGAAGCTAGTTCTCAATGAGGCGGTGGCCAGCAAGTATACACACTCTGAGTCTAGCTGACCCCAGTCCAGCCACTGACGACAGTGGCGAGAAGCAGGCTCTGTCTCTGCGCTCCCAATGGACACACCTGGAATTAACAGCACAGACTTATTTCTAACTGAGTTAACTGATATCCCAAGTCCAGGGAGTGTCACAACAAGGGAAGCTCAGCAGAAGTGCTGTCCAAACCATCTTCAAGGAGAGGGAATATGCCAGATGATAACAAGGGAGCATTTTCACATATGATGGCAGCAGCACAGGCTCAAAGATAGAGCCTAAAATAGCCCCCTTGCTTCCCCAGGCCTGCTTGAACTACCTCACAAGAAGAAAACACAAAGACAACTTGGAATAGAGCCCTCAGTTTCCCTTTATACCCACTCTTTCCTTCCATATCTTGACAGAACAGTAGAGAACAGATTGGAGAGGCTCAAGATGGCCTGAAGCACCAAGGTGACCCTAGTGTTACCATATGGGTCTGCTGCTCTCCTGCCCTTCTACCTAGGAACCTAAAAGCAGAGAGCTATCACACACCAAAAAGTCTAGTGAACTTCACAGAGTAATTGTTCATGGTCAGTGCCTGCCTCGCCTAACTTCCTCAGTCAAAGATAAGAAGTAGTGTCAGAATGAGAAGGATGCACACACCAGGGGAAAGCAAGACAAAGAATGGAAACAAGTCCATAGTCATCTCAGTGTGAAGCACATACTTAGAGAACTAGTTCCTGCACCATTCTTCCATGTTCAGCTTCAGCCACACACACCAAAAGCAGGCTGCTCTTTTTTTTGCCTCGAAGGCAGTCTCCTCCCTGCATATACCCCCTTCCATGATTACTCACGGTGAGAACCAATCTTCACAGTGTGACCCCCTCCCTAGCCTCTCTTTGCTAAGCCCATAGGGAGCCTCCATCCTGGCCCTGGTGTGGTTTCCCTTCTTCTAGACATCTAGGAGTCACTAAGCATCAAGTAGATCTGAGACTACTCCAGAGCTATTTTTCTCTATTGGAATGACACATGAGCTTCATTCTCCCAGTGGTCCGGGCTTCCTGGAGCAATAATTCCTATTCAGCAAGGAACCAAGAAGCCATTCCTACATTATTTTTTCTGCTTACCTAAAAATGTGCCAGGGAAGGCTGGTTTTCTGAATGACTCATTCTCTGACGGGGAACTACCCTAGCTATGCAGGGTCCTTTTGAGGCACATAATCCTGGGCTAACACTAGTCCTATAATGTGGTATCAGTGCCAAGATCCTCCTCCATGCTCCAAGGGTTCTAGCTTCCACTGACCTCCCCTACATGAACAAGGCTCTGCTAGGGCCAGGGGAAGACTAAAGCCATCTTAGGCAAACTCCTCTTCCTAACTACAGGTACAGAGACCACACTCATGAACATGTATGTGTATGTATGTATGTATGTATGTATGTATGTATGTATGTATGTATGTATATATATATGTATATATGTAATTTTCTTCTCAAAGGCTCAACTAGGACCATGTTTTTCCTAATGATAAAACAGTTCAGCCCAGAAATTCAGGAAAAAAAAAATCCCTTTACCTGGGACTTCTATATATGTTTGGAAGACACCAATAGGACTCCACCCAGTAGCCTGACCCTCAAGCAGCTCCCCATTCCCAGAAATATCAACATTTTAGTGCACATTACCCATGGAAGAGAAAGAGGGATACTGAGAAAAGAAACAAAGAGAAAGACTAGAGTGGAGGGAGGTGTCTGAAGTAAAGGAGAACCAAGGCTGTGGGTGGAGCTCAGCCGGTACCTTTTTCAGATTAATCCACTGCTTGAAGTAATCCGCCACTGGCAAGCCTAAATAATGGCACTGGCCTGGAAGCCTACAAGAAAGAGAAGAGAGAACAAGTTGGAAACACACATGTCCCAAGTGTGGAGTCTTAAACTACAAAGAAAAAAAATATACAGAACAGAGATATAACACCTGTCAATAAATCAGCAGGGGTCCCCACCCACCTCCAGTGCCATGGATATGGGACTTAGAACCATTCCTCAGAACCAAGTATGAATTTCAAGAGGTATCACATAGAATAACATCAGGTACTACTATTTCCTAATTTATAAACTCTATTTTTAACATGTTAAGGTCCTTACTTATATTTTCCCTCAAACTAATCCTGAGAGGCAGGTACTGCTGGCTATTGTGGCTTCCCTGATGCCCCAGGGGTGTTTCAGATTAATTTTTTATTTTGTATGTATGAGTGTTTTGCTTCCATATATGTCTGTACATCGTCTGTGTGTCTGGTGTTCTCAGAGGTCAGAAGAGGGCATTGGATCTCCTGGAACTGGAGTCACAGTGATTGTGAGTTACCATGCAGATGCTAGGAATTGAATCTGGGTCCTCTGCAACAGCAACAAGTGCTCTTAACTACTGAGATATCTCTCTAGCCTTGTTTGTTTGTTTGTTTGTTTGAGATAGGATCTCACTATATAGCCCTGGCTGGCCTGGAACTCACTATGTAGATCATACCAACTTCAAATTCAGAGGTCTACCTGTTTCTGCTCAGAGCTGGGATTAAAGGCATAGGCCACATACAGGTCCTGTGAGGTTTGCTTTGTTTTGTTTTTGAGACAGGGTCCTACGTAGTCCCTCCTGACACCACCTCCCAAATATTGGAATTAGAAACCTGTGCCATTACACTTAGTTTTAGGTAGTGCTGGGGGCCAAACCCAGAGTGTCAGGCATGCAAGGTAAGCACTCTACCAACTCAACCACACTGCTAGCCCTCCAGAAGGGCAGCAAGTAAAGAGCCTTCCTTTTTAAAAACTGGTATCTCAGGTATGTGTCAGTAACAGAAAATTGAGAAAAACGGAGCCCAAGAAGGAAAAGTGTGACTTCAGAAATTACAAAACAAAACAAACAAAACCAAAAAACAAAACAAAACCATTAGGTTGGACATGGTAGCCTATGCCATTAATCCAAGTACTTGAGGAGCAGAGAGGCAGGTGGATCTCCAAGTTCAAGGCTAGCCTGGTCTTTGGAGTGAAACCAAGGATAGTCATGGCTATGTAATGTAGAGACCCTGTCTCAAACAACAAACAAAGAACAGAATTTACAGAGAACAAGGCTTCCACCTCTTCCTTGCAAAACCTTGCTGAGGTCCAAAAGCTCAGCAAGTTTCCCAGTCACTATCCTTCTCCAGGCCACAGGCCCTTGTATCTCTGCATGGTTCCCAAAGACAACCCTTCACAAGTCAAGATTCTCTCAACTCACCACCCCTTTTCATTATCTCAGGCACCTGGGTCACATGTGCCCTTCTGATCCCTCTTCCTATTACTTGTGGTCAACCTAAGATCTGGAAGTTTCTGTAATACACAGAGCTGATTTTTAAGCTTAAAATCAAGTTATTAGTGTCAAATGTCACAGAGTGGCCAAACAAGATGAGAAGTGATAAAACCCAATGGACTTCATATATGAAGTCCCACGTAATCTTGGTGAGAGGAGTGCTAATGTCAATAGGCCAGGTAAGGAGTGGCACAGGGAAGAGCTACTGAGACAGGGAATGGAGAACAAAAGTACAGACCCCTTTTCTTAGGAACTTTGGCCACGAGAATCCAGTTAAAATGACAAGTTCACCTCAGGAAGCTGAAGGCCAGCCTTCCCTTCATCACCCATTAAATACTTGACAGAAACTAACAGGAAGTTCACTTCCAGGTTTCAGAAGTAAACTTTTACCAGATGCATAATGTCTTTTCTTTTCTTTTGAGACACGGTCTCTCTACACAGCCTTGACTGTCCTGGATCTCACTCTGTAAACCAGGCTGGCCTCAAATTTACAGAGATCCACCTGCCTCTGCACCCTGAGTTCTGGGATTAAAGGTGTGTGACATCACACCCACCTATGGTGTCTTTTGAGTGGCAAGTTCCTTTCAAACAGGTGGCACAGCAACATTACCTAGAACTAGCCAGCTTTCTGAAAGAGAATTTCTGGCTGATGCCAAGAGAATGAAGGAGTGTCCAGAGACAGTATGGCCACATAGGGCCAAGGACCAAAAACATGAGGCCAAACAAAGCTTCTAAGGGTAAGAGGTGGCCTGAGCAGCTAGAATGGAGTCACTTGAGAAACAAACTGTAACTGAACTGTTTAAACCGTATTATCTCCTTCTTTTTCTTTGAACATTCTTAACCTTTCCGTCTCAGTATTTCAGAAAAAACACACTGAGGTCTGGATATGAAGAGACCACCAGCAGCAAGAGGAACACAGGAGGCCTAGTTAGAAAAGGGCAGGCATCCTCTGTCTTATTTTCCTCAGCCACCTCCTGATGACTTTAGTTGACATAGGTAAAGAGTCCTGTTGGTTCTAGCTAGCTCTGGAGAAAAAGTGATTCCCTTTTCTATGGGATTTCAATAGTACATGACAGTATAAATATCCTCAGTTAGGAAGGGTCTAGCTCAGTGGGATCCTGCTTGCTCCTCTCAAAGGATTATCTATACCACATGAGCCACAGTGAGAACAGACCAGAAAGAAAGATGCCTCAACAGTCATTCATATCTGAACATGGCCCAGCAGCAATCCTGAATGCCTCTCTGTATTTTGTATCTGACTGAAGGAGGGGGAGATAGCAATCTTGCTTAGGAGCTCCATGCATGAAATCTGCAGATTCAAGGAGAGAGGGAGGGTTGCTGAGTGCTCCTCTGAATGTTTCAGCCCTGCGACTGCAAGCATTCGCAGCACAAATACAGCAGGACCCAAACTCATCTTCATGAGAGACAGAGCCAAGAGCTAGCACGTGAACTCCCAGGTGTCTCCTGGGAAGATAGCTATCACAAAATCCTACCTCAGAAGAGAGAGCACAAGGTGGGTTAGAGTGGTCACCATCCTCTACTCAAACGAGGAAACAGACTCCATAAAGAAAAAGAATTTACTTAATCATGCAACAAGCCAAGAAGAGAAGAAATAGCCTCTGAGGCTTCTGGATGCCCAGGTGCCAACTGCACACATTCAACTAGAGACCTTGACCCATCCCTGAGAAGGCAAAGCTTGGATGCTGGTAGAGGTGGGTAGGATGGAGGTTAGTGCTCAAGGTCACGTCTTTACTCAGTTTTCTTGGGAGTCTAAAACTAAGGTCAGTGGGTACAGTAGACACATGGTTCCACTAATTTGGCAAAGAAAGGGGCAAAGGTTCCTGGCACAAAGGGTCCAATTGCTATATTGATACCAAGGAAAAGAGCCACTGGCAGTGGGCCCTGATCTAGCCTGCGGGCATAAATGTGCAGGCAAGTTTATGGTGCCCAGGTCTCCATGCAGCTGGATTCACTGGGCACAAAGCTCCCCAACTGCCCAAACATCATCTGGTCATGCTTATTACTGTTGCCCAATGAAATTTTATGCACCGAGTCCACAGGTGTGATTTCCCCTTCTTTATGAGGGGTCGGAATGACATCACTGATGGCCAATAGAAAATAACCAATTATGTCCAGGCCATAAAAAGGAATGGGATTTTTTTTCCCCCACCAATCAAAACTTCCTTCAGTTTCATGAATACAAGGGGCCTCTTTTAAGGACACCCCCAACCCCACACGTGCACACCAGTCCTGCCTGTGGCTCTAAGGCAAGGTACATGATCACTCTTCAAATGCCTAGGGCCTATAGCCAGAAAGGGCCCCTACCTTGGCATTTACCATAGTCTTGCTCTTATCACATTGGCCCTTCAAGTCATCAGAACAGAACCCCAAACCTATCATCAGATGTTTGCCAGGCTCCTTGCTTCTGACTGGGGGAAGTTAGAGAAGATGAGATACTTCTTAAGTTTCTTGCTGATCCTTTTAAGTAACAAAATGAGAGCCTCTGCTTGGAAAGAAGAGAACAATATGGGAGGATGGGGCTGTAAGAAAATGTCTCTCCCCACAGACAGACAACAAAGCCAAAGGAGCCCCACCTTCCCCTGCCCCAGCCCTCATTCAGGCCTACCACCTGCAACTGAGCTGCTCTGGCTTAGCCCAGACAGCCTTGATAGCAAACAGGTGTGGCTAGCTTGGCGCCAGCCAAAGCAGGGGAGTAGCTCATTAAGGGAGTCCCCACACCTCACTCCTTGCTAACGGGTATGGCCAAGGTGGAACCATTGTAAGTAGGAGCTCAGCTTTGAAGATTAGGTGAACAAAGCATGGGGGACCACTGCTAGGTTTGAGTCGAGGAAACCACAGGTTTGACAGACAGATTGGCGGGCAGATAACAAAAGGCAGGTCCAGCAAGAGAGCAGGCACCTGTGCTGGAAACAGCTGTGAACATTATTCCTTAAATGCTCTCAAATTTTTTCTCTTCAAATTTTAACCAATGAAGCCACCTTGGGCATGTGACTTAAGAGGAAGGACCGGCAGTCTGAAGTCATCATCTTCTCCTTTCTGCCTCACAGGAACAGCCACGGCACCTGGCTCTCAAAATTACTTGGACTGTTAGTCCTGGTGGCCAACAGCACTGAAATGTGTATACACCACTCATCTGTGTTCCTGGGACATGCAGACAAGGAATGTCTCAAAGTCCTCAGTGAACCATGAAGGCACAGAGGCCCAGCTATGGTCCTCTCCTGGGTCAGGAGAAGACAGAGTGAAGAGCCTACAAAGGGAGACCTCTGAGGCACACACACCTTGTTTCTGTGCAGCTCCCTCATCTGCCCCTTCCAGCGCAAACACTCTCGGAGTGTTGTCACCAGCTGTCCTACATTTCAGAACTGCCACAATTCTCCATGCTACTGTTACTGAAGAGGCTGAGCCTCTGGAAGGACACCACACCCCTGGAGCCCAGCCTGGTGTGCCACCTTGTCAGAGTGCCATAGTCTACATGACATAAGTTTGCATCCAGCATATACCAGCCACGTCACCCCGGGCAGCGCTCAGCTGGGGATGTGGCTCTTTGTCTCTCCTGCTTCAATTCCCCACCCAGAGGAGATAAACAGAGCTCGAGTGATGAACAGCCCGCCTTTCACGATCACTTTTCCTCAAGTTGAGGAGAGTGGCTAGTGATGGATGGGCTGGAATTTGGTTATCAGGAAGGGCTGTCAGCCAGAGGTGCCTATCTCCTCCCCCACTACGCAGGGCATCATTACACTGTGGCATAGAGGTAAAATATGACCAAGGGGAGGGAAGGAAGAAAGAAGGGAAGGCTGGGCTTACACACGAAGCAAATTGAGCAACAATGAGAGCAGGCACGAGGCTGGAACGTTAGTTATCTGCCTGTGACACCTTTTATCTCTGCACAAATTGGTCCTTCCTCCCCCACTGCATCCTCTTATACAAACAGAGGCAGACACAATGTGTCACCACTGCAATAGCACAGCAATTTAACCCGAATTAGTAAGGGGGTCAAGCTAGGAAATAGGGGTTTCTCATTTCAACAGGTTCCTCGTCTCAACTCTGAACCACCACATCATAGGGAGGAGGGTGGAGAAAAGGCAGACTCATAATTGAATTCACTCACTTGGCCACTGCTGATGTATAAAAAATTAATGTTCAAGCCTCGTACTTATCAAAGCTAGTTATCCTCCTTCTCCCTTGTGTGATATGCCATGTCAGAAGACAACAAGGGCCTGCCCCAACCAGGCCTAGCACTCAGGGCTAGAAATCAGCAAGAACAGGGAACAAGGAAAAGGCACCCTAGCCAGAAACTGAAGCCTAGAAGCCTGTAAGAAAGGCTATAGAGAGTGCTAGATGTAGGAAAGAGCAGGAACTATCATATTACACTTGTTGACAACATCAAAAGTGGTCCTTGACAGCTCCAGAACACACTTAAAAGCCAGGCATGGAGGCACACACCTTTAATTTTAGCACAGGAGGCCAGAGGTAGGTGTATCTCTGAGTTTGAGACCAACCTGATCTTCAGAGTGTGTTCCAGGACGGCCAGGGGCTATACAGGGCTATCCTATCTTGTAAAAACAAATAAGAAAAAAAAAAATCAAACAACAGAATACACTTATGTCTATAAACCTCCGTATCCGCGCCCCCCCCCCCCAAGCCTCTTGGTCTACCCTCCAATGGAAAGTATATAGTTTATTTTATGAGTAACCCCTCTTTGAAAGATCACTAGTCTATTGTGTCTGGAATGGCTGCACTGTTGACACTGATGAGACTTGATGAGGAGACAAAAGAGGAGCTTGGCCTGTTCTTCAGTGCCCTCCATCATGGTGAGACCTGGCACTGGGAAGGCCTTGAATGGGTAGATACTGCACCATACCCTGTACTGAGTCAGATCTTGCTTTATGGCTCTACTGTACCAATCTGCAACTTGATCAAGTGGTTATTGTCCTTGGGCAAGAGACATCTCCTCCATCACCTCCTACTCTATGCTTTATGGCTCTGCTATACTAATATTCAACTGATCAAGTGGTCACTGTCATTGAGTAAGCAACATCACCTCCTAGTCAATGAGAATTAAAGTAGGTAATCAAGGGAAACAAACTTTAGAACCAGGGTCTCAGAGCAAAACTTTGGCTCGAAGATCAGCAGCCATCAAAGCTGCAATGTTCTTTGGAGATACTTCTGACCCAGAAGGAAAGACACTAGAAAAGTAAACTGAGGGTAAATGGCAAAGGGAAAGTTCTAGAACTAAATAGTTCTAAAACTAAATAGCTTCAAAAATGGACCAAGGGGAGGAGTTATGGATAAAGGAGGAACCTAGGGACTCCTCTTTCAAGTTTAGAGACAAAGCACACAAGTACCAGGTACAAAAGCCAAGCACCCACTCCAGACACAAAGTCAGAACCTTAACTGACCCCCACAGTTTTAAGAGCACTGCTGAGACACAACATGCTCAAACTAGAAGCTACTCAGACATGCTCCTATGTTCAATAGGCTTCCAGGTCTATCTGAAAGATTACCACAGCATTAACACAGGTGTCTAGAAGCAACTGCTGAGGAAGGGCCTCCTGGTTCCTGGTGATGGAGAGCAGTAACTGCAACACTCACAGACTCAGCTTCAGCTCCCTGTTCAACAAAGCATGTGCTCTGTACCCCCACTGCTCTCTGCCTGACCGCAGCCCTGGAAGAGCGAACTGCCAACTCACTGGCCCACTTTGCCCCCAACACTCACTCACATCCTCTGGGATAGCTGCAGGTTATAATTCCAACCACAGGCTTCAGAAAGATGATACACTTGCTAAAGCCTGCAAAGGGTCAGGAGAGAGTACTGTTTGAAATAACAGCATGACAGCTGGCTCCTTGTCTGTCTCCTCCTCCCCAACCCCCTCCCCAAACTTGTCATGGTACAAGAAGTCTATAAGCAACCCATCAGATTTAAATATCAGTGTGTGAAGCAGCAGCACGAGAGGGTGAGGGAGTGGGAAGCAGACAGTGAGCGCCTCTGTCGCCACTGCTGTCAGGGAACACTAATGAATTTCACCAGCAGCCATGCTTCAGCTGGGGAGTGGGGGTGAGGTGAAGGGTGGGGAGTTTCCTTAGGAGAACTCTGTCAGTACTAAAACATGTTTTTCCAAAGCCTTGGTAATATATATTATTTAAAAAAAATTTTTATTATAATTTATTCACTTTGTATCCCAGCTGTAGCCCCCTCCCTCATACCCTCCCAATCCCGCCCTCCCTCCCTCTTCTCCTCCGATGCCCCTTCCCCAGTCCACTGATAGGGGAGGTCCTCTTCCCCCTCCATTTGACCCTAGCCTATCATCAGGTCTCATCAGGACAGTCTGCATTGTCCTCCTCTGTGGCCTGGCAAGGCTGCTCACCAACTCCCCCACCCCCGCCCAGGGGGAGGTGATCAAAGAGCCAGCCACTAAGTTCATGTCAGAGACAGCTCCTCTTCCCATTACTAGAGAACCCACTTGGACACTGAGCTGTCATGGGCTACATTTGTGCAGGGGTTCTAGGTTATCTCCATGAATGGTTCTTGGTTGGAGTATCAGTCTTAGAAAAGACCCCTGGGTCCAGATTTTTTTGGTTCTGTTGCTCTCCTTGTGGAGCTCCAGTCTCCTCCCAGGTCTTTCTATCTCCCCCTTCTTTCATAAGATTCCCTGCATTCTGCCCAAAGTTTGGCTATGAGTCTTAGTATCTGCTTTAATACCCTGCTGGGTAGAGTCTTTCAGAGGCCCTCTGTGGTAGGCTGCTGTCTTTCCTTGTTTTCCACCCTCTTCTGATGTTTTTCCCATTTGCCTTTCTGAATGAGGATTGAGCATCTTACCCAGGGTCCTCCTTGCTTAGCTTCTTTAGGTGTACAGATTTTAGTATGATTGTCCTATATTATATGTCTAATATCCACTTATAAGTGAGTATATACCATATGTGTCTTTCTGCTTCTGGGAATAGCTCACTCAGGATGATCTTTTCTAGTTCCCACCATTTGCCTGCAAATTTCATGATTTCCTTGTTTTTAATTGCTGAGTAGTATTCTATTGTGTAAATGTACCACAATTTCTGTATCCATTCTTCAACTGAGGGACATCTAGGTTGTTTCCAGATTCTGGCTATTACGAATAAAGCTGCTATGAACACGGTTGAGCAAATGTCCTTCTTGTGTACTTGAGCATATTTTGGATATATGCCTAGCAGTGGTATAGCTGGATCTTGAGGAAGCACTATTCCTAATTGTCTGAGAAAGCGCCAGATTGATTTCCAAAGTGGTTGTACAAGTTTACATTCCTACTAGCAATGGAGGAGGGTTCCCCTTTCTCCACATCCTCTCCAGCATGCATTGTTACTTCAATTTTCTTGATTGATTCCACTTACCAAAGCTGAATCAAGAACAGGTAAATAAATTCAAAAGTACTATGTCCCCTAAGGAAATAGAAGCTGTCATCAAAAGTCTCCCATCCAAAAAAAAGCCCAGGGCCAGATAGTTTCAGAATTCTACCAGACCTTCAAAGAAGAGCTAACACAAATACTCTTCAAACTATTTCACAAAATAGAAACAGAAAGAACAGTATCAAACTCATTCTATAAAGCCACAGTCACCTTCATACCTAAACTTCACAAAGACCCAACAAAGAAAGAGAATTTCAGGTTAATCTCCCTCATGAACATTGATGCAAAAATATTCAACAAAATACTCGCAAACCAAATCCAAGAAAACATCAAAGATAACATCCACTATGACCAAGTAGGCTTCATCCCTGTATGCAGGGGTGGTTCAATATACAGAAATCCATCAATGTGATCCACCATATTAACAAACTCAAAGAAAAAAAAAAAAACAACAACACATGATAATCTCCTTAGATGCTGAAAAAGCATTTGATAAAATCCAATGTTTGTTTATGTTTAAAGTCCTGGAGAGATCAGGGATACAAGACACCTACCCAAACATAGTAAAGGCAATACGGCAATACACAGGAAGCCTATAGACAATATCAAACTAAACGGAGAGAAACTTAAATCAATCTCACTGAAATCAGGGACAAGGCAAGGCTGCCCACTCTCTCCATATCTCTTCAACATAGGTAATAGATGTTACTGAGGAACTGAGAACTATGGCCCACCTAGAACTTCAGGGGGAAGGGAGACAGGGCAAATCCTGATGTCCTCTAAAACATCAAAGGGATATACACGTATGAGGCTGGAGAGAAACAGGTAAGCCCCCATTACGTGGGTGATCTCTGGCATTTCTCATACCCTGCTTTACCACCACCATCACCCAGACTTATTTCACAGGTCTTGGGCTGCTCAACTGGGAGGACAAGGAAGGGCCCAGGCAGCGAGCCCTGTTGAGTCCTGTTGAGTCTTCCTGGCCAATTTATTGCCCACCCCATCTCACAGCAACTGGAGCTAATTTCACAGGGAGGCCCCAAGGCAACATGTTAAATACCTGGGAAAGACGGGGTGAGGAAGGCCCCACACCTGTTCTGCAGGAAATAGTTCCCACAAATGTCAGGGGACACAGATGACGCTTAGCGTTTCCAGAGGAGGTTGTGAGTGCTCTCAAGACTCCCAAGATTCTCAGCAACAGACCCACAATTTGAATCCAGGTCTACTCACTGCCTCCTGTGTACCCTCTACTGCCAGAGCCTGCCCTTCTCACTCTTTCCCACTGGCGTACATGCTTCTCTGGCATGGCATAGTCCACAGCTGCCACAGAGCACTAGGCTGGGCTCCAGGCCAGGGTGAACCCAGCCAGAAAGAGAAAGCTGTGGGACTGAGCCAGGCCATCACCTGGGAGTCGCCACAGCTCAGAGGACATGGATGCAACAGAAGCCTTCCCTCGGGTGCCCTCTGCACGACTCTGATCAACGGTGTCTGATCTGGCAGCGACCTGCTGTGCAGGGGGCAGATGACATTTAATTTCCTCTTGGTTTCCCTACAGTACAGACGAAAGGCCGTCACCTGCGTCTGGGTCTGGCAGCACAGCTGGAACTGTTCCCAGACATGCTGCTAGGGAGAGTTCCCAAACAGAACCAAAATGCAGGCGGGTGTACCAGGATGCCCCTTAGGCCAGGCTGCTAGTCCTCCCAAAGAAAGCCAACCACAAACCCCTACAGCCAAACCATTGCTTAAGGACTCTAAAGGAGCTATGTGTAGACTATTTCCCATTCCCAGCTTTTTTTTTAAAAGATGAATTTATTATTTTCTGTGTATGAGTGTTTGACCTGCATAATGTATATGCACCACAGGCATGCAGTGCCTGAGGAGGGCAGACGGGAATATTGGATACCCTGGGACTGGAGTTACAGATGGCTTTGAGCCACCATGTGGGTGCTGGAACTCAACAATGTCCTCCAGAAGAGCAGACAGTGCTCTTAACCAATGAGACATCTCTGCAGCACCAATAATTTCTATTTGTTAAGGGTGTTTTGCTTGCATGTATATCAGCTACCTAGGACTGAAGTTGTAGAAGGCTGTAAGCCACCTTGTGGGTGCTGGGACTCAAAACTGAACCTGCTGGAGGAGCAGTGGTGCTCTTACCTGCTGCACCCTCTCTCCAGCTCTTTCAGCTCCTAGCTTTTACAGTTCATCTACTGACATCTCTATTCCCATTGCTCCCCTCAGAGCCCATAGGAGGCACATACATGCCACAAACACCCTGTGGAATTGTGTAGCATGCACCTCTCTAGTGCTACAAATGTCCTGAAGTCCTATCACTTGACTCTCAGTACCTGTCCAGGCAAACAGTAAGATAAGTAACTCTCCAGTGTCCATTTCATGGCACAGTGCTCATTTGTGTGTGAAGTGCTGGAGCTGCCACCAAGAGCTGGACAGAGCTACTTACCACACAGAGTATCAGGGAGTAGGGTAGGAGATGGAGGCTGAGCACCAGCTAGGCAGCTTCCAGGGTACTTCGGCCAGTGCCTTGGTTAATAGCCTATTTTTGGATAGACAAACCAAGAGCTAGCAGTTTAAGCTGTCTCCAAGACACCCATCACATCCTAGTAGAGTTTCCACCTGGCCTGTGGCCATCTTGACCCTGTGCCTGGACAATGTCTGTATGGCTTACAATGCCCCCTGGAGGCTCTGCAGAGAGGCATCCTCTGGGCACTCAGGATCTGGGATACAGCCCAGCCTCTGCTCCCATACAAGTGCACAAGGACACAGCTGTTGCCTTTAACCTCTGGCTCCTTCCCTCTGTCCTGATGACAGGTCTCCTGATTCTTTCAAGATGTGCAAGCACTCGGCCTATACAGAGTCCTGCTCCTGGCACAACAGCACTAGAACAAGGCTAGGGAGTTTTAAACTGTGCTCTAGGAAGCTCAAAGTCTAGGGGTTTCAGGAGAGAGATCAGGCTACTTCATGGACTATGGACCATAGGGCTATGGACCCCAGCTGCAGCACAAGTACAGCTTAACTTAATATTCTGTTTTTGTTAAAGAGAGAGAGAGAGAGAGAGAGAGAGAGAGAGAGAGAGAGAGAGGAAAGAAAGCTTACCACTAAAAATTACTGCCTATTCTGGGCCCTTACAGTGCTTGTTCTGTGTCTTCTCTGCTGTATTTTCGGTCTGCCTTGCCCAAATGAGCTCTGATCACTTGGTGCTCCCACAGTCCCCAGCACTCTACTAACTTGGCCCAGAGTAGGTCTCAACAGGCTGATTCCAGGCCTTGCTGACTGCCTATGTCTTCACTTAACACCCTCCATGGCTATTTCCTACAGATTTCCTTAGGGGAGAAGCACTACAATGGAAGAAACTGACATTTACAGGGAAGTCCTGGTGGATATGTGACACACGCCACTCCTAAATCAACAAATGGGGCACACCTGCTACTATGATTAATCATCTAAAATTGACACCCAAAGAACCAAACATACTGTATTTAGCCAATCTTCAAGCCAAACACAGCATATTACAACAGGAAATGCCACTCCCTAGATGTTTCCAAATCCCGTATGTGAGAACGTGGCACACAGAATATCATCATCCCTGTCAAGAGTCTGTCCCTTGGCCAGGCAGCCTCAAAAGAACTCACGAGTCTCGCAGTCTGGTTACAGGACCAAAAATGTGTGAAGGTTCTTGGTGCCAACTGCCTGATACTCCTCCAGCCAGGTCTGCAAGGGGTAGAGAGGAAAGCCAAGGATGGTGGCCTTCTGGCTAAAGCCACTTGTTAACAGGCCCTGGATTCCTTTATCTCTAGGGAAAGGAAGGTAGCATTGTGCACTGGCCCCTCCCATGCCTCCCAGCAGGGCCAGGGAGGACAGCCATTAGTGTGTACCTCAGCAGACAATGGGGAGGAGAAGTCTCCAGAGCAAAGGACAACTGCAGCAATTAGAATGCAGGGAGGTTCAGAAGCTATTTAACTGGGTGACCCCTGAGGTCGCTGCATCTGACTCCCATCCCTGGATAAATATTGTATGAGAGGGGAGGGGGGAAGCAATGGAGCTGAGGAGGCGCACCTCCTCCTTCCCTTCCTCTCCCACCCGTGTGCTGCCTCCAGCCACACACAACAGGAACATTATTTACAGCCCTGACAGTCAGAGCAATCACTCCACTAACCAAGAGGGAATGGACAAAGTCGACTTACCAAAAATTGACTATGGCAATTGAAGAAGAAACCAGAGCTGGTGGGGGAAGGGAGCTGAGCTAACACAAACACAAGGCTTCCCTCACCCTCTGGGTCCTGCTGGAGAAGGTACTGCCACCCTTAAACCCTGAAGCATGGCAGGTGAAGCAGGTCTTGGCTAGCAGAGTGAGTCAGAGAAATGGGGTATCCTTTCACCTCTCATTACTACACAGGTACCCTTAGCAAAGATGGAATCTTGGCTACCTGCCCAAAGGAATCCAGACCAGCCACAAGCCACCTGCAGACCACGATAGCATTTAGATGACATGACAGGCAAAGGCCAAGAACATGGAAGTAAGGTCCAGCAGACAGAGGCCTGGGTGGGGGAGGACAGAGAAGCCTGAGCGCAGGCTGCTCTCAGGCCCCTTTGCCGTTCCTGCAGTCCTGCTCTAATGCACCCTGACATGCCTCTGAAGACAGAGAGCTGTTTGCAGTCAGCACCGTGATTTGTTAGTAATTATTTCCATGGTGTCACATTGCTGTCACTCGGTTAACAAAGAGACAGGCTGCCTCGGGCTGCCTGCAAGAAAGAATCGCAGAGAAAAAGGCCTGTCAGACTCCCGGGATTCTCTGGGCTGGCTGGCTTTCTTCCCCAAACCAACATTCTCACAGGCTTTGGAAGAATCAGTTTTACAGAACTATCAAGTCTGAGCTGTGTCACCCTTTAGCCAGGGACACTAAGAATTTATCCTACCCACTCACAGCCACCCTTCCCAAACCTCTACAAAGCTAAGCCTGAGTCCACAAATCATTCAGGCACAGGCCACAATGCCAACTGAAACATGAGGCTCCCTGGCCTTCAACTCCCAAGCTCCATGCTCTTTGACTCTCCTGCCTCATAGCTGTTTCTGCCCTTCACAGGTGCTCTTAGAAGACTGACAAAAGAAACCTCATTCAGACCAACTGATACAGCCAGGCTTTCAGCATGGATGAGGCAGGGAAGAACAGAATGGTTGAGAATCCTCTCTTTACAAAACCACCAATTACATTCAGGAGCAAAGCTGCTCAGGAGCCACGCCCTTCTAGCCTCCAGGAGCCAGAGCCTCTGAGAGGAGCAACTGTGAGCTGACCTGTCTTTCCTAGGGCCCGGGTCAATGCCTTCAGGGAGAGCTGGTGGTTTGCCTCAGTACAGAGTGGTGTCTCCAGTACTCTGGCTGGGAATTGGAGGAACAGATTGGCAAGCGTTGACAAAAAAAAAAGGTCACTCACCTTTGCAGGCGTGAGAAGTTGAAGATGAATTCCCTCCTCTCAGAGAGGGAATCAGGCTTCATTTCAGGATAGTGGAAGGAAAACACCAATACTAAGAAACTCAATGCCATGGAGTAGTAGCAGAGGTGGCAGCTAACGCCACCATAAACAGGAAAGGAAGCATCATAAACAGGAAAGGAAGAGGGCTACAAGAAACAGAGAAGCCCTGTCAAAGCCACTGCCACCAAGCTCTTGCAGAACCCCACTAGACAGAAGAATCTGGACAGGACCAAAATTTCTTTCGGCATGAGAGTCTAAATGGCAGAGGGCAAGCAAGTTACATGCAGAAGAATGCAAAAAAATTCTTTTTTGTTTACTACAATGCCCTCAACTCCTACCTAAAACAGTGCTGGGCACATGGTGAGTACTTAACTCATCTACTACAAGAAGAAATAAATGAGCCAGAATGCCTCAAAGGCTTCTTTCATGGGCGCAGGGGCAGCCTCCCCCTACCTGTACCTCAGAAAGGAGACCAGCGTGGGTTCCAGAATAGAGAAGAAAGGCCGCAAGGCTAACGGACTGGAAATAGGTTTTAAAGGATGAGAGGAGTTGAAAAAGTTGATAGGCATAGGGTTATTTCTTTACCAAAATGAACATTCATGTACTCATTCAGCAAACATACACTCAATACCTAATAAAGGTAGATGCTCCAACAAAATGAAAAGTAAGGCATAGCGAAACAACGAAATACTAAACAACAACAAAAAGGCCAAACTGGTTTACACAACCACATGAGCCCGACAAAAGGGGAGGAGGTCCTCCCCAATCCGTGGACTTGAAAAGGGGCAGGGAGAAGCTGAGGGAGGGAGGGTGGGCTTGGGAGGGAATAAGGGATGGGATACAGCTGGGATACAGAGTTAATAAAATGTAACTAATAATAATAAACAATAAAAAATGTAAAAAAAAGAAAGAAAAAAACAACCACATGAATTAACCTGTCATGTATGAGCAAGATAAACCAAACAGAAAAGTACATTTTGGGCCAGGTGATGGTAGTAGCATACACACCTTTAGTCCCAACACTCAGAGTGGCAGAGGTGGGTGGATCTCCCAGTTCAAGGCCAGCCTGGTTTACAGAGCAAATAGGTACACAGAGAAACCCTGTCTTGAAAAAATAAAAACAAAAACAAAACATACAAACCAGACGAGTACATTTTGTATGACTTATAGTTCTGTGAAGTTAAGAACAGGTGAAACTAATTATAAGTTACATAAGTCAATGGTTAGCAATGGTTAACTGGCAGGGTAGGCACTACTGACTGGGAAGGGGCGGCACAAAGGTACCTTTTGAGATGATGGAAAAGTCTCGACTGGGATGACGGTGACACTTGTATACAAACTTATCATGTTAGAAATGGCACATGTTCATATTACATACTTTACTATACCTATTCTATGCCTCGGTTTGAGGGTGGGGGTATACCAGGGATTTGAACCTAGGTTTTCAGGCATGCTAAGCAAGCAAGCTACCATGAACTACATAGTCAGATTTTTTTATTTTTAACTCTTTATTTTGACACAAGGTTTCACTACATTCCTCAGGTTGGTCTTGAACTGCTTTGAAGCCCACCCAGGTAAGCCCTGACCTTGCAATTTTCCTACCTTAGCAATCTGAGTAGCTGGGATCACAGATCACAAAGCCGGTGAGCTCATATCATGTTTGTTTAAAACCGAAACCCAAATTTGGTATTCAAGAGTCACAAAAATAATAGGCAAGGCCTTAGAAAAGAAGCACGGGCTTTCAAATACCACACACACAAAAAAGTATTAATGTTTTCTAGGAATTCCGGTAGTTAGCTCCTTCTACTTAGGAGACAAGCTCCCCAGCCTTCACTCTGACAGAGAACACACAGGCCTTTGGAAATGTCAAGACTCAAGAAGATAAAAATGTTCCACACACAGAGGAATGGGGCCCACATCTTAGCCTAGGGGTGATAATTGGGAGGAAGGTTGCAATCCATGTCAGGTGAACTCAAGGAGAACAGACAGAGAGACCACATGACCTAGCCATGTCCCAGATGGTTCTGAGGCCTTCTAAAGCACCCTATCTGTCAGATGCCGCCACTGAGAATAGTCCAGACTTCCAGAGTCTGCACTGGAGCCACAAACACATGATCCAATTTGCCTTCCTGATAATCCAGGCATACAAACTGGCTGGGACAGCCCAATTGTGGGCTAAGAGGAAGGTTGGAGAGGGTCCAAGCCTGCTGCCAGCCAAGAAGTGCTAAGACATACACAGATGGTCAAGGGAGCTCTACATTTCAAGTCCTAGGGCTAGAATCTGGGCAGCAACACTTGCTTCTAGACCACTTTTAAATAGTAAAGAACTATTCAATCACCAAATCTGCATCAAGCCAATGAGGTTGCTACTGCTTTCAACATCTTTTATCTTTGATCAGTTTTAACTAGGCAAAACTTCCATTCGGGGGTTCCTATAATCTCTACAGGAATTTAAACCCTCCACACCTTCCCAGGGCTGAGAAGATGAGGCTGCCAATAGAGCTTCACTGTCACCCCAGCTAGAAGGACCCAGAAAGGAGCAGCAGAGGCTCTGACAGACATTAGTTTCTCCTCCGGAGTCCCTCCACCCATGAAGTCCTTCAAGGGCAGACTACTAACTACCCCAGTGAAAGCTCCAAGGGCAGGTGGCAGTTATGTAAGAGGCCTGTTAACTTGCAGCCCTAGGACCTCATGAAGAGTGCAAAACGAGCAAAGGCTGGGAACCAGGAGCTGCTCTGGCTACATTTCAGGAATGGATAATCCCTTTAATGCTGGTTCTAGGCCCAGACCTGCAGGAGGGGCCTTCAGATGTTTTTGAGTAGGCCAGCTCCAAGGACGTCTGTGCTCACAGGCGTGGGGGAGGGGATTCGGGAAAGGGGGAGAGCACCCCTCACTCCTCCAAGCCCAAGAACTTTCAGCCCAAGGAGCTGTCAGGCTAACGAGGCTACCCCACCACCACTCCATCTGAGCGTGGCAGGCTGCACCGCACGACTGGCTTCAGGTGGCTCTTCTTTAATTAATGGCATCCCAGGCTCTGCAGGGAGCTTCACCCCACAATGAATGGCCCTCTCTCATTAGAGTCGAGCCTGCCATGATGTATTCAGGGTGAGGGCCAGGATTCATTTCCCTGTCTGTGGGTTGGGGATGGGAGGGAGAAAGAGGCAGCAGGGAGATTTATATCGAATGACTTGGATTAGCTGCAGCTGAAACATGACCCCATCAACTCAAGCTGCCTTCTTGGGGCTAACCCAATGCACCTCTGATGACGAGAGTGCTCTAGGGAAACTGAAGGGAGGGCAGAAGGTCTGGATGCCATTCTCTCTGAGCCTAGACTCCAACTCGAAGGTCCGGAATTCCTATACAACCTCTGGGACATCCTCTCCCCTGCCCCCAAACGTCTCATGTTCTCAGGAGCCTGTGCTGACTCGGAACAATCTTTCCCATCAAGAGCCCTGTCATGACTGGGGGGCTGATTCAGTAGCCCACTACGTAAAAGATGGAGATTCTACCCTGACTTTCAGTCGGCTCTATTGACTTCTGTAGTGAGCAGTACACAGGTCCTTTTTTACTTCAGAAAAAGGGCCTACAGCATGGCTTGCCCCGTAACTGTTGTCTGGATAGGACCCAGGTATACTGTGCCACAGGGCACCTCAGATATCAGACTAGCTGGCACTAGAAAAAGGCAGGCATGAATCTGTCACAAAAACATGCCAACAGCTGTCACCTCACTATGGTGATCCACCAGGCTGAATCTCATTTCCACTATGGGAAGATTCTGGACAACTCTCTTCTGAGCAAGCATCTATCTTTACCTGCTGAGTCAGCTTACTGGCCCAGCAACACTCCTCTCCTTTCTTCCCCCTCTCCCTGGTACCATCTTACAGGGCCACAGAAGACTAAGAAGTAGAGGAAATGGGCCCTCTAGGCAAAAGGGGAAAACTTGGGCTTTGAGCAAGAACTGTTCACACTGAACAAGAAGGCCACGCTGTACTCCACTTGCTACTTCTACCTGGTAGGATCTACAAGCCAGGTGACTGAGGCTGTGCAACACACAACCCTGTCCCCTGCTTACAAAGATCCCAGTAAACCCGACTTTCAGTTCTGCTTTGCACGGAGAAACAGCACCCTTCAGAACTCGTGTTCTTTCCACTCTAAGCCCTCAGAATGCCAGGTCACTAAATGTGCTGGAAGACAGGCTTTCACACGTGCCTGTGAGCTAATCCAATGGCTGCCTTTGCAGGCCTAGGAGAGCCGGGGAAGGTGTCCATCATCGGCACATGCACTCAGTGCCTGTCAGCCATGCTTCTCCCTGGTCCATGAAGGGAGTAGTAGTGTTCATATACCCTACTCAGAAAGAGATGTAACTCAGTTCCGCTTTGCTAAGCCCTATTTGGCAATGTGTCTAAACACATGCAAACTTAATTAGTTCAGGAGGGGAGCCCAAGCACTTGCAGTGACAGATAAAAGTAACAGGGAATGAGCAAGTCATGGCTGGCAGGGAGTTCTTACTCTGGCCCGTTCCCCCAGCAAGCTGCTAATCAAAGGTGATGCAGCTCAGAGCTGGGGACTATCTGACACTCTTGGGCAAGGGGTCAGGCTCATCAGCTCAGAGGTACAATGAGATGCTTCCTAACATAAACACAAGACTGGAGCGTCCAAAATGGCACTGGCTACAGGTTCCTTATAACAGGCCGGAGGAGCAGGTAGAGTGGCACTCACCTGGAATTCCAGCGCTTGAGAGGCTGAGTCAGGAGGGCAGTGATCTCAAGACCAGCTTAGGCTACAACAATGAGACTCTGTCTCAAACTAAAAGTAACACAACAAAACAAACAAAGCACAGCTCTGAGGATTCACCTACTTGTGACCTTGAAAGGAAGCTCTCTGGCAGCCCCAAATCACCCCCTCCACGTTCCCTGGCCAACCATGCCCCCATCCCAAGACGGATATGAAAGTCTACATGTTCAGACAAGATAACAGCCCAGGCTCTATCCTCAAAGCAAACAACAGACAAGGAGGATGGGTGTTCCTACCAGAACACACAGTGTGGCTCATGAAAATGAGGACTGAAACAGATGGTCAATGGCCATGGTCCAACATATGGTTGTAGGGCCAGAAGCCTAGGTTCAAATCCCTGCTCTGCCAACAAACAGGTTGTGTGTCCTTGACAGATTACTTATCCTCAGCCCTAGTTTCTCAACTTATTTTTAAATTTTTTTAAAGTGTTATTAAAAAAAAAAAAATCAGGATTGTAAGATGGCTGAGCAAGTAAAGGCTCTTGTTGCCAAACCTTACTGAGCTCAATTTCCAGGATCCACATGCAGGAAGGAGAAAACTAACTCCCACAGGGGTCTTCCTCTGACTGCCTCACTCCATGGCAGTGCATACACACACACACACACACACACACACACACACACACACACACACAACTGGCAGACAGGACTGCGGGACTCAACAGACTATGTGTAAGCAGCACAAGAGGCTGCTGGTATGCAGCAAGAGCTTCATAAACAATGGCTGTGTTTATGCTCTGCTTGTTAGTCTCTCAGGAGCCCCAGCCTCCAGTCCCAGAGGCACAAACTTCTGATAGAGTACTTCACATGTGCCCAAGAACTAGCTTCTTCTCCCTGGCCCAGGCTGACCCAGCACCCAGCACTCTTCCAGAGCAGGAATTCTACAGGGCCACTCAACTGCCCTACATTTAACAAACTATTGTGGCAAGGTGGCATAGTTAGTGACCAACTGCGTGCTTATCGTATAGGAGGTCTTAGGACAGTCCCCAGCACCCCCTCCTCCCCAAATTCTAAATATTTACCAAACAACTACTACATCAAGGTTTGTCTGAGGATTACAATAGTGTTCACAATCTAGAAAAGAAACAGACAAGTAGAGACAGCTGCAAATTGAACTCCATTAAAGTGGGACTGTGTGCAGTACTTAGAGAAGCAAGCAAGAGCCTTGAAGGTCCTGGACAGTATAGACTTGACCTTGAGGATAGGGGTGCCTTGACAGCATAAGGCAGAATGTGACCTGATTGGAGTCAGCACCTAGGAGAAAAGATCACCTGGAGAAACCCTGGGGAAATATGGTCAGCAGGATTTGTAGATTAACTAGTTGTGGCTAGGCAAAGGGGGGGTTCTCAGGTTTCTGACAAGGTAGCTGAGTGATGGCACCAGGGGAGGGCGTGTAGGAAGGAAAGCAAGGCCTGTGGAAGTATAGGCAGCATCTGGTAAAAGACTTGTCCTTCAAGCAGCTGATGGAGCACATCTTTTGTCTCCAACAGGATCATGTTGGTTGTAATTTCTCTTGGAAAAAAAGGACTGGAGACCTTAGCACACAAACAGGTGAAGCTCTAGCAAAAGACAAGATCGATCCATTGAGAGCAAAAATGAAGGAAAGTGAAAGACAGGACAAGGATCAAAGCAACACCAGTATTTTAGAAACACCAACACTGTGGAGCATACCTCTAATCCCAGCACTTGGAAGGCAAAGGCAGGCAGATAGATCTCTGTGAGTTCAAGACCAGCCTGATCTACATGGTAAGTTCTAGGACAGCCTCAGCTATGTAGACGAACCCTGCCTCAAAAACAAAAAAACACCAACATTTACAAAAAACTAAGGAATGAGTGAACTGCAAAAGTGACTAGAGAGAGAAGCCAAGAATCAGAAGATACAAAGTTAAAGACTGTTTCAAAATAAAGTGACTAGCTCTACTGAATGAACATAGAGGAGCCAGCCTGACCCACAGCCAGCATCCTCTACCCACAATGCTCTCTATGCATGTCTATCACTGCACCATACTCCACATACCAGCAGTCTTACTCTTCAACTTGACTATAGCCCAGCGCACACTCACCACACCAGCAGTGAGCAGAGTAGAGTGAGCAAAGCCCAGATGGTCTTCAGACTTGCTTAAACCTCCAGTTTAACCACCCTTGTCAGGTCCACCCCTGCAAAGTACAGACACGGGGTACAGCATCGACACCCCAGAAGCCATGGAGAGAACTGAAGACCAATGCCAGCACTGCCCTTACATGTAGCTGTAGAGCATCCATGAGGGTCCCCTGAACCAACTCTGAGCAGGCCCCAGGCCTTCTTGCACTCAGGATAGGACCCGATTATCCAAAAAGAGCCTCTTTGCCAATTGCACGGAGGACCCATGCCTCCCTCCTCCCTTTCCTCCTTCATTTGCTCCTCTCCTTAGACCAAAACTCCACCTAGAAGTGTTTGGTGTACTGCTCAGACACACACTGTTCAGTGGCTAAGCCTGGAGCTTCAGACCGCAGGCTAGAAATCAAGTTCTTCAAATGGTCACACTCCCTACCATCCACAACCCTATCTGCCTACCACCACAAAGATGGACACTCTCCAACTGACCAAGCAGAGGAACAAGAAACCCCTTGGAGAGCTTCAAGGAACAACAGACAAGATGAGGAAAGATTTGTCGGGGAAGAGCGGGGAGTTAAACTAAACTGTATTATTTATCTTTTCTCTTAAAAAGTGTAGAAGAATATTAAAGCTGGCAGGTGGTAGTGCACACCTTTAATCCCAGCACTCGGGAAGCAGAGGGAGACAGATCTTTGAATTTGAGGCCAGCCAGTCTACAGAGGCGTTCCAGGACAGTCAGGGCTACACACACACACACACACACACACACACACACACACACACACACACACACACCTGTCTCAAAAAACAAAAAAGCAAAAAAGAGGAGAATTAAAACCACGCCCACTACACTAAAGCTCACCTTAACAGTGTCTGTGGCTACAGCCTCAAGCCCTACAAACCCCGGGCATCAGCTCATCCACATCTGAAGAAAGATGGACACAAAACGGTTTTGTCAGGACAAGAGCAGATTTCTTTGCTCCAGTGGGATTTCTCCTGCCACTTCAGTTCCCATTTCTCAGTGCTGCACTAATCAGGCCTTTTCCAACAACAGTTGTGTGAGGCAGCTTTGGGGCTGGGATAACAACAGCAAGGAGAAGGGCCCTTGGCTCCCGAAACGAGTGTGTGAAATGAAAACATTTGCTGAATTCCTTAGACTTAGTTAAATCTGGAAATGGATGTCAAAATACGAAGTCAGCCACATACTAACAAGTTCTGAGTGTCAATTTAACACACCCTTGTCAGGCTCAGCAGCAGCCTTTGGCAGGCGCACAGCTCAGGGCGGCTTGGCTGAGAGCCTCTGAAGCCGCCACCAGGTTCCAGACACCAGCAAGCAGTGCACAGTCACGCTGCACTACTCACCTTTTCTCTCTGGCTGCTTCTATTTTGTTACACATTTAATTAAGAGCTTTCCCAGCAGTTAAGTGGAGTCCTGCTTCTCCACGGCAGTCACAAGGCCCTCTTCCCCCACCCTGTTACCCAGCAGCAGCTGCCTCTGGCACACCTGTCTCCAGAGGCCCCTGACTTCCTCACCAAACTCAAATCAGCACAAACTGTTAAGTGTTAGGATTCCTTTCTGTTTGGTTGAGTCTTTACCTCTGTGAAGCCCAGAGTGTTCTGCTTTGTTTTATCTGTTTGCTATTTATAAAAGGGAGACATCGCCTCCTACCAGAGATGATGGTTAGAACCAAATGACATACACACTTGGATTCTGCAACCCAATCCAGGCATTGTTTCTCATGAAGACACAAATGGCAGTGAAGCACAGGCCAAAAGAGGCTTCACCAAAGAGTGCAATGCCCTCTAAAAGTGCCTCTCCATCTCATGGGGCAACTCCAGACTGAGAAGGCCCAGCAGCATGGTCTCTAGTCCCATGCATATCAAGTTCTCTGATGCATGCATGTGCACACAATTCACAAGTGACAGCAGAAGGCTCAGAAGCACCAGCTCTAAGAGGATGAAGACACTTGTGAGGAAAACACTGAAAGAGCCAGAGTCTTGGAATGGTTTCCTGAGGGAACTGAGCCCCTGAACCTGGCATCTTCCATTTGGGCCATGTGAGCCCAGAATCTGGGTTATCAGCCAGAAGGCCTCTGAATGGTTTTTCCTGGGCTGTGAAGTCCCCACATAAGACTCTCCAGGCTTCAGAGCTACACAAAATATACAAATAAGAACAGCCTTTCTAGGCGAGGGATGTAGCTCAGTTGGTAGCATGCTTGCCTAGCATGCACAAAGCCCTGGGGCCAGTCGCCAGCACCACATATACCAGCTATGGTAGAACACGCCTATAATCCCAATACTTGAACAGTGAACACAAGAGAATCAGTAGTCATCATATATAGTAAGTTCAAGGCCAGCCTGGGTTAGTAATATACATGGCCTGGTCTAAAACAACAACAACAACAAAACACCCTCACCCTCTCATCTTTTCTATTGATGCTTCTGATTCACATCTGCTTCCAGACTTCCAGACCCAGCCCATATAATTCCCCTGTCATGTGAAAGAACAGAGACCCTCTGGAGCAAACTGAGAAGTATACAGCTAGTACACAGCCTAAAATATGGGACACGTGAGTGCTGTGTGTTCATGTGTTCTGGAGATCACTCTTCCTGACTCCCCCCACAGAGTTAAGGTCCAACAGCAGCTTATCTCCCAGCTGGGGACCTACGCTCACCTCCATGACCAGGATATAAAAACATACAAGGGAGCCTGGTGAGAAGATACTACCCGATTTGGCAGGAATAACTACTGCAGTCACTAGGCCTCATCCCCACCAACACACACACAGACACACTGAGGGGGGCGGGGAGAGAGAATGCTGCTGCTTCAGTCACAAAGAACACAGTGGTATCGATTCTATCACCTCCTCAGCAAACAGCGCCCCCACCCCCTTTAGTCCCCAGGGACTGTCTGAAGCCAGGTATCCGTAAGGACAGACAAGACGCACAAGTGTCAGCCCATCAAAGGAACCTGTTTTGTCTTCTACAACCAGAAGACAAAGGAGAAGAAGCAGGGGGCACAAAGGAAGAGAGACTGGGCAGCTTCCCAGAAGTAGCCCTCTCTCATCAGACACCAGGCTCTCAGATGATTACTGGGGTCTTGCATCCCAGATAATAGGGCAACATAGTAATAGTTAAGAGAAAGGACCCTGGAGCCAAATGCTGAGTCCAAATCCTGGCTGTGTGGCCTGGGGTAAGTTACTTAACTTCTCTGTGCCTTAATTTCTTTAGTTATAAAATAGAAGTAAGAACAGTACCTACTTTACAGGATTAATGAATGAGTTCTTATTTTGGAACACTCTGAATAGTAAATACTGTGTATTCTGTTTAAAAGATTTTTTTTTCTTCAAGACCCTCTTTTAATGCCTTCCTTCTGGGTCAATAACACACAGGGCAGCAATCAGAAGAGCTGCTGTTAGCGGCAGGACTTATCAAAGGCAGGAAGGCTCAACAACAGCAGTTGGGGCCACTAACTTGTCCCTACCCTGTTCCAGACATGCCTAGAAGCCATAGCTCCCAGTCTTCCTCTAGCCCTGATGGCCTCAAAGAACCAGGGACCCCTGCTGCCCAGCAGGCTTGAACATTTAAGCCCTACAAGGCAAAGCCTGGTCCCTTAGACGCCAAGCCCTGCAGAAAAAAAAAAAAAAAAAAAAAAAAAACACCTCTGCATACTCACATGACTTTCAAGTCCCAGTCTCCACAGGTGACAAAAATTGACTTGACGTTTGGATCTAAGAGGCCTTCCTTCGCCATCCACTCATCGACCCTCTGGAAAGTACACAAGAACAGATGAGATTGTCCTTTTTCCTCAGCCTGTGAACAGCCCAAAAGTGACACACAGCGAAGCAGCTTGTAACCAGAGCAGGAGGAATGGTAATTTCACCCAGCTGTGCTCTGCTGTGCTCTACACCCTCAGCCTTGGCTCCAGACTACAGAGGTTCTTGAAGAATGAATGATCCCTTTGGGAAAACACAAGTCTGTGTGTGGTGGGAGAGGGACCTTCTCAATCCGTCGCTGTGTGACAGCCTGTCTGTGATCCCAACTGGCAGGCCAAACACCCTTCTCTGACTTGATGGTCTCTATCCTTGGGTGTCACACAAAGGCACAGCCCAGGGCAGACACAGGTGATCCTGAGCCCTAGGAACAGGCCCCAGAAAGCCACGAGCAGGATCTAACCTGTAGCCTTGTTCATACTTGCGCTTTTTGACGCTTACAGTAAGTGCTTACTGTGTTTATGAACCTAGTGATTCACCAAGTGAAGATGAAACCCGTCTCCCTTCAAAGGAGGTCCCACTGATGCCTGGAGTCCCTCCCAGTGAGGCAATGCTGCTTGCTCTAGTTGCTAAAAGCTTAGGGACAGACTCCAAGTTGCATTTCTCCTTTTCTTAGCCAGGGGTTCAAATTCAGCAGAGTATTTTGAGGACTGAGCTCAAGTACTACACAGGAAAGAAATCATTCCCAAGCACACCTAGTCGTCCTCTTCATGCCTCCAGCTGGCTTTACTGTTTGCACTTACACTGGAGTACAAACACGAACATCGGTATAAAACAAGAGAATTAGCATAAAGAATTCATGAAGCATTGCCTACTTTTCTGAAGATCCCAGGCACAGGGAGGGAGTGCAGCCAATCATACCATGGCTTCCACTTGCACAGGAGGATTATTTTTTAAGTCTCTATCACACAGTAGTTAGAATTGAAAGTGAGACACATCCAGGTTCCAGCCCTTGGCTCTTTCCTTATCCTGGCTACGTTGCTGACTGGAAGTCATTTAAAAGTCATTTAACACCACTGAACCTCAGTTTCCTTCACCTATACAACAGGGTAGGATGAAAATCCTTACTGAGTTGTTCTGAGAATTAAATGTGTCCAACAGCTCCCCATGATACACAGGAGAGAAAGGGGGAAAGAAGTGACTGGAGTGCTACAGGACCAAGAGGAGAGAATACTCCTGGCAACAGCGGGCATGGTGTAACAGACTGTGTTAAAGAAGTGACTGTTCGTTATAGTCTGTCTTCCCTGGTAGGCTGTAAGAGTGTAGGAGTTCTGCTTTATTCACTGTCCTGACCCAGTATTTTATTTGGTACAAATGTGTTGCCAGGCATGATAGCACACACCTGTAATACTAGTATTTGGGAAGCTGGAAGTTAAGGATCACAAGTTAGAGGCTAGTCTGGGCTACACAGACAGTTCAAAATCAGCCTGAGTTATATAGCAGATCCTATCTCAAAATAATAGATACTTGATGACCAAAAACATTAACAGATAGATGCAAGTTTAGTGAGAGCAGAGCATACAGTGCAGAAAAGACGGGAAGTCCAGTTAGACCACACTGCAGAGGAGCTGTGTGCTCAGCAATGCTCAAGAGCACATTTGGGCTCCAAGGAAGAATTTCCCATCTAGCTGTTGTAGCTAGATTCCTGGCACTTCTGAGATGCTAGAGGCATCCAGCAATAAGACCAAGGACCCCCTCTAGTTCCATGAGAGGCCAATAACCAGAATGTGAGTGCTGCTCTCTGGTACACATTGTGTAGAGCACACAGTCTACACTCTGTTCACAGTCTGTATCTTCCCAGCTCAGGAACCTCCTAAGCAGTGAGGCTGGGGATTCCACTGCTAAATGCTGTCTCCCTCAGCTCTGGCTTAATCCCTTGTGCACATGTGCACACATGTGCAGACACACACCATTACATCTTTTACCCAAGGTAACCTAAAGAAAAGACAGACTTCATTCAAGAGAAAAGATAACACCAACCCAGAGCTTTCTAAAGCCACAAAACCCTGCTTTAGCTGGCTAGCTCTATATGCTCAAGTAAGTGTCCCACATGGAGGGATCCCAACACCTCAACTCACAGGGGGAAAGGACAGAACAGGACTGGCAAAAGGTCTCAGCCAACATGACCATGTCTTTGCCCCAAGAGGCACTTAATACTCCACCGTGTAGCAGAAGAGCATATTTCACTGTAAGCCTGCACAGATACTTAGGCCTGACCTCCCCCGCCCTGCCTAAATGAAGAAAAGCAGTAGGAACCACAACACAACTCCAATCTGTCAGGCAGCCCTTCCCATCACTGGCAGTGTAGCAAGCCCAGCCTGAGCTCTACTCAGAATAAACAAGTCAGGCAAGCATCTTGCTGGCTGCCTTGGTTGGGACATCTTCCCCCTCACCTACAAAGTACCAGAAGTGGATGACGTTCAGAACATTCTAAGCACCCCACTCCAGGGGTGGCCTGAGCTTGTCAGGAAGGTGTCTTGTGAACCTATCCCCCTCAACCTGACCATTACTTTAATGGCCCCAGTTTGCAGCTGACCCAGAACAAGCATTCTGCCAGGACATTCCTGGGAAATGCTGTTAGTACTCTATCCTCCCACAGAGCAAGGCTGGTTGGGGTTGCTTCTGGCAAAAAGCAACTCTACTGAGGAGCTCCCTCAGTCCTAGCAACAGACTTAACACCTCTCAAAAGGGCAGCAGGGCAAAGAAGAAAAAGAAGTACCTTACCTTACCTTCTGCCATCTACTGAAAGTGCTCTCACCATGGCCAAAACTCAGCTGACATGCCTGGACCTCTACACTCCAGGGACAGAGTATCCACTACCACCGAGGTGAACTAAGCCTGCCTCTCGGGCCTGTTTTATCCTGATGGGTTCAGGACGTTTAGGTCATGACTCTCTCTCAGGGGACAGGATTCATGGCTAAGGGGAGATGTCTCTCTTTGAATGCCACAACTCCACTTCTTCGCTGTCTACCTCCTATGCAATTGTTCCTTGATATTCCTCCTGAACAATGATAAGGTCCAAGCTTTGGATTTATGAGGCTTAAAAACAAATAAAGCACCTAATGAAATCCGCAGTCTTGTTCTTGTCTGCCCTCCTCCACAGAGCAGCGCTGGCAAGGAACCTTTTTCCTCAGAAAACCCTGAGGCTGAAGGGATGGAGGGGGTAGGCTGGGACGGACCAAGCACAGCCTCTTCCTTATTCCCTCTAGCCAGAGCACAGGAAGAAGCGCCTTAACCTTTCCCAGTTCCCTGAGGAGAATATCCAAGAACTGTGGTCTCTGCCAAGAGTTCTAAAGTCTTTAATTTGATTTCCCTCACATAGGCAATTGTTGTAATTATTCTGATTAGGAATCATTACCCAGTGCAGCCTCTGCACCCGACAGGCACATTGCATCCAGCGGCAAGCTGCAGTGGGGCAGGCAGCTGACTGCAGCTCCTCCAGGAGCTGGCAGCAAACAAAAGCCATCGATGGGGAGTTCTGGGTGAGTTAATGAAGTGCTCACATGCCACAAGAAGCCAACACCAAAGCTAAACAAAAACACCTCCAATCCCTGGGGCTAATCCCATAAGGCTGGAAAGCAGCTCCCCTGCCCCAGCCCACCCAGCACAGGCCTCCCAGCTCCCAGCACAGGGCCACAGGCCAGGTGAGGAGGGGTGAGGGGGCTCTGCCCGACTCCTGGCAGCACATGGACATCTTGTCAGTAACCCTGACAGGAACAGCTGGAGATGACAGATCAATGGTTCAATACTCTCAACAGCATGTCACTGATGTGACAGCAAATGTTATTCTAATCAAGCCATAATCATAGTCAAATTATACGGCTACATTCTCAGGAGGGAAGGAAAAGAAAGGCAGCAGGAAGAGGTCAGGGGTCAAGAATTAAAGGTCATTCAACCTACCTCCAGTACTTGCTGCAGGCTTGGCTGGCCATCCACCATGGCTTGAATGATCCCGGTGAGCTGTAAGGAAAGAGAAACAGCCTTTGGTTAGAAAACCAAGGCACAAGGGACTCATGCTGGACAGTCCATTCCATTCCTCCTCCCAATGTGAGGGCCGGGGCCACTGCTTCAAGCTCAGAGCCAGGCCAGGAGCTTGGGAATCATGTCCTAGGATGCTGTATGAACCTCCCCAGCAGCCATTAGCCTGAAATGGGCTTGCATACAGATGCTAACAACAGGGCAGGCTCCATGCTTGTTTAAACTTTTATTTGGGAAATTCTTTTTCTTTTAATTTTACAAGTCTTTTGTATTCGACAGGTTCTTTAAGTTCCCACAAGTTAGTCTTAAGGTACATTAGACTCCATCTTTTCAGAAGTTCCTGTGGAGTCTGGTGAGTGCAGGCTCCAGCTGGGCACACTTGGTTTTGATGCACCTCTGTCCATCCAAAACTTCCCCACTTACACTTTTAAAGAGGTATAAGGACACAGCCATGGTAGTTTATATTCCAGAAACTGTTTTTTATATTAATCAGGTAAAACACAGAGAAGCTCCTCAGAAACCTGCATACCTCAGTCCTCCACAGTCTAGGTAAGCTAGAAGGCCACCTCTGAGCAATGGGGAGACAGAGACCAGAGGCCTTATGTATACACTCTGGCCAAGAGACTGGCTCACAGGCATAGGCTCTGCCCACGTCAGGCCTAGCTTTAAGCAAACTTGTTTTACTTTGTCTAACGTAAAAATCTCCTTTAAACACAGAGTAGGCATAGTGTTCCTAACAGTGTTTGCGTCCTGAGGCCCTGTCCCAGACACTAGCTAGAAATCGCAATGTTTTCCTGTCACTGGCTATTCTCACAAAGAAGAGTATGTCGGCTGGCTTGGAAACAACTTTTTTGTTGAAGTGGGGGAAGGGGTTTAAAACTCCAATTAAACTATAATTACATTTAATGAATACCAAATACCCAACTCACAGAGAGTGCCGGCTCTAAGAGGGAAGGTTATTTTCTCATAGTGACTTACATGGAATGGTAATACACACCTTTTAGGGAAGAAATTTTCATTTTAAGAATGCTGAGTTCCTCTAGGTGGGTTTCTGTAGTTCATCAAGTCATTATTAGGTGGTATTTTAAGGAAGTGTAAGGACACAGCCACTCTATTTTATATTCCAGAAACTGTTTTTATATTAATCTGTATTTTAATTGGGTAACAGCTGCTGCCTACAGACTTCCCATGGTCTAAAAGGAAAATAAATTAGAAAGATTAACTACACTGTTGTTTCGCAAGGCTTTAACCCACAGCATGCCCACCCGGCTGGCACCTCCACACCCTTTCCTTGCTTGGGAGACCAAAGAACTGCCCAGCAGAGGGAGGGCCTGAGTCAACCAGAAGAAAAGACTGGTCTCCTGCTAAAGCATGGAGGGAGGGCGAGGCACCCTGCATGGGAGAGAGGTTTTCACTTGAGAACAGAGAACTCCTCTTGTTCATTCTCCCAGAACCTACTATGTGCCAGAGAAGCAGGGGCTTACATAGGAACATTAAAGTCCTGCCTTCTTGGAATTTGCCCTCTTCACCACAGTGCCCTCCTATGCCCAACCGGGCTAGCACCCAGAGCCCCTCCAAGCTCAGAGCCACACAGGGAGCAGGTAGGCAGGTGCCTGGTATTTTCTGTCAGGCATATAGGGACCAAGAGTCAGGGTAGACTCTCATTCTCAAATCCAGGTACACCTTCCGGAAGTCAGACTGACAGCCAGGCACTACAGCTGCTCATCCTAGCCTCACTCCTTCCTTCCTGCTAAATTACAGGGATGGGTAAGGAAGGATCAGGGCTGTGGTGAGAAAGGCCCAAAGGCACTCCCAATTCTTGGAAAGCTCCAGGGCCCAAACATCAGTCTCCATCTAGTATGAGACCTAGGGAAGGCCAGGCCCACTTCTCTGGGTCCTGCCTGGGGTAATTCAGTTAAGCCTAACACTGAAGAGCTTCAGAAAGTCTGACATGCGCAGAAAAGGGCACAGAACAAGAATCATCCCTCGTCTCACCAGACTCAGGTCAGCACGTATGTAACCCTTGGCCCTGGGAAAATCACAAGTAGGTAAGAAACACACTACACCTGCAGTTTAGTGGCACAGCACTTGCTCAGCACACTCAAGTTCAAACTTTAGCACCACAAGGAAGAAAGAAAGGAAAAAAGAAAAAACAAACAAATGAAAGAACGAACAAATGAAAGACAAGAAGAAAGGAAGGAAGGAAGGAAGGAAGGAAGGAAGGAAGGAAGGAAGGAAGGAAGGAAAAGAAGGAAGGGACAGACCAAAGACCAGGTATCCTGCTGGAAAGCGGTCAGACCCACCTCTCCCCACACGAGGACTGGGCTCCAGCTCAGCAACCAGGCTTTACAGGCTTGGCATGGAGGTCAACTGTGCTCAACATGCTTCCTAGATGACAAGCATTTCCACTGGTAACCAGCCAGTGTAGCTCAATACTAAGTTCCTCAGAGACAGAGGCTTAAACTAGATACAGCCTTTCTGGGAGGCCTTCTAGCCCTTAAGAGACTGAGGGAGTTCTTGGAGGGATAGATTTATCACCCAAAGAATAAGCCACATCTGACCAGCTCTACCAGTATAGTGACTGAAGGGGGCTAAAACTGAGAAAGTTAGTCCCTGTACTTGATACACTACCAGGATGTAAACAGTGAGGGAAAGACAACTGTATAAAATTAACTGGGAACTTCTATTTTAGGCCTAACTTAAATCCTTCATGCTGAAGTTTTAAGCCCATCCCACTTAGACTGATATATGTCTGCAAAAGGGTCTCATATCCTCACAATGAAGGTACTAGAGCAAAGCCAAGTATTTGTTAAGCTGAGAATCAGGGCTCACAAGGCTAAATGGGGCTCAGAAGCCTTAACCACTTAAGGTAGGAGGTGGGAGGAAGAATTAATGTGTGCTCTCTGGCTCCTTTCACCGAGGGATTACAGATTAACTCCCACTTCCCCAGACTCGGAAACCACAGGAAGGGACTTTTGACCTGACTGATAACACTGCTGGTTCCCAATGCCCCCTAGCTACACGGGGGCTTTGTTCAGGGATGAGCTGGCTTCATCAGAAACAGTAGCAACCCCAGGAAGCAGCCCAGGAAACTCAGTGCCAACAGCATGTCAGTGGCCATGTTCTCCTTTCACAGTTTATCTCCAACACAATCGTATTCTGACACCAAGACAGTTTGTTGATTACATAAGCACTTGTCTCTGGTGTGCAATCTGATAATCAGGCCCACTCTTTCTCCTCACACAAAGAGGGCAATAAATCTCACCCTTTATAAGTACAGGTGCAAGACAAAGCCCTTTACTGGCGCTTAGCAAAATGGGTATTTCTCTGTTTTCCCCACGGCAACAACCACAAAAGACTGTACAAGGCCAGGGACCGCAGCAAGCTCACAGGCTGCGCCAGACTCTAGAAGCCACAGGAGAGGAACATCCATCCCCCTGCCTCTACTTGAACCATGCTCAGGACAAAGTGTCAACAAAGTGAGGCACTGTCAGAAGGCTGATGTGTGTGGAGCTACGGACCTGTCCAAGCCGAAGCCTTCTCTCTGCAGTCCAGCACCATACAAACATGTGCTCACACATAAATGCACATCTACAGGTCAGAGGTTTTGTCTAGATGTTTTTTGATTTCTGTTTTTTGGGACAAGGTCTCAATTACATAGCCCCAGGCCTTGGTATCACAGCCATGGACTTACTAGGCTAATCCAGGGGGGCCTCCAACTCTCAGGCCCCTGTCTCAGTCTCTTAGGTATGGGGATTATAGGCAGGGGTCATCACGCTGAGCTGTTTGCTTGTTTGAGGCAGCCTCACATAGTCCAGGCTGGCACAGAACTCCTCACCCTCCTGTTTCTGACTAAAGAGTACTGAGACTGTGGGCGCATGTCACTGCACCTGATCGTACTAAGGTTCTTAAGAAATTCTTGTGCATTTGAGAAACAAACTCCGCTGGAGGAGCTCCCTGGGTGGACCCAGCAAGGTGGGAGACCACTGCTTACACATTTATTAATGAGAGAGTGTCTGAGTAGGCCAATTCCACTGCTATCTCAAAAGTGACTACTGTCAGGGAGGTGTGGCCTCACCCTGTACCTAGTTACAGCTGGTATGGAGTCAGTGCAACACCGAGGAAACGTGGAGTTTTCAAAGAAACTTTACTCACTCAAAAGGACAAATCAGAGGCCATCGAGATAGCTCATCCAATAAGGGCACTTACCACTAAGCCTTCAATCCCTGGGAGGTACAGTTAGAGAACTGAATCCCACAAGCTGTCCTCTGTCCAACATGCCTTACAGCATGGGTACAATCCCTCCCAAACATAGGTCTTTTTTTTTTTTTTTTTTTTTGTGGCTTAAAGGCCAAATCAATAGGACAGGAGCTTTGGAGGAGACACAGAGACCTCTTTGGCAATAGTCCTTGTTTTATGGAGGGCACATGGCCCTAGACCCTCACAGCAATGGAGGCACAAGTGGATCAGGTCTAGTTTCAGCACTCCAAGAACTCATACTAGAGTAGCAAAACAGATCAATAACCAAAGCATGAGCTATCAGATCAATGTGATTTGGGGCTAAGCACAACTCAGGCTGTGCACCAAGGAAGGCTACAACCCTAAGCAGGCCCGGAGCACAAGAAAGCATGGGGTACACTACAGTGGCCGGGGACAGAGCAGGAGCCGGGAGTTTGGAGAGCACTGAGTTCTCAGCCGATGCCTCACAACCTCATCTTTGTCTCTGGAACAGCTGTGCAGCCAGTATCCCAACACAGGACCCCAATCCCACTGTCCTCCCATTATGGATGCTCTTGAGTGAAACTGTCAGGAAGGAAGTACATGGTTTCCATGTGGTCTCACAGAGCTGCAGCAGCCACTCGGTGCTGGAGGGTGCTTTCCAGGTGCCTCCTGTTCCCACTCTGGAGCATGTGCCCTATTCTGGAGCACCTACCCTTGCCTAAGGCCAGCTCCAGCAGTGCTCTGCCATTCCTGAACAGGCAGCAACCACTCTAAGATCTAGGCCTTTGCTCCACACCAGGCAGAGTGGTCTCAGTGCCACACCAGGCTAAATGTCCCCAAATGATTTGTTCCCCAAAGCTAATCAGGTTGGCCTAGTTAGTACCTAGATGGGAAGAGAACATGGCATGGCTTCCAGGCTGCTGGGGTCGTAGTGGGTAGCGAGTGTAACCTTCACTGCCAACTTTCCAACAGGGAGCAAAGGGGAAATTGGCCACTAACCCTGGTGGGAGAGGTAATTTCCAGGGAAAGGAAGGAAATAAGGGAAAGCTTTAACATCATGAGCTGGAATAAAAGGTTTAGGAGCATGAACACCTAGGCAGATGGATGTCGTGCCCTAAAAGGCCCACCTGGGCCATTTGGCTAACACTGGCTATGAGTTCAGGAGCAGCTCTAGAGACCCCGTACCTGGGTTGGTCTGCCTCGGGGCCCACTGAACCACCCACTGCATCTAGCACGCCCTTCCCCAGCCTCTTGTACAACAACAAAAACTGTTTGTGATTCCTCAAGCACTTCTTTCCCTACTTCACTTATGTGTAGAAAGTAGGTCTTTATATGAAGGCAAAGGCTCAATATATCTCAGCTCCAAATTAATGTTTCCTGTCACTTCTGCTGCCATGCATGCCTGACCAGTGATTCTACCACAGAATGCATGGCATGACACGCTACAGAAAAGCAGCCACAGATGGCTTCTCCACACCATTCTGGGACTCAGCAATCTCAGGAACATGTCCTCCCCCCACCCCCATAGCTCTTCTAAGCCTCAGGCAACCATCAAAATGCCAGCTCCATTTTACAGTCTGTATAATGGGGTCAAGGCTAATCTGTAGACAAAGGCAGGCAACTACCGTACAAACCTAGATAAGGGAGGGCACTTCAGCCTTGGCCAGCCTATCTTCTCTGTCCTTGGTAGGAGAGTCATGCTTTACTTTGCAGAAGGACAGAGCAACAGCAACATCTTAGGCAGCTAAGAAAACCTGAACATAACAAGTCCTTCCAAGTGGCTGAAATCCTCACCACTTGCCAACAGGCCCCACTGAAAATGGAGCTGGAAAGAACCTCAGTTCCAGAAGTCCCACACTACTCCCAGATTAACTCTAAGTGTCCAGCTGCCAGGAATGTTGAGGACAAGAAGGAAAAGGAAAGAGAAAGAGAAATGTTGGGAAATCTTGAATGCCCTGGAGACAGGCACTTGAGCAGTCACAGACTAAAGTGAAAGTCAAGAGAAAAGCCGTTGCTGGGCACCTGCCTTAACCAGAGATCAGACCTCATTTTCCCTAAGTGGCCTGCATGAACTAACAATCACAATGCTCCTCTCCCAGCAGCCCTTACCTCTGTACAGAAGGGGGTAAGCTGTGGGTGGACTACAGGCTGGACATACATGTGAAAGGTAGACTCGATCTCCATGGTCCGGCCATTTAGCTTCAGGATGGGGAACTCAATGATTTCCTAGAATGCCAAAGAGATAAGTTATTTTGATCAACCATTTGAAATAACTATGCAAAGCCAAGAAAGAATGAGTGCTTGTGGCTCATTTCTCCTGCCAACCCAAACCCAAGACTGAGAGGTGATGTCAACATTTATAATCCCACTGCTCATACTGCTAAAGCCTCCCATCGTTTTGGGGAAGGAAGACAGTAGTGCACTCTGTTTCCCTCACAGAGGCCCAATCACTTGAGCCTCAGGAGAAAGAAAGGCCTTCCTCTCTTGCCTAGGCTGCTGTCCTGAAATGTCTGGATCTCAGGTAAACACGCAGCCATCAGCAGAGTGGACAGATTTCCTTGTATAAAGTTTAAACGCTGACACTGGGCTTTGTGAGGGGGGAAAAATAACAAACAAACAAACCCCCAAAATAAAGCCAAAGGGGATATCAGAGAGAAGAAAACAGAACACAAGTTAATAGAGGCCAGTACCTCCCGCCTTTCCTCCAAGCACTGCACACTCCCCTCTGCCTGCCTCTACCCGCCCAACCGCTTAGCAAGCCCTTCCCAGTCCACTGGAAGGTAATGGAAGAGAAGGAGGAGGAGTGACAATTTGTTTGGTGTCTCTAAGATTAATTTGTCTCCGTTATTTAATAGAGATGCACAGCACCAAGGTCCTGGTGTGCAAACAGGCTTGCAGAACGCTGGCTGTGCAGCACGCCTCATACATCGTTCCTAAAAAGGGAGGGATGCACCAGAGGGGGGGAGAGGGCAAGAGAGAGCACGCGCACCAGAGAGAAGAGGGAAACCAAGGGGAGAGAATAAAAAAATATATTGCTTTTTAATATTCAAAAACAGTTTGCAAAATTTAATCAAAGCAGAGGAAAAGCTAACATTTTTACCACTTTGACATTTTTATTAGCGCTTTCATAAATTTTTAAAACATGAATGGAATTAGTTTACAACACCCCCACACACACATACAAAAAAAAAAAAAATTGCCCTGAAAACATCTGGAAGAGACAAATAGGAAATAATAAAAAAATAAATAAAAGCAAAATCTTCCAAGTAAAATTAGCATGTGAAAAAGCCTCCACTGCAGAGACAAAAAGGGAGTTTTGCCCATATAAGGGCCCCAACAATCAGCTCCAGGGGTATGCCTACCTCAGAACCTCATTCTAGAGAACATTTCCTAGCCTCATCAGAACCAAAGCAGAGACAGCCTAGAGAAGCAATTCAGAAATCACCACTGGTGACTACTCTTGCCCACACTCAGGGAATCAGTGGGTGGGAAAACAGAAAGTTGTTAATTGCCTTCATGTCCCAAGGATAATAACTGACATCCTTGTGAAATATATCCACTAATACTATGGACTTATTTTGTAAGTGTTTATTTCAAGCCAAAGTAAAAAGTATGGCTGAAAAACAAACCAAGGCAGTTAGATTTCATATCAGCGAAATTCAAGGGCTCTGGCTGCCTGGTCCTCTGGGGCCAGTGGTTCTCAACCTTCCCAATGCTGTGACCCTTTAACCCAGTTCCTCATTTTGACTCCCAACCATAAAATTATTTTGTTGCCACTTCACAACTGTAATTTTGCTACTGTATGAACCATGTGTAAACATATAATATGCAGGACATCTGATATGTGAACCCTGTGAAAGGGTCCTTTGACCAGACCCATCAGCTCTAGGATAATACCCAAAGATGGAAAAGCTGATGGGAGCTTACTTGGTCCCTCTAGGTTGATCCCCAGAGATGAAGAAGCTGAAGGAAACTTATTACCAGACACAGGAGGGGCAAAATGGTTGCAAGGCAAGGGCAAGAAGGTCCAGACTGCTTCTTAGGCCAGCTGACAGACACTGCCCCAATTGGCTAGCCTTTGCTGCCACAAAGAACTACAAAGCAGGCAAAATGGAGGGAAATTCTGCTATGGAAAACTAAGCTGAGAACTCACACAAATATACCGTATACACTGCCGTTCCTAAAAATTCACACATCCACAATTCCCAAGAGTGGCTCATGACTCAGGCCACCCCTAGGACTCCTGAATTTGTAGTAAATCCTTCCTCTCCTGCTAAGTAGGAGAAATACTTCCCCCAGCAGAAAGCTCCACAGCCTGGTGAGTTTGGCTGCCCTAGTGTCCAAGGAAACAAATACAGCCACTCTCTAACAATGTTAGCTAGACCCGCAATGAGATTTAACCTGTGACACAACTGTACTTTTCATTTAAACTTTCATTTGGAAAGCAACAGTGTTTGGAGACCTGCAGTTTGTCCTGCTAATAAAGACAAGTGTTGGGACCTTTAAGGATGCCATTCATCTTTGGCTTTTATTAAATTCAATTTTCTTAAGCCTATGATACATTATGAAATTAAGAGTTGACATTCCTCTGGAAACAAAAGTATCTATCAAACATAAATAGGAAGAAACCTCCATTACCAAGAATGTATGGCTTAAAGTTGATCTCCTTCCACTTTTTTACAAGCACACGGTTTGTTTTAGCTATCTGAAATGCTATTACAGATCTGGAATTTCATTAGTATTATAACACAGAATGTGCTCTAGCTCCTGCTCTTACCAGAACTGAATCAGCTTTCTCAGTGGGCTCTGAGAAATCAGCCTGGGGTCTCCCACCGAGGCTTGGCATCCACTCTCCTGCTGCTGGGTCCTTCACTCTCAGGCGCACAGAGCTAGGGAGCAAATTCAGTGACCACTCCTAAGACCTGTCTCTGCTCCATGGGGGAAAAGAAGAAGAAAAAGAAAAAGAAAAAAAGCTGACCCCTGAGCTGCCTAAACCCAAGACTCAGGACACATGAGATCAGCCTGTCAGACAGGCCTATTCCTCAAAAGTCAAGAGCCAGATACACAACAAGGTCATCATCCTGGAGTCTCTCCTCAGCAGCATCAGGAGCTGTGGCAACATGACTGCACATGACCTATTCTTTTAAACCACTGTGACACAAAGAGGAGCCTGTGACAGAAGACTCATGAATCTTTAAAAACAAAACAATGTTTTAAATGGAGCTGGAGAGATGAGTCAGCTGCTAAGAGCATGTACTGCTCTTGCAGAAAACCTGAGTTCAGTTTCCAGTACTCACGCCAGGTAGCTCAGAGCCACCTTAACTAAATCCAGGAGACCTGAAGTCTCTGACCTATAAGGGTACCTGCATTTACATGTACACACACACAAACATGCACATAATTACAAATACAAATTTAAAAAGAAGATCCTCTGAGAGGTCAGAGCAGAAAGACCTCCCAGATACTTCTTTCCTTCCCATGCTGTCCAGCAAGCCCACACCTCAGTCCTGGCATGACAGCCCAGCTTTGGAAAAGAGCCTTATGTTGTGCCAACCTGGCAAACCTACGTAGCAGGTGTGCCTGGGCCATGCCAAACATTTCCTTGACTGTTCTTACTGATAGTGATCAAAGACACCACCTCCATGCTACAGGTAGATGGTATCAGTCCGAGCCCAAAGATGTGTGAAGATGTGCCCATGTGCTAGCTTCTAGCTCTAGTTGCTCTTACACAATGACAGCATTATCACTGCCCTTCTTTCTTTTCCCTTGCCCAATTTTATTTTCCCTCAGAAGATGAGGGTTGTTTGTTTGATTGTTCTTTCAGGGACAGATGAGTGCTTCTGTTCCAGAGGAAGGAAGCGCCAGTCTGTATTTATGAGCCCTCTTTTAGACTCCTAGGAATAGCTCCCCGATTCCTTTATCTTCCTATGCCACTCACATTCAATTAAACTACTAGGGGGCTTCTGTGCTAGACGGAGAGGGATTTAAGAGATAAGTCACTTGGGCTTTGGAGAAGTGCTTGGACTAGTTAGTAAGTAGAAACGACAACTGAGCAAATAATGCATAACAAGTGTTAGGCTTTTGTCCTTTCCCATTCATTTCTTATTTTATGCTTTCTAGTCCTGGGAGATGGGTCATGTCATCAGCACCATCACCAGGTCATAAACCAATACTTTTAAGCACCTACTATGTAGCAGACAGCCCAAGCAAAGGCACAGCAGTGAGACCTGGCATTTCTCTCCAGCATGCTAACGAGTCTGGGGAAAGGAACAAAAAGAGATGCTCTCCGATACTCTCTGCCATGTGGAGAATGGAGTCATCCTGCTCTCTCCATTTCTTGTTTCCTCTGTGGTAGATACTCTGCTAAGTGCTAACAAAAATTATCTCAATCCTCTAAACAACTTATTCGGTGGAAATCATTACTGTTGCTGTTTCATAATAAATTAAGGTCCAAGACGTTATGATCACTATCAACTATGCTGCAAGTAAGGGTTGGAGCTGGGAGTCCAAAAGGGGAGGGAAAAAAGAGACAAGTGAGACTGGCTGTTCTGTAGGGAACTCAGTACACGCCTCAACACCCCAATGGCAGCGTGTGCAGATAGGCCAGGCACAAGTCCGAAAGGAACGTTCCTAAGAGCCTCCTCCGTGCTGTAGCCAGACAGATGGTACTAGGCTGAGTCCAGGAAGGAAGGAACCTGAGCCTTCAGTCTGCATCTCTGGCATCTGGCTGTGGTCCTGGCACCTGGTCCTCCCTTTCTCAACTTCCGTTATGTGCAGACAGGAAGGAGCTGACAAGTAGGAGACTAAGCTAGCATCTATCAACCAGAAAACATTGTGCTTTCTGGGATTTTTCACAGGATCTGGGAGGTGCCTAAGATGACAAGGTAGGTGGTAGTGCCAGGTCCAAAGCCAGACACAGAGCACTCCAAAGCAATGTCTACTGGATTCATCCATTCTTATATCTCTAAATGGTTTTCTACCTCAACTGCTATCAACCACTTAACTCTAGATTTACCCCAACTGCCTAGTTTGCCTGAAACCACAGGTCTCTAGAACACAGTACTGTCAGTGTCAAAACTGGACAGGGAGTTACCCTACGTCACTGTTGTCCAAGGGCAGATAAAATAATACAGCTGGTCTACTGATGATGGTTGGGAATTGGCCATAGTTGACAACTAAGGAGAAAAACCTCAGAATTTGAATTTTTCAAAGTATCCAAGACTGTAAACCTGCTGCCTTTATTTACTATCTATCTCAGTAAAATGCCAGCTGTATTTTTTTTTCTCCTGAAGGAAGAAAAAACAAAAAGGAAGCACCAAGCAAATACTCACTTGCTTTTACCTACATAACTGAGCTGGAACACAGGTTTTAAGCCACTTGATTTAAAACTGATCAACTAAGAACCCCAGCGGGTCCCTTGATAAACTGAGGACAAAACTGCAATGGCCGTTCAAGTAAAAGTTCACAGCCACTATCAAAGATCACAGGGAACACATGTGTAGGTTTCTTTTTAGGATATGAAAGCTTCCTTCAGATAAATTATCTATAGACACTAGGTTACACTTGAAGGCAGTAAGGCAACAACAAAAGAGTCAAAGTGGTGGCAAGGGTTAATACAGCAGTCGTCTAGCCCATTTTTCCAAAGCACAGGTAGGTTCTTCTCTGCCTGAGCTGATGTTTCCATAGTGCCATCTAAAATAAGGGATCATCTTCATGCCTTGCCCAAAGTAATCGGAGAAGAACAGGCATTCCCTCAACTTAAGAGATAGAACCCGTAGTCTATCCCTTCCTTCTCTCCACTGTACTGAGAGTTTGGTAAAAATTCAACCTAACCACAAACAACAAGCATGTGAGGCTTATCCAAATGTTGGATCTGGATACAGTCTGATACAGAGGTAACCCTTTCTCAGAAGGGAGAAAAGGAACCTCCTGGACATCGGCAAGAGGGCTGGGAGCGGTGAGGCTGCTGCACTGGGCATGATTTGCTAAACAGTGTCGGGGGGGGGCTGGCATTTTATGCACAAGGAGCTTATTTCTTAAACAAACACTCGTGGTTTTGATTTACACCACAGCCTGCTCCTAAATAATTTATGGCGGGTTAAATTTATTGCCCAGCCCTGGCTGGCTGCAAATTCGAATTGCCAAATAATTAGATTTTAGGGCAAAGCTTATAAATTACCCGTCGATTTGTCCGGACTTGTTTGTCAGTTGCTTTGTGCTTCGGGTCATCTTTGGCATTTGGCTGTTTGGGTTTTAATTGCTGATTTACACTTTGACAGATGAGAGCTGATGTGCGAAGTTTCAGGACAAGGAAGGGTGAAAAAAAAAAAAAACAAAACAACCCACAACCGAGAGCTTTAAAAGGCTGATTTTTCACCTACATGTTCCCCTCTACCCATCGCCACAACACCCCCCCCAGCCATTAAAATTCAAAAACAAAGCTGAAAGTAGAAGTTGCTATTCTTTACAGGTTAGAAGTACAGACTGAGTTATCATTTACCTTCACTAAAATCGGAAATTAATAAAACAAAAATGAATTCACATATCAGCAAGTGAAGGAGATCAAAAGTGTTAAAAAACCAAATTCTCACCCTGGAGTGCACAACACCTATGTCTCCGCACATGTGTGTATGACTCAGTTTGAATATTTTTACATTATTCAGAGTAACTTCAAGTAGCAGGGCTTTGTAAAGCTAACCTTTAGGGCAGCAAACAGCTCAATCACTTCTTCATATATATACACACATGTTTGTATTATAATCATGTAATTAATAAAAACAGGTTCTCAGGTTATGTGAAAGAGGAGTCCCCTGGAGGTAGTTTTAAGCTTGTCATGGAGTAGAACAGGGTGGCAATCCCCACTTACCACTCCAGTGGGGGGCAGGGACAGGGTGGGGGCAACAAATCTCTCTAGGTAGTGCCCTGCCTTTATCTACTACTTGACAGACGCCTGAAGACGCTGCCCAAAGCCGAAGAAGTAAGGCTGACCGCCAGTCACCTGCTATACTCCAACAGCTTCTAAACCGCCCCAGGATCCGAGGAACACTAACAGCCATTCTACTAAGTGCTGACATGTACAGCTGTTACATGCCAGGCATTGTCTGGAGCCCTGACATGTATTTTCGGTTCACTGTGTCCACCCACAAGTCCTATATAGCTAGAACTACGACTAACTGCACTTCGCCAATAAGGCAACTGAAGTGCAAGGGGTGTAAGTCACTGAGCCAAGGCCACACTGTTCGTAGGCGGTAGACAAAACTCAACTCTAGACAGTCCAGCTCTGAAGCGTGTGCTCTCAGCCACTCTGCTATCTTACCCCTGGTCAGAACAGCCTCTGCCTGAGCTCTCTTCACGCTGAAAGCCCAGGGTCCTCACTTTGAGGCTTGGACACATGTGGTCAAATCCTGTTCAGTTAGTCTCCCGATAAACTCGGGGAAAGTCATGTACCTTACTCAGAATTACAAAATATAACAGAGTTTGGTTACACCAAGACCCACTTTTTTCAATTAATCATAGACTGCCCTGAAGATGTAACAGCTGGGGATGAAGAAATGAAGGGCAACAGGTTAGTGAAGCAGACTCAGGCCTACTTAGGCAATTGGGTAAGAGCCCAGAGAAAAGCTACTCTTTCGGCCCTAAAGAGTAGCTCATGGGCTCCCTGCTCTCTGTCAGCACAGGAGAGCATGGCAGCTGTGCTGGCACGACAGACCTGAAAGCTAACACGACTAGCAAGCAGTATGCAGACTGACAGCCTGCCCATCATGCCCTGAGTCCTTTCCTCCCTGATGGCTGAGGTGAAGTTACATCTCCCTAAACTGACAGGAATCACGCCCTGTCTTATGAATGAAAAGGCTTGTACCTCAGACAGCATCCCATTACTTGAGAACTTGTTAAAAATGCAAATTCCTGGGCTAGCAATATAGCTCAGCGGTGGAGCACTCACCCAGCTGAGGCCCCACATTCAAACCTCAGCACTAAAAACAAACAAAAATCACCAACAGCACTTTACTGTGCTCTCTAAAGAGTCAGTTTCATTACTTAATAACAGAACTTTTTCTCCATCTCCCTTTGTTAGAGTTGTGTTTTTCCTGTTATTTCTTCAAGGGGAACAAAATGATTTAGATCAGTGATTTTCAACCTTCCTAATGCTGAGACCCTTTAATACAGTTCCTCATGTTGTGGTGACCCCAACCACAAAATTATTTTCATTGCCACTTCATAACTAATTTTGCTACTGTTATAGATTGTAATGTAAATATCTGTGTTTTCCAATGGTCTTAGATGACCCCTGTGAAAGGGTCTTTGGACCCTCAAAGGGGTCACAACTCAAAGGTTGAGAACCACTGATTTAGAGGAACAAATCAAATTTCTAGCTTTTACCACAGATTTTGTGAGCCCAAAGCCCTGTTGTTGGGGTCAGTGATTCTGGCTTTAAGCAGACACCCAGCTGATTCTGATACTCACTGCAGTTTGAAAACCTCTGGTCCAAACTGTAATGATGCTCCTCAGACTAAACTGTCTGAAGGTCTTATCTGTGTGGCCTGACACTCCATTTCTAACAGGTTTGCAGATGTCGTGGACTCTGCTGGTTCTCAGATCACTAGTCATGCAACTTTCCCAGTGATAGACCTTGCCCAAATGACACCTGTGATCTCACGAGACCTTCTCCTGCCTCTACCCTATCCATCCCTTTCAGCTTACCAGTTGGCTTTTCAGTGCTGCTGGTGCTCTGGAGAAGTACCTGCGAACAAATGAAACTTGCCCCTGAACTAAGGAGGGACAAGATCAACTCAGAGCTCTAATTTTTATAGTGATTTGGGGGGCAGGATTCCCAGCTTTCTCACCAATTATCATCATGAACTACCTCTTCTAGGTCAAACAGTGACTCAAATATATCTCAGAGGGAAAGCAACCTACCTTACCTCAAAGGACTTTACCTATAGCTGTTGTCCCTGAATGTCCTTGATGTGGATATTTAACTCAGAGTACACCATTTATGACACCTACAGAGTGTATACCCTACCCCTTACCTAATCACTTAGCACTACGACTCCCAGGAAGCTAGAATCCAACAGAGTTGGGAGCTATGAAAGAGCATGGTCCTTAGTCTTGTGTCTTACCCAGCACTCCTAAGGGCTGTAACACATAACCTCTTTCCATTTCTACCACCACCACCTTCACACAATCTACTAACATCTCTCTTAAGTAATGTACTTACAGGTTTCTCCATGGACTGCAGTTGCTCATTCTATTTCGCCCTTTCATTCAATAATACATTGAAACTTCCATTTCTGATTTACTAGCTTTGTTTTCAACCTCCCCATCCACACTGCACTATGGACTCTTTGTTTTGTTTTTTTACTATGTAGCTGAGCTAGAACACTAAGTAGACCAGGCTGGCCTCAAACTCACAGAGCTCTGCCTGCCTCTGCCTCCTGAGTGCTGGGATCAAAGGTGTCTGTCACTATGCCCAGCTTGCACTATGGACTCTTTACCTGTAGCAATATGGGTATTTCCAAATAAGAGCTCCTGCCACAATTTAGCCCTAAGATGAGCTCCTGGCTGGAATGGCTCCCCAGGCCTAGACACTGTGCACAGCCTCCAGAAGAGAGAGCCACTCATGTAACAGCCCTGTTCTGCTAACCAAAACTCAGCTTACCCCCACTGACCAGCTACTATCATCTGGGGTAACAGACTATTCCAAGGCACCTCCATTTCACTACCAACGATTCCTTGATGTCTGTTTCTCCCTCCAAAGACTCCTTTTTGGTTCTCTCACTGCCTGTTCACCACTTTGCTGTAGGCTGGCAGCCCCAGGGGAAGGGCAGCACTAGTGTCAATCCAGCAACACTCTCGTCATGGGCTTTTAGGCTATGGCTCAATCTTTACAGCTAGAGCTCAGAACTCATCACATAAATGTAACACTTTGGGGGCAGGCTTTTTAGTATTGTGAACACCCAGGATAAGAGGATAAAAAATAATCATCCCAATGGCATCTTAATCAAAATGATGCAGAATCCTTTTTCCCAACAAGACACAGCGAAGAAAGCATCTCCTAATATCCGTTTCCTCATGTCAAACAACTGAGATGAGTCTGTAGAAGAAATGCAATCAATACAGGGGAGAGGAAAAACAAGACAGAATCGAGCAGAGAAACAAAAAGCCTATACACTCATCCTGAACATCCCCTGGCTGACACTCTCGGCCGACCCTTTCTCCTTGTGCTTACCAGTCTTCTAGTTACCCTGATCCTCTTCATTAACCCTTTTACAGTCCTTCAGTGTTAACTAGACAGCCACTTTTCTACTTGAGGAGTCTAAACCTCCCTGGTCTGTTTAAGGTAGCACAGATCCAAATCCAAATTCCTAGCACTTGAAGTGAGAAGATGTCCTATCATTCTCCAGATACTGCCTTTCCCTTGAGATGTAGCATTTCACTCAACTGCTCCCTTCAGTGACAGCTGACATGCCAGCATAGCCTCCCTAACAATGCCCCAGCTCTCAAGCTCCCACCCTCTCCCCATCACTCCTTTGCTGACTTAGTGCATTTTGTCACATCCAACAAAACTCTTAATTTTTCCCTCTTTGACCCTCACTCTTTGTGTCCAGACCTTATTGGTTCAAATTCTTAAACTTCTTCCAGACTTCATATGCTTCCTTATTTAAGCATCTAATAGGGCTTAAATGTGAGAAATAACATATAACTGATATGAGAAAAATATGTAACTGATATAAATAACCCAACTAACTCAACTGTAAAGTAGTCACTGGACTCAAATTCATCAACTGTTCTCACTCATTTTCAACATTCTGAAAAATTAGCCTAAAATCCAGACTTTCCTCCTCCTAAAACTAAGCCATTTCAACCTATTTTCCTCTGTTAAAACCCTCTGGGATTTTTTTTTTTTTTTGGGGGGGGGGTTGAGAGGGATTGTTTATTTTTTTAAGTCCCTGTGGTAACAGTTGTGAGGCCTCAGGCCTACATGCCCGTTGGGCCTTCTAAATTTCTCACAGGGTGCAGAGGATATGCCCCTCCTGCACTCTGCTGAGCATACAGACACCCCATCCTCTGTCCCCTGCTACTCCTTGCTTTCCAATAATGTCAGTGTGCTGCCTGTTGGAGGTCACATAAACCCACTCTCCTTGCCTCTGAGTAAGGACTAGTTCGGATTTGGCTTTTATTCCAGCAGTTGCTATCTAAAGAGAGCCAAAAAGGCTTTTAGTTGCCTCTAAGGTGGTTAAAATGAGCTCCTCCTCATTCCTTTGCTGACTTAGTTGGTTTTGTCACATCCAACAAAAACCCTAAAAGGTGGCTCAGTGTCACTGCTACTTTACAGACCCTGGTCTCATTCACCATGTGTCAATGATCCTATTCTTTGGAGTGCTTCCCCACCACCAAACTTAGCCTAGTGCCTAACAAATCTGCATTCCAACAGCTGTCTCAGCCCTGGGGAGACCACCAGGATAATAAGAAGCTAGGGGGGATGTTTCCTAATTTGCACTAAATTATGTGGTGATTTTGTTACCAATGACCCAGTGCTCCCCAAGGAAAATTCCTGGTTCCACCCCCAGGCAACTCCACAGCCTAACTACACATCATGGCAGCTTAAAGGTATAAACCCTGGGGAAGGTAGAAAAGCAATTGGAATAGAGCAAATAAACCCATGTCGATCTTGTCTCTGCTATGCCAGCCACACAAGGCAGCACCACCATGCATCAGTGCTTCATTCCTGAAATGTATATTTTACTTCTACATCGCTATGTCTATGCTAAAGAAAAAGGGGCCCTTTGGCTTTCACATGGAGTTACAACACAGCCACGACACAGTGAAGCTTGTTCCCATTCAGGAAGCACTAGTGAGGAGCCACAGGGAGTCAGAATGAGGCGCATCCCTGCAGGGGACCACAAGAAAACAATGATTGGGGCGAGGGCAGGGTGTACCACTTTTATGGAAGCAGTGACAAAAGGACAAAAGGGACAAGTGGGCCACCCCATTCTTCCTACAATTACTGGCCACCAATAGTGGAATTCATTTATAGTGACCCTGGAAAAGGAGATGTGTTAAAACAGAAATATAACTGAAAAGAAAGGCAATAATTGGTCTGATGGGCAGGGAAAAAAAATTATTCTAGGAGTCAGGAGCCTGTGCAAGAACACTTACAGCTCACAGCGTCGTCATAACTCAGCCCCCTCAAGCATTTTGTGCTCTGCTTATGGTGTTAACTTTAATGCCTTAACATATAACACCATCCACACTAACACAAAATACTACACATGCCAGATGAGGCTGAGTTATAGTTGCTGGGGGAAGCATAACTTTGAATTTCCTGATTTTGGTGCATTTAATCTCAACCATAATGCATTAACGTCGGTTTTGCATTTCATTTCCCAGTTTAGAATAGCATCAGCGTCTTCGCCTTTTTGTACAGAAAAAAAAAAAAATACAGGCTGACTGAGGCTGAGGCTGAAGACTGAGGGAACAAAATCTTAACAACTGAGCCCTGCTAAAAAGTGGGGCCTAGTCCGTCCTACTTGGACAAAGCTACAAACATGACAAACTAATAGGAAAGGAGGGAAAAGAGGATTTTTTTTCTATAGGGTTCTTTCTTTTTAACCACTTAAGAGACTGTAGGAACCAAAAACAAAAAACAAGAAAGCAATTGTGGAGCAAAGAGCCATACTTGGGGGCTGGGGGCTATCTTTCAAACTTGAAGGGATGAGAAAGGGAATCAATAGAGTCTGATTTATAGTGATCTTATCCAATTTCTATAAACTTTTCCAAAACATCCCTTTCACAAAAGACCAGTAATACTGCCAGTTTCAGGTATAATGAAACCCTTCAAATGCCTTTCTTCTGTATTAATCCTAGTTCTCAGTCACCATCAAACCTTTCCCCAACTCTACCCTCTGAAATTAACCCAATCTCTGTACAATTTTCTATACAAGAGAAGCTCCTTTAAGTCACAAGTCTAACTCAAATACAGATGAAATCTCTCCAAGGTTTCTGAAGGGGACAGGAGAGCAATGGGCAAAGACCAAACACTAGAAAACCTCAACCCCAAAAGGTCATTTTCTCCAACATTATGGGCACTTAAATACAGACAAGAAGGAAAACAGGTCTGCTTCAAAGTAGAGAGAAAGACTACCCAGAAGACCAAAGGACTGATGGAGGCAGCAGCCAGGCCTTCAACTCCCCACATACAGAGAGCTGAACTACCCCTCCCTCTCAAGCCACCCAGACAGCTGAGGTTACTTCCTCCTCCCCACAAGCTGTGGCCTATACCTCATTTTCCTCACTTACATTTACTTTGGTCTCCTCTGAACACTGAGGTGGTGAGAGAACTTGCCCCAGGGTTAAAGATGCACAATTAGAGAGCCACCAAAGCTTTCAGGCTGCTCTCTGGACCCCAGGGTCACAACAACCATCACATCATACACATCCACACCAAATGAGCAAAGCAAACTCCTGTTGGTGAGGACAAAGAAGCCACTGCTCCCTAAACACCAGATAAAAATCTACTCCTGTATAAAAAATAATTCTTAACACGAGAAAGGAACCACATTTCTGAAACTTAGAGCCTCTAAGATACTTTACATCATATAAATTAACATTTAAGAGAAAAAAGTGTTTTTCAATGAAAGTCTTATGTTATGTGAATACCTATCACATAAATAAAATGTTTCTGAATAAAAACATATAAAACAAATGAGCACCTCCCCCAAAAAAAACCTATTCCTAGCAAAACAATCACTCCAGTTTCACTCAGCTGAACAAAGTACAAAAATAAACAGCAAATAATAATAATGACAAATGGAAAATGCTAGGTGTTTTACTCTAGTTATAACTACTATTGTTACACATCCAAGTACAACAGAGCATACACCTGTTAGTTTCTTGTAGAGGCATTCCACTAAGATAGTCTCAATTAGCTGACTCAAAAGAGACTTGAAAATGAGAGACAGATGAGAGAAATGAACTCCAAATAATAGGACCTTCCTGGGCCAAAACATGTTTCTGCCTCACACACCTGGAAGGTATGGCATGCTTGAATTTCAGAGGCTAAAAGATGCAGAAGCGAGCTGTGCAGAGATCTTGGGTACTGAATGTAAAAGAGCCAATCAGAAGATGAGCTGGGTGTTTCTCACTCTACTTCTAGCCCCAAACCCAGGAAACATGCAGTTTTCTCCCATTAAAAGCTTGTCATAGAACAGCTATCTCCCACTCTGAAAGCCATATTATAGTCTAGTAATTTTCCTGTTTCTTCTGGAAGTTCCTTCCTATTACAACCTCAATCTTTCCTCCTTTCATTTAAGTCTGTGTGGACTATTTCTGGCCACTGTTAAAATATAGAGCACGATATTATCACATTTAATACGAATAAGAAATTAGGGGTCAAAGCTGTCTTCCATTTACTTTCTTTCTTACTAGGTTTGTTCTTTGTTTGTCGTCACGTTTGTTCCTGTATACAAGTTGTTCCTGTTTCCTCACCTCCCTTCCTCACCTAGGCAGCAGGGGCTAGGTGAACCTAAACTACAGCCATCTCACTACAAGTATTACCATATCTGGGACTGAAAACTTCTCTCATCCACTTTCCAAGTTTTCTCTAAGGATAGTCCAAAGAATATAGACGTGTGGCCCTAAACTCGCCTCCGCACCTGTTGATGGCAGCCTTGCAGAGGCTTAATGAAGTTGAGATGCATTACATTTATCACTTTCCTCAGGTCCACTCAAATCCATCACCATGTCACAGCAAGAAGTTAGATTGATCTGACAGGATTTGCTCTTCTTCACAAACCCATGTAAGTTATTACTCAGGATCCCACACTCTTCTAGCTGTTTGCTGATTGATTATCTGACGATCAGGCCAAGTATCTTGTCTGGAATCACAGTAAACTAACAGGTCCATAATTTCCAAGATCATTCGTATTCCCCTCTTAAAGATAAGCAAGACAGCAAATGCTTCTCTCCAAATTCTCTAAAGCAACAGCTAGTACTTGGCTAATGATGTACCTTAAGTACCCTGGGAGTCACACCATCAGAGTGACTAACTCTGGAAGAGTCTCTACTCACTGCAGACCCTGGTAAACAACACCAAGTTCTAACTCAGTGTGGGTCATGAGAAACCTTGGTGCCTCAGCCTGGGCAGCAAGTTGGTAACCTATGTGTAGTATCTATCTGCAGTGTGATGATAGACAGACAGGCAGACAGACATGGCCATTGAAAGAGAGACAAAAGATGACACTGACCAAGCAAACTGAGCTATAAATCAGGTTCTACCTTCAAGAACTCTAGCAAGATCTTCCTCAGGACGGGTGAACAGAGCTATGTAACTACTGAACTTGCAATCCCAGTGGAGAGCTAAGAGGCACATATACATAAGCTCGTTCCAGGAAGCAGCAAATGCCTTGAGGGAGTGCCAAGCAACTACGGAGAGTAATAAGAGATAAAGATGAAGCATATGCAATAGAGGTGTGTTAGATTTAGAGTCATGCCCCATTAGGGCTTACTCAGAAACTGAAACTTAATTGTAAGAGAAATAATACGGTGAATTAGAATGTGGATCCTGGTTCTCAACTCAGAGACTCCACAACCAGAATTCCCATCCAACCACTCATCTCCCTGCACTGGCAGGAGCAGGAGGCAGCTCCCAAGCAACATACCCTTCTATCTAATGTTCCTTTGCTTAGGGCACTGTCCTTGTCTAGTAGGCCTGGTTCCAACACTCCAGGGACAAGCCTTTACTTTAACAACAAACAGGAAAGAGAAAAGAAAAAGGGATGTAGTGTCCGACCAGGTAAAACGACCTACCATCTACAGACATCCCCTCTAGAAAAAGCTAACTGTAAGAAATGAAAACAATCTATCTACTATCCCCAGTAGTCTCTGCCTCCCAAGTCCCAATGCTAAGGACTTCTCCCCTCTGGCCTCCTAGTGAAAGCTACTCTCACCAAAGCAATAGGTCTGCATATTCCAGAATTGCACACTATAGCCTAAGCATTGCAGGAGTCGCCATCCTAGAGCCCCGCACACCTGAGTCTCCACACTACAATGAACTACCACACTGACATCTAGCCATTCCCTCACACACCCAGTACCTGTACTCTGCTACTAATCCAAGCTTCCTAGAGACAGTACCTTAAAAGATAAAAGGTCTTTGTATAGTTGGTGACTAAGGAAGAAAAGCAAAGAAATTCTCCTTTCCAATAGACTAGCACCAACAGTGGCACTTATTTGGATTATCTAATGCTACATAACCAATTATACTAAACCAAGTACAGGAACACAAGTAGTGTAACCCCACTCCTTGGTAGGCTGAAATAAAAGGATGGAAAGTTCAAAGCCAGCCTGGGCTACAGAGTGAGTTCAAGGACACTCTGACCAATACAGTGAGATACTTTATAAAGGAAAAGCAAACAGAAAAAGCATCCGAATATGTATGACTTAAGCATTAAGAATAAACTGTTCTCTGTCACAGTTCCTATGAGTCAGGAATGTAGAAGGTGCTTGGCTGGCTCAGGGTCTCTCTTGAGGTTAAAGTCAGATGTCCACTAGGGCTATGGTCATCAGAAGGCCTGACTATGGATGGCAAATTCACTCCCAAGACAGCTCACTAACATGACTAGTAAACTAGTGCTGGCTGTTCCTATGCATGTGTCTCTGCAGCACTGTTTGTCCTACTTCTGCCAGAGAAAATAAGCTAACGAAGCAAAGCAGACTGCAGGGCTTCTTCTAACCTAGCCTGTGACCACAGTCACACACTGTCTCTTCTACTACATTCTACAGATGAGACAAGGTTATCTATGAGTCAGTGTAAAAGTGGCAACACCAGGAGGTAAGGTCACCTCAGGAGCTGACTATTACAGTACTCCTTCAAAATACACATAGCAACGGCAGGAGAAAGAACCACAGAACCCAAAGGAAAGGGAAAGGCTGGAAAAGAAAGATTTTCATTCCCAAAAGCTAAGACTAGGGAGAAACAATACCCAATTCTTCACAGACTTCGCAGTTTCCTTGCCATAACACACTTGTAACCAACCTGCCTTGGAAGGAAATACTTCAAAGTCAGAAGATATGAGAAAACTCTGGGTCCCAGGAAGCAAGACTCTCCTCCCTCCCTCTTGGCCACCCAACCATTTCTGAAGCAATGATACAACAGTTACCTGAGGATGAATCTGTGGCTTGTCGCATGTGGCCTCAAAGTCCAGCACTAAAAAGTAGTGATACCTCTGGGGAGGGAAGGGCACCATTGCCGCCATTGACGCGCCAAAGCCGTGGGCCGCCAGCTTTCTGGTAGATATGGAACAGAACTCCGGAACACCACAGGGAGAAAACAAGTGGGAGCCCAGTACTTTTCTTGCTCTTGAAAGTAAATACGAAGAAAACCGAGCTGCTCCAGTCTGTAAAGGTGCTAGCATTGAGCATCCAGAGGCATCTAAAACTTAGGGGAGGAAAGTTAAAAGAAAAAGAAAACAGAAAACAAACAAAAACAGAGAGCCTGGGTTACATCCCTCCCACTGTAGCCCTATTCCATCCAATCTTCAGGGCTATCCATGCAGCCTGCACCCCTCCCCACTGTTCCCAGGACCTTTTCTACACCATGGTTTTCCTTCCTGAAGTTTAAGACCCTAACACTAGACCTGCAGTGTTTCCACTACAGCTCTGTCTTCCAGGTCTTTTTCAAGGCAACACACAAAACTAGCTCCATTTGTAAATGGAGCACTAGCTCAAAAGAGAGCAGAAAGAGGACTTCTAGTCACTTCTGAGGTGGCAATAGTTAACTTTAAAGCAAAGGATTCCAAAGCAATCTGAAGTGACCAACTATCTGTACAATGAGGTCCAGAAATAGACTCAAGTTTCCTGGACACTCTTCAGCTCTCTTACATATCATTTGCTCCTGGCTTGCCTGCCTGTGACCTGACATCTCCATGGACTCTGCCTTCTCCCAGCAAGAAAGTATGAAAACCAAGAAAATCAATCCCAGGGAGTTTTGCCCATCACATTCTGATGATTCCCAATTCACACTAGTGAGCAGCACCCTAGGGAACGGGGGCACAGCTGGCAACAGCCTCGGGCCTCACTCTCTCCTAGAGGCCCTGGATGATTATGAGGCCTTTTAAATAGGAAGGGGAGAGAGAAAACCCAGATGTGGCAGTAATGGGAGTATTTCTAAAAGTCTAATAAAGTTTTCTGAGGAAACATGTGCAAAGAGAAAAAAAATTATTTTTCCTTTGCATTTTCCCTTTAAATTCACAGTATCTGTTCTCCTCTGAGGGCTAACTAAATATAAAAATCAAAGCCTAAGTTTTACTCACAAATAACCCGATCTGAGAGGGGGGAAACAAGCAGAGATGTAGAAATTGTGTCCTTCCCTGCACTACTGCCAATACTCAAATTTCACTCAACTTTTAATTCTCAAACAAGAAAGCTTACCATTTCATACACAAATTGCCTTCAGTTTGTGCTTCCTAATGCCACATTCCAATAGAACCAAAGGCTTGCCTCTGATGAGCTATACAAGGAGACACTGTCTCCCTGAAACGGGGTACAATGAGGTCACTAGCACCTGAACAAAAGAGTACAATGCCAAGTATGACTTTTTTTCCCAGCAATCTTCTCACTGAAAAGTTTAAGATAATCACTTGTCTGTATATCTACTAGGATATGTACTAGTGTGGGATCTATGTTTCTGTATGAAACATGAAATACCATGGGGATTTCGTGAAGACTGAAACTGATTCTTCATAAATCCTACACAAGCACAGCACTTGTTTTTATCATTGCTTTACAGCTTCCCCCAAAACTCTTAGTTCAGGGAGATAACAGCAAACTTAAGTTTCACTATGTAATATCCTGGAAAGGCAAAAAGACCAATGTCCCTTTGAAAGGCAGACTCCCCAAATAAACCCATTCTATCGCTCACTCCCCAACAGTACCAGGAAAACTTCAACAGCAGGATGATAACGGCTCCATTACCCATTCTAGGTTAGATGCAAAGTCCTTCTGGACCTTAAACCTCTTCTAATCAATTGAGCCAGGTAGAAATACTTCTGAAACTCTTAATGTGTCTACAGTATACATAGTACATAAATCAACTAGCCTCTGCCTGCCAAATACTACAAGCAATTGTCTCGACTAACAGGCAGTCCAGTTTGTGTTGACTTCAGCACTTACTGGCTAGTCATGGCACCATGGGAATGCTGTTCTTCAATTTCCTACCTATACAACGACAATAATAACAGTATCTACTTTTGTTTTGTTGTTTGTTTGTTTGGGGGGTTTTGTTTGTTTTTTGTTTGTGTTTGTTTGTTTTGGTTTTTCGAGACAGGGTTTCTCTGTGTAGCCTTGACTGTCCTAGACTCACTTTGTAGACCAGGCTGGCCTCTAACTAGAGATCCACCTGCCTCTACCTCCCTGAGTGCTAGGATGAAAGGCATGGTGCTACCACACCTGGCTTCCAGTACTTGTAAAGTGAGAATGGAATGAGAGAGGTAAACATCGAGAGCAAGCAGCGTCTGGTCTCTGGCTCAGAAAGATTTAGTCACTTTTATCACTACAGCTGCCCAGCTGGCTCTTTGCTGACAGTGCTCACAGAGCTGTCCCCTGGGCCCCTGTGGTTCTCCAGGCCTCCCGAAGGGCTCAGCATATACAGCCCACCTCTTCCCTTCAACACTGGTAACAATGTCTCCTTGCTTACAGGCTGCTTTCTCACCTGACTCCATATACAAAAGAACCACTTGAAAGATGTCTTAAGACTACAGACGGCTCAGCATTTGAGCACAGGCTGCTCTTCCAGAGCACCTGAGTTTGATTCCCAGCATCCCCACGGTAGCTCACAACTATCTACAGCTCCAGTCCAGGGAACTGGATACCCTCTCTGGCTTCTGCGAACACTGCATGCACACGGTGCACAGACAAACATGCAGGCAAGCAAAACACCCATCGATGTAAAAATAATAAAAAGGACATCAGGAGGTCAGGCTTCCGCATGTCAACACCAACTGCCCTCCTAAAAACCAAATTCAGACGAGTCAAAGGCAATGGTAGTGCTTCATCTTCCCTTTGTAAAAACTTCAATGCTAAATCCATTAAATGCAGTAAAGAAAGACAAACATCTACACTAGTTGGAGTCGGAAGAGGGGTCTAGGTGAAGGGTAAAAGCCCAAGCAGGTGAGAAGGGCATCCATGCAGAGGTGGCAGGCTGTATCATGTCAGCACCCATGGCAGGCACAGAGGGCATTCCCACCAAAAGGAATTTAATAAGATTCATGGGCAACATAAAAAAGGCACTCCTGAGGGAGAGGTAAAGGGCCAGTAACAACAGAATAGTTACATACAAAAAAGATGAACAAAATGTATATATTAAGGATAATGGAGGCGGCTGGAGAGATGGCCCAGAGGTTAAGAGCACTGTCTGCTCTTCCAGAGGTCCTGAGTTCAATTCCCAGCACCCACATGGAATGAGAAAGAGGTAAACATTCCAGAGCAAGCAGCGTCTGGTCTCTGGCTCAGAAAGAATGGTGGCTCACAACCATCTATAATATGATCTGATGATCTGGTGTCCTCTTCTGGTGTGCAGGTGTAGATCCACATAGAACACTCGTGTGCTTTAAATAAATAAATCCTTTTCCAAAAAAAGGGGGGGGGGGAGGAATAATGGAAACCAGGTTTTCAATTCTAAAAAAATAAAAATAAAACCTGTGGTGTTGTTTTAGAATTGGCAACAAGAATCATATTTCTGGTAAAGATGTGGTTATGAATAACATAAACATAGACATAAATAAAAGTATGATTACACACTCATACACACACACACAGATTTATACCCTAGCACTGACTAAGGATGGGTCAACAGCAATGAGCACATCTAGCACACCAGTCCTTCCAAGTACCATTTTCCACCAAATGAACCATTCTCCTTGGAGAACTGGCAACTATAAGATGAGCCTAAGATATCCTGCCAAAAAAGGAAGAGAATGTTCAAAGAATAATAGAAACAAGTCAAAGGGACTCAAAATCCACCTTGAAGAGATGCCTGCTGGTCAAAAAAGATGGTGGTGGATTATAATGCAATGAATAAGCTTGGATGATGTAATAAATAAAACTAAAATCTATGGAGAGATATAAATATGGTTTCAATGTATTTCTCCACAGAACCCTTATTAGTTACTGTAAGAAGTGATTTTATGACAGAAAAGACAAGCAGACATCACCTTACACAACTGGTAAAAAATAAGCATCTCTGCTAGATGTGGTGGTACACACCTTTAACCTCAGCACTTGGGAAGCTGAGACAGGAGCACAAGGCCAGCCTGGTGTACACAGTGAGCTCCAAGTCTGCCAGAGTTACGTGGTGAGACCCTGTCCCCCAAATACATTCATAACTGGGTAAATCAAAATCACATGCCACTTGACAGGATATAATGAGAACAAAGGATCATTTCTGATATTCCTGCTGAAAAGGCATAATATGAGCCTAATTATAACAAAGTTATCAGACAAACTCTAACAGAGGAACAATCCACACAATAACCAGCCAATAATATTCTCAAGTATCAAAGTTGTGAGCATCAAGGAAAATTTACTGAGAAAAGTCTAAAGAGACCACAGACTTGGTATCTACATGCAACCCGCAGTTATCAGCCATCCCCTTTTGCAAAGAGCCTTCCTCGGACAACTAACAAAACTTGAATGGGATTTGTGGACTAGATAGAGGTTAACATATCCATGTTAATTATCTGATTTTGGTAGTTGTATTGTAGTTAGGTAAGAAAGGTCCCACTTATAGAAAATACACATCAAGTATCCTTATTAATGGCTCATTAGTTCAGGACCTTAATTCTCAAATGATTCAGAAAAGAAATTTTTGTCCTGCACTTCTGATTTTTATGTAAATTTGGATTGTTTCAAACTTTTTAAAAATATTTTTAAAAACCCAAGTTTAAGGCTGAGAGTTTAGCTCTGTGGTGGGTTACTTGCCTACCATTCAGGAGGCTCTGTGTTCAATCCCCAACACAGTAAGTTAAATAAATTAAATTCATGTGCAATGTTGTTTTAAAAACAAAACACACAGAGCATGAGAGATCTCACAGTACCTAGAGAAGGTATGCTGCACAGTCTCCTCTAGCACCAAGACCTAAGGGGGTGGGGAGACAGCCCTCACTACATCACATCTCAGCTCTCAATGCCACTGAGTCCCCACTGGAAAAGCCACCACTTAGTGTCCTTTATCTGCTACTCTGGCCTTACACAGCCCTTTCAGAAACACCCCCATAATTCCTGCAATGGCATCCCGCCTGCTCTTGCATCTGCTAGCAGTCTAAGGATTTCTTTTCCATTGATATCTTTATACTTTAGCCACAAGTGTGCAGAATTTAAGTCTATAGCTCCAACATCAACTAGGACTTTGGTATCCAGTTGAGGGGAAGAACTCAATTTATGATGCTCTGTATTTCTGTATAACATTTTTTATCAGAGACCATGATTTATTCACATTTATCCTCAAACATCTTTTCTGTATAGCAAACTGAAAACAAGTAATCAGGCTACAGAAAGAAAAAAAAAATGAATGACTTTCATCTGAAGGGATCACCTCCCCAATGGGGACAGGGAGGGGTAAATAGGGACTGCCCTGAGGCCAGCCCGATTTGGAGAAACAGGCCTGAGCCTCAGCCCCTGGAGGATGGTCTCTGTGCACAGTGTTTACACAACAGACACCAATGGTTCCTCTGCAGCCATTACTGTCTATCAGGTAAATAACACATGTGCCAAAACACACATTTAATGAGGGAAATAATATGCCTTTATAAAAAGACTCAATCTGTATTTACCTGAGAGACCAAAGAAGCACCAAATCACCAGATTAGTGGAACCACAGAGGAGTCGTTCTGGTGTCTTGGGTAAATAGACATTTTATAGCCTCCATTACTGGAAAGGGAAGGGAGGGAAGGAGGGGGTCATCCTTCAGTATCCACACACACTGGCTGGAGGAGCTTCAGAGATAGGACAAGCTGAGAAGTCCATCAGGAAACATGTGGGCTCCTGACCCTCCACCTCCCCAGCCACACAGACTTAAAATCTCTGGGGGCAAACGGGTCAATGCCATCTCTGGATCCAATGCACACCATTAAAAACCACATCAGGAAGCAGGACTACATTCCAAAGACACTCAAAGGTACTAGAGGCAGGTACTGAGTCCAATGACTCAAGAACCTGGACCACCAAGCTTTAGCTTCCCAGTCCCACAAAAGACCCTTGTCTTAAGATGATTAGCAATTATACTCGAATACCTAAAACATAGAAACAACTAAGATACCTGTCTGGAACCTATTTGGTCCCAGGTTTTGACCTAGGCAGCTAAAAATAGCTTGAGAAACATGTAAATAAACTGCACGCCTTAAAAGCCATACTATTCAACTGAATGATGCACTTTTACTGTCAGGGCACATCTGTGAAAATCACAGTCAAAAAAGAAGAAAACTTAAGAGGTAAACACAGGCCAGCCAGCCACGGAGAAGCCCAGGAAGAGGAAAGGAATACCCAAGAGACACTAGACAAGAAAGAGAAATAGCCAGGCATGGTGGTGCATACCTTTCATCTCAACATGCAGGAGGTAGAAGCAGGCAGATCTCTGTGAGTTGGAGGTCAGCCAGGGCTACATGGTGAGACCCTGTTTCAAAGACAAGAATGGAGGAAGGAAGGAAAGGAGGAGAGAGGAAAAGAGATAACAGAACCCAAGGCTCCAACTCCAACACCACCGCTCACTCCCATGCAAAAAGCAGGCCTTACACTGGCCTCCAAACTTCTCTGCACTATCACAGAAGAGACAAGAGCCCAAGCACTCTGGCTTGTTTGCTAAAGGCTACACATTCCAAGCCTGGTGTTCCTGGCAACTTCAACACTTTTTGATAGTTAAAAATGGGAAGGAGCCTTACAATATTTTTTTTTCCTTAAGAACACATTATCTCATTGGAAATAAATCATGATAATCTTGAAAAAAAAAAAAAAAAAAAAAGGAGTGGGAAGGAAGTAAGAGGAACTCTAATGAGTCCTCATCTCAATGGGACACTCCCTTCTCCATACTCCATTGCTGCCTTGGCCTATAGTCACAGTTGCTGCTGCTTCCAGACAGGGTTATCAGAACTCTCAGACATCAGGAACAGCTCAAGCCACCAGCAGCGCCGAAGTCACCAAAAGTGTCAAGAACAAATTCTGATGACATCAATCGGGATATCTCAGTAGCTCAAGGCAACACAAGAGGCAATTCTTTAGGATCTGTCTGCTGTTTGCTAGACCACCAGCCATGCTTACTTGCAAACTCCTTCTTTAGGGCCAAAGCTGGTGATGTCTCTTCACAAAGTCCTGCAGACCAGATGCCTCTCCATGACAAACCTTTCCTAATAAAATATGGATAAAGCTAGAGGTGAGGAAGTATGGCCATCCCCTAAGTACTCCCTACCCTTGCAGAGACATAGCCACAACAGTGGTATCCAAGGCTGTTCAAATCCTTCCATTCTCCTTCCATTCCAGATTGTAAGCTAGTGTTGAAGCAGAGTCAGGACAGCATAGTTACTAAAATACTGGTATTAGACAAACCTATATTTAAGCCCTACACATCTTTGGTAATAATACCTATATCTTTTTGGGTTCAAGTCAACCCCAAAAGCTTTTTACACACTAGTACATGATCAAATAAAAGGGAGCTACTATTGTCAACACATAAGAAAGAGGAAAGGAAAATGCCATTTTCTGAAAACCTACGATAGCCCAGGCACTGTGCTGCTAAGTTACGTATTTTGCCTCATTTAATCCTCTAACGATCATGGAAAATAGTAAACGTATTCCTGTCTTACACATGAGGAAACTGACTCATGGCACTCAGTCCTTTGTGGGCTCCACTTTCTTCTTCCATGTTCTACTTGCCTGATTTCACTACTTTACAAGAATAGTAACTCATATTAACTCCAATTCTTCTTTAAATAACTTAACCTTAAGAATAATGAAATGTAAGCCATCCAAATTTGTGTATGTATATATACAAATTATATATATTTTAAACATATATAGAGACAGAGATTTTTTTTTTAATACTTTAACCCTGAGCACAAAGCAGCAACAGAGGGCACAATGGACTGAAGTAACTGCAGTGTGGTACACAGACATCAAAGACTCTTCCTAGACACACTTCAGATGTGACTATTCCCACACTACAGCATGAAAAACTCCAAGGAGGTGGAGGCACAGTCAGCTCTTGCTCAAGTCCCCAAATGTGGCATTTCCTTCTACAAATCTGGGTCTTGGCAAATGTTGCTCCCTCTATGTTAAAAAGGCACTGCCATTTTTCACCAGCAAATTAACACTTTCTTTAAAACCTGGCTAAACCCCACCCTTTTCATAGATTTCTCTGCTACTCCATGATAAAGTTAATGGCTTCCATGTGACCCAGCAGCACAGTTTACTCTAAGTTCGTGACTTTTATCGTCTCACTATACAGTGACACATTAAGTATCTGTCTCTTCTGCTACTAACAATGTTCAAAGAGGAAGGAAGGATGGAGGGCAGCAACAGAGGCATCCATGTGCATGTAAAAAGAGGCATCCATATATGCATAAAAAACATATTTTGTAACTTTTTATTTTCTTGTCAGATGCTTTCTTGCATTTTAAATTTTCACACAGCTTGAAAGAGGAACACAGAGTTTTAATCTAAATGGCACATGAGTTTTAGAAGTCTGAAAAACACAGAGTTGGCTTCTTAAAAGCAACAATTATATTTTATTCATTCTTTATTCCCAGCACAGAGCCAGGCACAATTTAGAAAATAAAGACTTGCTAAATTAATTAATATGCACAAAGCCATGATGGCAACTACTCTAGAAGTAGAATGTGCTACAACAAAGAAACTAAAGTACACCAAAGCTAGCTAACTTCCTTCCATCCCTTCTTTCCCTTTCTACAGCCCAACCATTCTCTCTCCAACAGAAAGGGAGAGACAGAGACAGAGAGAGGTAGAGACCGAGAGAGAAAGACACACAGAGAAAGAATGACTCTGCCTTGGTGTAGGAATACTATTAAAAGGATTAATTTAGGGAACAGTGTTTGGACTGTCACATCCAATCACTGCACACAGATCTACAGCTTCCCAAATCAGGCTCATGCAAAAAGGAATCAATGGCAAGGACACAGAGGGCCTGAACAGGCATACTAATGGGCTCCTGAGGTGCCAGCGGCCAGCTTTGACACTCCCATAAATTATCTGCCTTTTGATTTTACCTGTAGCTGTGGGGCACAAGGCACAATTTTGAACATATCAAAGCAATCCCTCCTAACCCAGGGTTCCCCAAGGAATATCCCCCAAAGGAGGAAGAGGCCAAAAACAACAACTAAAGGGAATCTGCTTCCCAACAGGTCTGGTCCTCAAAATCACCAATTAAAACCCAACAGAACCCAATAGATAAGGCAGGATTTAAGCAAAGTCGAGAGACATGGATGGGGCATGTATCACACTCTGCAATGAGTATGCATCTCTCACTCAAGAGAGGAGAAGGCACAACAATCAACTAGCACAATTCCATCTGAAGACAAGTCTGCACTAGCTTTAACAGTACCTTAACCTTCTTTGGCCCCAGTTTCCTCACTTGGTAGCAAGGTCTACCAAAGTGGATCACATGTCTCACTTCCCAGAGTGGGAGGGGAAAATGGAGGCACTTTACAGAAATGCAGGGCCAGTAATGTGACAACACTAATAAATGACCCCAAGGAGTCAGACAGTCAGCAACATGGGTGAGTCTGGTTTGGGAAACTGCTTACTCCACTCACTTTACTGATGGTGTGAGGACTATAGAACTTTTACTATGTACACATTTTCCACAGTGAAAAACAGTGCCTGGCTTTAGTTGTAACTGCCTCCTGTAGGCCAGCTAAGCTTTTACTATATGAAAACTGCGGACTCAAAGCTTATGAAGCCAAAATTCTATCACCCAACTCCCTCCTGCTTTTGTGCAGAATATTAGCACACTTGCCTTTAATCCCAGCACTTGAAAGGCAAAGGCAGACAGATATTTATGAATTTGAGGCTAGCCTGGTCTCACAGAGTTTCAGAGCAGCCATAGTAAGAGCCTGTCTAAAAATTAAACAACCACAACAAAACAATCAATACACTACGAGCTTTGTCTACACGATTAAAGCCTTCAAACAGTGCTATGTAATCCCACTATCTCCATTTTAGACTACAACGTGAAGTTCAGAGAGGTAAGTCACTTGTCCAAGGTCACAGAAACACTACTATCAGAAATCTGTAGGCTTCCCTACCTCACCACAAGTACCAGGAGGCTCATAGGAAGAAAAAGAAAGAGGGAAAGGACAGAGTGGGATTCTGAGCTCTAAACTACTCATACTCAACAACTTTACTGTGCCCTCGGCTTAAAGCACACTATCACACCTGATTTGGTAGTTCCAAAATCAGGCATGAGTTATCAGTCTGCTACAAGCAAAGAAAGAAGAGACCAAGGGACATATAGCAGGAGGACCACTGCCTAGACAGCTCAGGAATGAGGGCTCAAGGGCTCCATTTGGTCCATACTTGAGTCAACATAAAATAGTTCCCAAAACATTTTAATCTGTTATATCCTGATTCTCTTCCTTTAAAATCTTTTTGCCCCTTCAATCCACTCTTCACACTAATATCAAAACAAGCTTTCTACATCACAAATCTCATAATTATAATCTTTTTTTGTTTTTGTTTTTGTTTTGCTATGTAGCACAGGCTGGCCTTAAATTAGCTACCCTCCTGCCTTAGCCTTCCAATTACAGGATATACTGCTACCCTGAGCTGCTTACAATCTTTTAATTTTACTCTAATCTTTAATCTTACTGTTCCAATTTAGAGACAGGCAAACTATGGTCCATGAGCCAAATCCAGGTGCCACCTGCTTTTACAAATAATTTTTTCTAGAACATTCTCATGTTCACCTTCATACCCTCCACAGCTGCTGCAAAGCTCCCTACAGGCTGAATAGTTTTAAAAGAGTCACAAAGCCTAAGTTTGTACTCTGTCCTTAATAAGAAAAGCTTGCTAACCTTTAGTCTTTATACCCTCCACCTACCCACTCTCACCCCAGCATCTGACCAGAGTTTCTAAGGCCCTAGACGCTGTTTTCCTTTCCTGCTTCATTTTCCATCTGCCTTTTAGTCACACTGAACTTCCTCAAACTCAACAGAAGTTATGATACTTGGTCCCTCATGTTTATTTAATTCCAGGTAAGGGGGTTGATTCCTCTGAAAAGCCACCTCAGAGTCTACAAGTTCACATTAAGGACACTTCTACAGTGCTATTGGGGGTATCATAAGTGCTGTATTACTGTTGGCCCTGCTATGGATCTTAAAGCTCTGGACATGATGGGCAGTCTTGTTTTCCATTATAATCCCAGTAACCAGTAAAATGTCTGGGCCTTAGTTACTGAACAAATAACTTTCAACTCCATGAATATCAATCATCAAAAGTCCACCTTTTTAGTTGGTCCAGGTCCAAGTAGGTGGGAACTCTTCACTCAAGGTGACACACAACTCAAATTAAACCCAAATCCCAAAGGTTTGGGTCAGATATATCACAAGAGTCACATGAGAGGTGGTCTTACTGTTGAATTAAGATGAATATTTCTCAGAATATAGGGCTATTCCAGCTCTACTCAATTACCCTAAAGGCAACTGAGGTGTCCATTAAAAAAAAAAAAAAAATCCATGGCTGGACACAGTAGTCCATGCTTATAGTCTCAGTTCCCAAGGAGAGTCTGAAGCAGGAGGACTGCAAGTCTGAGGCCAGTCTGGTCAATTTAGTTACGATCAAATATAAACAGGAAGGAAGGAGGGAAGGAAGGAAGGAAAGAAGGCAGGCGGGCGGGCAGGCCAGCCAGGAATATTGTTCCCTGGTGGCACACTGCAAAGTCCTGGGTTCATTCCCCACTACTGAGGAGATTTAAAAAAAAAAAAAAGCAAGTCATGACAGAACTGGAGAGTCGAGATCGCTCATCTCCAACTCTCACTCTAAAGCTTTTGGTGAATTTCAGTTTCACTAAGTTTGAGCACATGCTACCTTACCAGAAGCTACAGAACATTATCATCTGTAGCAGCTCCATCCCATACCAACCAAACCCAACAGTCAGACACCAAACGTGATCATGCAACAGGATTCTCACCTCTCCTTACTTCGAAGATGCCAAGACTGGCAGCTGGAGACGCTGAAGGGTCTGTGAGAGCTGGAAAGGCCCAGTGCTGTGGACAAATACACATCTCTGCAACAGGTATCTTTCAATTCAAAGGTTCAAATCCTCAGTAAGGGTCACTCTTAAACTCATAAATTCAAACTATATTGAAAATATAGTGCTCTCTGTGGAAAGACAATGGCCCCTACAGGCCTTTCAGATGCTATTAACAGATGTGTGTGTGTGTGTGTGTGTGTGTGTGTGTGTTTGTGTGTGTATTTACTAGTGTATATAATATACTAGTTCATGTTCTCTAGTATATTATCCGCCTTGAGGAAGTTTATCTTCTAGAAAAACCAAGTATTCATAATATCTGAGCCTCAACTAAGAATGATTATCATGAGGTGGTGGTTCACTGGGCAATTTCCGAATCCTGTCAGAAAAGGACATGAGGCTTGAAATATTCAGAACTCAGGAACTGGGGCTGAGCCAGGACTGGAGAGAAGGGTTCATTGCCACAAACCTATAGGCAGTAACTACTGGAATGGAAGCACAGAACAGGAAACACTTTCAAAATACTTCCAAGTCTGCCTCAAATTCTAAGAAAGTCAAGGTAGCCAAATTCCAAGTCAACACACCAAGGGAGCCAGGCATGGGCAGCAGATGCAGGAAAGGCCAGCTGGGTCCACACATCAAGACCATCTACAAATATTTTTTAAAAATGAGAGCATCAAGGACTGTCTATCATATTTATCACCTAATTCAGATATTCTAAAGGACCAGAAATCACAGCCATGATTTTGGAAGCTAGTGAAGCCCAGGGCGCAGACCCTTCTAATTCTGTCTACTACTCCACACACTAAGGCTTCCTCCATCCTGATCCCCCTGGGAACAGGCCACTTCCCAATTTATCCCACCACGGGGTAAATGTTTCAAAATGAAATGGAATAGGAACACTTTTATTTGGAAATTTCAAGTTGGAGGGAGCTCTTAGGCAAGTTCTATGACCTAGCTAGCTGATTATTTACAGGATCTTTGGGCAGGAATTGTTAATGAGCTTTTAATTTGGAGTGCTTAAGTTGCCAAAGTGCTCCGAGCTCCAGTGAAGCACCACAGAATCCATAAAGGAAACCTTATCAATCACTTCCCGGCAGCTCCCTTCCCCCATTCAGCACCTGCTGACAGGCAGTCAAGTGGGTTTCTAACCAAGATCACAGGCACACATTAGCGGAGTCACACTCCGAGTCACTGTTTATAAATTGGCTTTTAAATGGTAGGGGATTCAAGTATAATATACCTAAGGTCCAAGAAAGAGCCCACTAAAACAAGGTATACCGTGTATGATAGAGTCAGAATAAAGCTGAATTTGATGAAGCCAGTTTCTGGTACAAACTCTACGGTCAAAAATCATTCAGCCAATCACAACTGACTATAGTTAAATAGATTATAGTCTTTAGCCAATGGGATTAATGTTTTTGCTGCCCTTACACTGGGAAACCCATGAAATGCACTACCAAATGCATGCCACAGAAATGGCCACAAACAACTGTTGGTCCTACTTGTTACAAAGTCCAGTCTGAGGGACAAACTCTGTATCCCCAGATGAAGGGCCCACAGATCAACATTAAGCAGTGGGCATTTTGCAACAATTCAACCCGAGTCATGCTTTCTTTAAGAAAACACCTGTTGCTGGTCCCTTTTCACTAAAGGCACACAAAAAGCTATTCAGGTGAAGGCCCTTTCTCCAACTCTGTCCACCATCATTACTACCCACAGCTTGTGACTTACAAGGAAGTAAAGAGTTAACATGTGTGCGTGTGCCGGGGTGCAGAGGGAGTAGTCTATTTATCTACTAATTCCTCTGGCCAAACCCCCCTCTCTCTCTAGCAATCTCAAGTCAGGACCTTCCATCGACTCACCCAATCTGCCTTGAAAAGCCAAGCTCCCCCACAGGCCCCTATCTCCCCCTTAGCCAAGAGTTGGAACATGCACCCAGGGTGAGCAGAGACCAGTAACTCAGGCTGCCTAAAAGTATGCACGCCACGACCCATAGCCCGCATGCATTAACCAGGGCCCAACCTAAGGGCCCTCTCAATCTCACCCACCCCAGGGTGTTGCCCCCAGCTCGGGCCCATCCAGGTCCAGGGAAGAGTAAGGGGAGGGGCAGGGGGCCAGGAGACCAGCCCTCCTTCCCAGGGCCGCCCCCGCCCCCCGTCAGCTGCCGGAGAGGCTGTCGCCATGGCAACGCCCCCTCCTCCGGGCCAGCGCGGCAGGCTCTCTCCAGGTGCAGGCCCCGACGTCTCCCTCGACCTCAGCAGGCGCTCGGGGCAGTTGACGGCAACGGGCACGGCCCGCGCCGCCTGCGGCGCTGGCCAGGCAGAAGCAGGGCCAGCTCCGCCCGCTTCCCACAGCCCGTTCCAGGCCGCCTCAACAGCGGCAGCCAGCACCACGAGTCCACAACACACCGACTCACCTCCGCGCACTCTGACCCCGACCGACGCGGTGGACGGGCGGGCGTAGTAGCCAACCGCTGAGCCCGCCGCTGGCGCCTTTGGCCAATGAACTGCAACTAAGGCGGGGCCTCGTCTCCCCAAACGCTCTTTCTCCCGCTGACATGCGCGCTAAGGTGTGTCAAGATGGTGACCGTTGGCACTGGGCCTTCTGGGACTTGTAGTTTGGAGGAGACACGTATTCAGAAGAGAAGGGAGGGTCACTTCTAAACAGTGAAAGGAATTATCTTAAAAATAAATAAATGATAATAATAATAAAAAAAAAAAACAGAAAACTTCGCCAGGCCTAGAATGACCGAGGTGCTCTACTACTTTTCCCCACCTTCACTGTAGGCACTCGGTGAGTATGGGCTTAGGAGACATTCTCTTTAGTTGTCCCTTCTGTGATTCATTCGTCCTCAAGTAATCGTTATCTACTTTCTGATGTGGCCTGAGGGAGATCTGGAAAGAAGGGAGGCGAATTCAGCAAAGAAGAAAATGGTTAGATTTCTGAAGGGCCTCTCTAAGGAAGAAACTGCTGGCTTGTTGAGGCCTTCAGGGGAAATGTCAGGGTTAAAAAAATATTCTGGCACAGCTGTAGGGGGGCTTCCACGGTTTCTCCCGGCAGCTGGGGAAAACTCACACCTAAAGCGATGAGTGAGGGTCTCCATCTTAGCTAAGCTTCTCTGAGAAGTCATGGATACCACGTTATGAAATGGGAAGCTTCAGTCTTAAGCCACTGATGATTTTGACAGCCTCTCAGTCAGTCAGATCCATCTTAGGAGCCATCATCAGTTTCCAAGCTTTTCTGTCTGCCACCTGCTATTTTCACTTAAGACAGCTGATATCAGTTCTGGACCCTGGCACCTCTGAGATCTTAACATAATGGTTCCTGCCTGAGCTGGAAATGCCTGTAATCCCTATATCAGAGAATGTCTTCTTTAATCTCATTCACATAATGGGTTAGGTGGTTCTACTGTGAACCTACAGAACTGATCATAGATAGTGCTTTACAATTGTCTTGACTCCTTGCCATCTCTCTCCTGGGAATTTAAACTCGTTTAAAGATAGGTGTTATTTCCATATTGTCCATGCTGCATCCGTTATTATCCAGTATGGTGTCTGGCATAGAGCAGCTATGCAATAAAGTGTTTGTGAGAAATGAAGGAAGAAACAGCAGCGGAGACAGATATCACTCATTCCAAAGTCAGGAGAGTGGAGGCATGATTGCCTACTCACAATTCTTGGAACTGAGACTGGATCTTCTTCCTCCTGCTGTTACATAAACATTAATCTAGGTTGGTTCATTAGTCAACATGTGTTTATCAAATGGGCAGCTTCTCTTGCTGTTGATTAAATGGTATGACACACAAATCCTGTAGCCTCGGGGAGCTTTTATGTTGGAGAGGAAATAGGGAGGGGTGGACAATGAAAAAATTGAATATAAAAACTGAGTAAGACAAGTAAGAGGTCACAAGACAGTGTCTTCTTTTGTGTTTCAGTCGCTGGGATAAAACACCATCACCAAAAACCAACTCAGGGAGAAAAGAGTTTAGTTTGTTTATACTCATACATCACAGTCCATCACTGAAGGAAGTCAAGGCAGAAACTCAAGGAAAGAACCTGGAAGCAGGAACTGAAGCAGAGGCTATTGAGGAACTGGTGCTTTTTAATAGCACCCAGGACCTCTAGCCCAGAGGTGGCGCCACTCACAACGAGCTGGACACTCCCACTCCAATCACCAAGAAAATGTCCCATAGGCCGATCTGGTGGGGGCATTTTCTCAACTGAGTTTCCCTCTTCCCAAATGACTCTAGCTTGTGACACGTTGCCATAAAACCTGTGAAGACAGATAGCCATTCCTGTCTCTGGCTTGTCCCCAAAACAAAACAGAGATTTTCCTCTGCAGTAAGAATAAAGCAGGGCCAGGGAGAGAGCTCAGTGGGTTTCTGGGTATTCTGTGGCACTTGCCACCACCAAACAACCTGAGTTCAGTTTCACCGAGATCCGCATGACTGAAGGAGGGAACATACTCCACAAGCTGCCTGGGCTGGATACTAAGTTCCAAGCCACCTAGGGTACAGACTGAGACACCGAATCAAAAGAAAAGTAAGAGTCTCCTCAATGCACACCCTTACTGTTAGCACTTAGGAGGCAGACGCAGGCTGACCTCTGTGAGTTTGAAGCCAGCCTAAGCTAAATAGCAAGTAGCAAGTTGCGGGCTAGTCTAAGCTACACAGTGAGACCCCATCTTAAAAAAAAAAAAAAAAAAAAAAAAGTAGTTTAGCAGACAAAAATGCAGGAGAGAAAACTAAGTCTCTAGAATTAAAATATATATATATACAGAAAACATCGAAATGAGAAGAGAAAGAGAAATGAGACAAAAACTTGGAGAGATGGGGGAGGGGAGAGATTGATCAGAGGCCTTATTTTAAGACCCAGCCAAAACACCACCCTCAGTATGGCCTTTTGTCTGTCCTTTGATTGCCACCCAGAGTGCACTCTTTGCTCTGTGGTCTCTTAGGACTCAGATGTACAGCATGCCAGACAGCTCCAAGCCATACACACTCTTTGAACAAAGATTATAAAAACATATTCAAATAGCAGAGCACTATAAGAACTCCGTATATATTCATGTTTTTGCAAAGCTGCTCAAGCCAACCTTTGGCTCTTTCAAGCGCTGGCTCTTTGGTGCAGCTCTAGAACAGGGCTTCTTAAATTTTCTCCACTCACAGCCCCTTTTCGCTGGAGGGATTTTTATATGACTGTGGGTATCTAGGTATCCAGCCACACCTGGCGGTGCAGACCTGTAATTCCAGCTCTGTGAAAGTAACAGGAGAATTGAAAGTTCGATGCCTGTCTAGGTTAAAGAGCTAGTCCAAGGCCAGCCTAGACTTCATCTCTAAATAAAAAAGTAATAAGCGGGTTCAATGGTAAATCACTTGCCTAGTATGTGTGAGATCTGAGATTCAACTTCCAATACTGAAAGACTAAAATAAAAATAGATGTACAAGCCAACATTTATTGATAATAAATCATGTAAAATTTTATTTTAAAACAAGTTTTGGTATACATATAATTTTGGCATTTGTTAAGAACAAAAACTAGTTTCCAGGCCAGGCATGGTACCACACACCTTTACTCCCAGCTCTTGAGAGGCAGAGGCAGGTAAATCTCTGTGAATTTTGGGCCTAGTCTACATAGTGAGTTCCAGGATAACCAGGACTCTACTTGTGACACGTTGCCATAAAACCTGTGAAGACAGATAGCCATTCCTGTCTCTGGCTTGTCCCCAAAACAAAACAGAGATTTTCCTCTGCAGTAAGAATAAAGCAGGGCCAGGGAGAGAGCTCAGTGGGTTTCTGGGTATTCTGTGGCACTTGCCACCACCAAACAACCTGAGTTCAGTTTCACCGAGATCCGCATGACTGAAGGAGGGAACATACTCCACAAGCTGAGAGAGACCCTGTCTCAAAACAAAACAAACAAAAAACTAGTTTGTGTACTAATGAGGTAAGTGCTCTTTTAATTTTTGCCCAAAGAAATCTTAGCTGAAGAATTGATACTACAGGACAGAGCATCGTCAGTATTTTTCAGTTCATCAATATGTTGATTAATCATATATACTATGAACCCCTCTTTACATAAATATGTAGCACAAAATGGCAGAAATATGTTGTCTTAGCTTTCTGTTGCTGTGGTAAACCACCATAACCAAAAGGAACTTGGAGAGGAAAGGGTTTATTTGTTTTACGCATCCTGATTCATGGTCCATCACGAAGGGAATTCAGGGCAGCAACTCAGGCCAGGAACCTGGAGGCAGGAACTGAAACAGAGAACGAGGAGAAGTGCTGCTTTTTGACCTGCTTCCCACAGCTTGCTCAGACACTTTCTTATTAACCCTTGACATGCCCCAGGTGGCACTGCTAACAGTGGGCTGGGCTCTCCTGTGTCAATTATCAGTCAAGAAATTGCCCAAAGATTTTCCCACAGGCCATCTGATGGAGGTGTCTTCTCAACCGCGGTTTCTCAATTGAGAATGACGCTAACTCGTGTCAAGCTGACAGAAAAATCAGCCAGGACATATATCTAACACTAATTCAGAGATCCTTGAAAATTTTACTGATTTGAAAAAAAAAAAAAATATATATATATACATATATATAATTCATATATATACATATATATATGAAACTTAAGTCAGCCACTCAAACAGCATTTTAAAAACTCAAACAGTTTAACAATACAATCCAAAGACAGACTATTTTGACACTTACAGGCTAGGGAATGATGATAAGAAATAGTAAAAGTTTTTTTGTTTTGTTTTGTTTTTGGTTTTTGGTTGTTTTTGTTTTTGTTGTTGTTGTTTTTTTTTTGAGGCAGAGTTTCTCTGTACAGCCCTGCCTGTCCTGAAACTCACTCTGTTGACGAGGCTGGCCTCAAACTCACATTGGTCCCTCTGCCTCTGCTTCCCAAGTGCTGGGATTAAGTGTGTGCCACCATCATGCAGCTGATTTTTCCCCATAATTAAAGCATTATGTTTCTATAAGAGCAACCTACTTTACAATACAGTCAGAACACTGCAGTTCACAACATGTAATAGTCTTGAATCTGAGCTAAGGTGTTTTGCACACCATTGTTGGTGTTTCACGGTGTGACAGCAAGCACAGTGAAAAATTGTACATTGTGTACAACTTCACTGCCAAGGCTACCATGAAGCCCTATGATACAACAGGAGTTAGCATGTCCAAAAACACCTCACGCTCTTCATAGATTTGATTTGAAATGAGTTTTTTGACCATTGCACATTCAGAAATGTTTTACTATTGCCACTTGGAGTGTGTATCCCTAATTCCCAGCAATCTGTTCTATTACCCCCATTTGGGCTCATCACTCACAGTTTAAGAATCTGGGCCCTAGGACTAAAGAAATGGCTTAGTAGTTAAGAGTACTGACTACTATTTTAGAGAACCTAGGTTTGATTTCCAGAGGCCACATGGCAGCTCACAACCATCTATAACTCTGGTCCAAGGAGGTTTAGTGCTCTCTTCAGGCCTCCTCAGGCATTGCATAGAAATGGTATACAGACATGCAGGCAGGTGAAATATCCATACACATTTAGAAGAAGAGGAGGAGGAGGAGGAGGAGGAGAAGGCGGCAGCATCAGCAGCTAGGCCCTAGGAAACAGCAGATCCTGCAGCTAAGCTTCTATCTTATACACTTAGACTTAACTGGGAAGTCTAAGGCCAGGAAAGAGTAAGGGAGAGTTATGTGAGGCTGGCAAGGAGGGGATGAAAATACAACGCAGTGTATTACCAAGTTGGCCAGAGTAGCAAATAAAACAGTGTCTCTTAGCAGATTCCATCCCAGATGGGCGATACAGAATGCTCATAGAAACAGAAAAAGCTGGGTGTGGTGGCATATGCCTTGAATCCTAGCACTTGGGAGGCAGAGGCAGACGGATCTCTGAGTTTGAGACCAGCCTGGTCTGCAGAGCAAGTTCCAGGACAACCAGGGCTACACAGAGAAACCCTGTCTGGAAAAAAAAACAGAAAGAAAGAAAGAAAGAAAGAAAGAAAGAAAGAAAGAAAGAAAGAGGAAGGAAGGAAGGAAGGAAGGGGAAAAGAAAGAAAGAAAGAAAGGAAGGAAGGGGAAAAGGAAGAAAGAAAGAAAGAAAGAGAAGAAGGAAGGAAGGAAAAAGAGAAAGAAAAAAGAAAGAAACAGGGAAGAAAAAAGTGATCCCTACCATTGCAGTAGCTAAGTGGGGTGCCAGACCTCACACCAAAGGTCTGCTGCTCATCTGAGATGAAAAACAGTGTTACCGCCTCTAGTTTGACCACTTGGGCTCAAAGCAACCCCAACACAGTGGGCACCTAACCCTCACTCCCAAAGGAAGGTAAAACAGCCAGATGAGGTGGCAAGAATAGCAGGTGAATTATCTATTAACAAGTGATCAAGTTCCTGGGTTGAGGCTTAGATGGGGTGGCAGATGAACTGAATCAGGTACTTCCTGGACAGTCTCCTGGCATCTGGATTAATGGACTAAAGTGACCAGTGAAAACAAGATCCCAAGACAGGACAAGACAGCTACCAAGGGACAACAAACAAACTAACAGCAAAATATTGCTCAAAGCTGGGACCTCGTGTGGATGTTGCCTCCAGGATGGCAATGATTAGTCACTTCTTGAATCAAAGCTGCTGGGATCACCTGCCCAAGGCACTCACAAGATTGGTCTTGTTGGCATTCCCACTTGGAGCTGTGGGAGAGGGCTTACCAGGCTTGCCCCTTCCCTTCCTGGGGCTCTGTGAGGGGTTAGCAATTGCTGAAGAGTCCAGTCTGGCTATGTAGCAGCCCCTAAGTTGCCAAAGGGGTATTTGAGTAATATAGCTTTCCTAAGTTGTTACCCAAGCTGAGGTGGTGTATTTGGTGAGGCAGCTGCCCAAGACATCCATATTCCTGCAAGTTAACCCCTCATTCATGCTCTTGTGTATAACCCCAACAAGTTCATTGGTACATAGAGCAGGACTTAGATAGAATTGTTTTCTTGGTGTGTCATTGCCCATGAACAGAAACAGACGCTCCAGGGAAAGTCACGTGATAGACTTTAACCAACCATTAAAAGGGCAAAGAATGCTGACCCACAATGACAGTGTATGGCAGCCTCGAACTTGGCGTAGCTGGGAGAACCCGGGCTAGATCTGAAATCATGGAACAACTGCTGTCATCTAGTCCCCATGAGCCGCACAGGACGGCATGGTACAGTTATAGAAACTCTGGGTTCCTACCAAGCCAGGGTTGGAGCCCTGGCTGTGCTGTGACCTCCCACAAGTCAAACGCCTCTCCAGGTTTCCGTGTTCTCCTCTCCAGGGTGGAGCAGCACTAATGTCTGTTGTTAGAATTAAATCCAAGACACCCAGCTCATGGCCCGAAGGGTTCAGTACATAGGGACTGTTGTTACTTCTCTTGACTCTCCCACCGCTTTCTCCAGCTCCTCCTCCCACTCCGACCACAGCCCCTTACCTCTTTCTCTTCCCCCTGTCTTCTACAGGATCATCGGTGGGGCCTGAACTTGGCCATTCCCTCTTCTCCCCCCTCGACCCAGGCTTGTCCCCCTGAGCCTGTGCCATTCATCCCCTGGTGACCTGCGTCTGAACTAAGAGATGGATGTGGGGTGATGGAGGCCAGGATAGTAATGTGCTTTCTTATCTCTGTGCCCCTCACTGGGGCCCAGTTAATTTTCTCTTTGATTTTAATATAGATTTATTGAAAGTTTCCGTTATCAAAACAAACTGTAGCAGCAAATTGGTGTTCTTTGCAGGCCTACAAGCGCCTATAAAGCTGCCATGCTTGGGAACGAATGGCGCTCTCCAGGAGGTCAGTCACGGCAACAGGAAGTCCCCGGGGACACACACACTGCGGTTTAATATTTTTCTTATTAGCCTTTTTCTTCTTGGCTATCTAAGCCTCCCCCTTTAAATGGGAAACCAAATGGAGCCACCATCCCAGGGAAATTCCGTTTCTTGAGCTGCCCCACTCTCCATGCTCCCTCTGCCCTAGCCTCCTCCTTGTGACCCCTCTGTTTTCCCCCTCCTTCTCCACTGACCTAGGAAAAGTCATGATGACATGTTCCAGAGATGTGGCCCTCAAATGTCACGCACCACAGCCCTGCCCCATCTATCCTGTGCCTAGGCTACCAAGATGCTGGTCAGAAACAGAAGATCCCTAGAAAAGATTGGGGTCCCAAACACCCTCCAGATCTAGCACTCTAGGGGGGGAAAAAAGCACATCATTTGAAAGCAAAGGAGACACTTTTGAAAAGGAATCCTAGCCGGATGTGGTGGCTCACGCCTTAAATCCCAATACTCAGGGAGGCAGAGGCAGAGGTTGAGGCAGGCAGATCTCTGGGAGTTTCCAGGCCAGCCTGGTCTATAGAGCAAGTTCCAGGAAAGCCATGGCTACACAGAGAAACCCTTTATCAAAAAAAAAAAAAGAAAAGAAAAAAGAAAGAAAGAGAGAGAGAAAGAAAGAAAGAGAAAGAAAGGAAGGAAGGAAGGAAGGAAGGAAGGAAGGAAGGAAGGAAGGAAGGAAGGAAGGAAGGAAGGAAGGGAGGGAGGGAGGGAGGGAGAAAGAAAAGGAGAAAAGAAAAAAAAAAAAAAGAAATCCTGACCTGCCAACATCTACTGGGCTACACAGAAAGGAAAAGGAGGTGATGGAGCTCAGCCAACAAAATGTTCACAGTGTAAACATGAGGACACGTGCTCCAATCGCCAGCACCCACTTAAGAAGCTGGGGATGGTGGTACACTGTAATCTGAGAGCTGAGGAGGCAAAGGCAGGAGGATTGCTGGACTTGCTGGTCAGCTAATCCAGTCAGATTGATGAGCTCCAGGTTCTGTGAGAGACCCTGTCTCAAAGAAATATGTTGTCCTGTGTTGACCTATGTTCACATCCGAATACATATGTCTGCACAAACAAACACAGGATGATAGACTCTAGAAAGTAGGCAAGTTCTCATGTCAGCACAAGGATCATGTGATTTCATTCTGACTTACCTACTGCTCATTCAACAAGGTCTCTCCTCTCAGTCCTGATTTGATTTTTGATTCTCTGTTCTCAATCCATCCCTAAAGAGCAACCTGGTCACTCCTCCCTCCAGCGGCTCTGTGACTTACACCAGAGCTCAAACCAGAAGGCTGTGGAATCAGTTCTGTTCCAGGGCTGGGTCTTCACGGCCCATTCAGCTTGAGAGGACCAGCATTCATCGTCTCTAGGATCTTGGTGCTAAGTTGCTGTACCACACCCCAGTTCCCAATGCTCTTTCCTTGTTCTTAAACAGCACCTGCCGGCAGCTAGGTCACCGCCCTTCCGCAGAACCATGACTACGTACCATGACTGCAGCTGTGCAGGCTTGAATCCTGGCTCCAGTGCCTATCAAGTCTGTGTCTTTGGGGAACCTTTTTGTGGTCTCACGTCTCTCTTAAATGGCTTGCCTGGGTGACTTTCTCCTGCTATATTCTCAGATCCTCAAGGAGAAGGACCATGTCTTCATCCTCCTGCTAGCCTGTGCATATACAGTTGATGTCTAGGTAAGAACAGTCTCTCCAAGCCTGCTTCCTCAGCCCTAAGATGGAGAAAGTGCCTGCATCACCAGTAGAGTGAGGAAGGCACCTCTCACAATGCCGATCAGCTCGGAGTAGGGACTAAGTGACTGAAATGGCCAGTATCTGCTTTGCCTTGACCTTGGTTATCAGCCATCCACACTTCTTCTTTTACTTCCTCCTGTCTCTGCTTCAAGTTCAGCTCTCTCCAGCTGCCTCCTGGGAATGTCATTCCCCCTCACGGGTCACACATGACTGTTCATCCTGGCCCCTTCAGAGCGGTGCTGACCTCTCCCCTCCTGCAGGCCAACTCCCCTTGTCTTTCCAAACCCACTCATGAATGGCTGCCTCCTTACGCCTCTGTTTCATGCTGAAGTCCAATTCCCTGGGCTCCCTCGTAGTTTGTCTTCAGTGCAGATGTTCCCAGGCTTGCCATCCTTGACAGCTTGTAGCATGGGTGAGTTAGGCTGTATTCACAGTCTTTCTAATTCTAGGCTTCCAGCTGCTCCTGGAGAAATACCAATTTCTGGCAAGGTCCTTCTACCCGAAAACCTCCATTGTGCCCATCAGCCCAAGCTACTGAGTACCCTGACATCTATCAGCTAGGGTTTCAAACAACTGGCCTTGAATGCTTGTGTTTGGTGTGTTTAGTCTTTGCACTGCCATAAGGGCAAGGCACTCTCCTGGAAAGTGGAAGAATGACTCCCTCCACTCTCCACTCAGCCAGGGTGACGTGTCACCCACATCGATATTGTTTAAGCTTGTTCTACTTAATCAAACAACGCTCTTCCTCTTCCTTTTCTTTGTGCACATTTACTGCCAGCAGAATAGCCGGGATAGGATGGATTTCCTCAAGGGTCATCTGCTGAACCAGAGGCCCAATCCTCCTTCAACCCACACTCTCCATTCCAGAACCAGCTGACTCTGCCAAGCTCTTCTCTCCGTCCTCAGTCTATCTTTCAAGCTACGCTGGCCCTTCCGTAACACAGTGTCCATTGGCTGTCACTCACCCCTATTGCAGCTGTCCCGGGATACATCTGATCCAGTTATAGGTTTGCTACACATTGTCACATCTGATCTTCACAAAACAGCCTCAAGATACAGAGCAAATTATAGCCCCCATGTAAATAGATTCAGGGGATGTTGTCTAGTTGTCTAATTCTCCACACTGGATGCAGCTAGGCAAGTGTGAGCTCCAAACTCGCTGAGACCCTCACTGCACCATGCAGCCAGTCCCTCAGGATGTAGTGAATGGGTCCTCTTGCTGCCACTAACTTTGCCCTCCCAGACCAGTGGAATTTCATTTATCCTTGCATTGGGCCCTTGGCGATTCTGAAGCCCCACCTGTTCAGCCCTCTACGTTCAAGCTTTATATATGTTTCCAGAGTACTTTCTTTTCGTTTCTTTCTTCAATGCTAGGAATTAAACCAGGCTGTCACTCATGCTAGCCAGGCCCCGGACTGCTGAACTCTGACCCTCTTTTTACTGTTTCTGCATTTTGAGACAGGGCCTGACCAAGAAAGATAACTCAGTTAGCCTTGAACCCTCTCTATAACCTAGATAGGCAAGCTTGTGGCCCTCTAACCCCAGTGTTTTGAGCAGGGGGTAATAGACCGGTGCCATCATGCTGGTTCCTCATCATTCCTTTTAACTCCTCCTCCAGCTGAAGGACAGAGGTTCACAGAGGTACTTTGCCTGCGGGGCCTGCAAGCCTTTGGTGGCAGTGGTCTCTCCGCTGGGGGTGCTGTCCCCATCCAGGAAGCCTGCCTGCTAGTCCCACCTGGGGCGTCACTCAGATGCACACTGTGATCAGTGAGTCTTCGTTCCTAACAAGTTCCCTAGAGCAGCGGACGCCCCTCAGCCCACACCTGGAGGAGCAGCCGGTGGTTCTCAACCTTCCTACGGCTGTGGCGACCCCTTAACACGGTTCTTCGTGTTACAGGAACCCCAACCACAAAATTGCTTGTTGCTACTTCATAACTGTCATTTTGCCACCGTTAGGAATTGTAATGTAGATGTCTGATATACAGGATATTTGATATGCAACTCCTGGGAAAGGGCCGGTTGACATCCTGAGGGGTCTCGACCCATGGGTTGAGAAATGCTGCTCTAGAGCCCTGAAGGAAAACAAAGAAAAGGTTATAAGGGAGCCTCCCTCTGTCCCGTTCCTCTGTAAGAAGCACAGGGAGAGACTGAAGGCATGTGTGTGCACAAGGCGGGCCTCACTCCTACAGCCTCCTCACACATGCTTTACATGGTCCTGTGTCTCTGGTCCATTTTTCCTGCCTGTATCCACTCACATCGGCAGGCATGGCACCTTTTCCTGTCTGTGCAGTCTGGTTGGAAGCTGCTGCGGCGCTTCGGTTTTATTCAGCATCTTTGTCTTCTAAGCCATTTATTAAATACTTTTCATCTCCAGCAAAGTGCCAGGTAAGGGCTCGGAGGAGCACAAAGACACGTTTTCCTGTCTAAGAATGTTTGGTGTCATCTCACAAGGGGCAGCTTCTCCTGGGCTGCGCTCGGCCAGACCTGTCATAAACACGCTAAATGAGGCCTGTCTCAGCCAGGCTCCCTGGGGCTCAACTGCCTCTGCAGTCCTATCCAGAGATGAGCCTGTTTATCCCTAACCGTTGTCTCTGACCTCTAAATCAATCCCCTGACTCAAAACCTCAGTCTTCCCCTGCCCACCTCCCAGTGCCAGGCCAGGTCAATGTGCAACCCCGGAGGCAGTGAGCTATGACAGTGTCATGAACACAGGTTCTGAAAATCACACTGCCTGGGATCATAGCCCAGATCCATGACTTACTAGTGGGGTTATCTTGGGCAAGTGGCTTCCCTTCTTCAACCTTCAGTTTTCTCATCTGGAAGTGGACCATTGTCTTGGGCCTGCTCTGAGGATCAAATATGACTATGCCTAGTACTTTTGTTTTATTTTCATTTGACTTAGCTTATTTTTTTTTCTTGAGACTGGCCTTAAATCCACCATTTTCCTGCTTCTTGGCCTCTCAGGTGCTGGGATTGTATGTGTTACAACACCCTGCTTGCTGACAGTAATAAACACTGTTTGGGATATCTGAACACCAAATTATTATGATCTGTTGTTTGTCTGTTTGCGACAGAGTCTCACCACGTAGCCCCGAATGACCGGAAACTTGCTATGTCAACCAGGTTGACCTCCAATTTACAGGGCTCTGCCTGGTTCTGCCTCGTGAGGGCTGGGACTAAAGGCATGCCCCACCGCTCTCTGCTATCCACTGGTTTTATAATAGGAAAATCTGTGAGTACCGAAGCCCTTGGACACCCTGTTTAAGTCAAATGTGCTGTCATCCCTTATACGACCACTGTGTATCTGGCTCGGCTTGTCCCTTCCCTGATGCTTCAGAGGCAGTGTGAGGCTGGAGGAACCTGCTGGAAGAGGCCACAGTTGGGGAAACACTTAGGGAGCAGGTGTCAGTCTTCCAGGGCCGAGACTCAGTGTGGGAGGGAGATGCTTCTCTGCCCACCTTAACCCCACCCCAGTGTGTCCCCTCTGCCCAGGGTCACCCAGGCTGCCCCTCCTTCCGGCTGCAGCGAGAGGCAGCCTCAATCATTCATCTTAATGTCTCTATTAAGCAGGGTTATGACCAGGACGAGACAAGAAACAAGGTCTTTTAGTGTAAAAACACGGCTCCTAGGGCTCAGCACCAAGGGACCCCCCCTTAGCTTGCTTACTTACACCAGCGCTGCTGCTTGCGGGGACCAGATTGGGCAGGATGTCCCTGCCTTGTGTTCCCTCTCTTCTCTCTTGCTCCAAACCTTATAAGGCTCATTAGCTTTCATTTCCAGTGAGAAGAGCAAGAGGCTCCGCATCCAGTAACAGCTGTGTGGGTCCTTGAGGCTGTCTCTGTGTCAGGCTGGTGTGCAGAATGGGCATCACTGAGCTCATCACTCCGGCAATGCGCAGGAAGCTACAGCCTTGCCCTCTCGTGCCTGAGCTCTGGAGGGCCACACCAAGGGTCTGCTCAGAACTGAAGCAGTAAGAAGAGTAGCCTCTGATAAGCTCCACCATGCAGGCTTACTGTAATCAGACCCAGACCTGGCCTTTAAGTTAGCAGCCGCTGGTTCAGAGGCCTGTGCTCGCTGATGCTTACCCATAACGTCTCTTCACAATGAGGTCTGTGGGCGGCAGCAAAGCAAGCCCCCTCACCCGGAGAACCAGATCCAAATGCAAACGACTCGGAACACGTCAGGAAGGCATCAAAGGGGGTCATGTACACAGGCTTGTCCTTCAGAGGCATGGAGCGGGTGCAGAGATAACTGCCCTTAAGCCAGTAATGTCACCATTACATAGATCTTTAACTGACGGTTTGGGGGAATAAGGATGTGGGACACAGGGGTGCAGATATCTAAGATCGCTCAACAGTCTGCTGCCCACTCCCGCTAATCCCCGGTCACTTCTATTCCTACTTTGTTGCTGCCTTCTTATGGGTCCTGGTTTTTCTCTCTGTTTCAAGAGTCATCCTAGTGGCCAAGGAAGGTGGTCCACGCACTAGGCAAGAAGCTAAGGCTGAAGGGTCATGAGAGCCAGGCTAGCAGGATCACATAGTAAAAACCTTTCTCAGACTCAAACCTAAACCTTATCCCCATCATCTGGGGTGGGCTGGCATGCAGGAATGCCTAAGTCATGGAGCCAGGGGAAACAGGGTTCGCACCTGCTTATCCCATTTCTAGGCACAGTGACCTTAGGCAAACCATTGCTGTTTCCCAGGCCTCCGTCTCATGGAGATTTTAAGGAATGAATGAAACTGCATGTGTCAGCGACATGTTAAAACTACAAACACAATGGGAAAAGGAGAGGACTGGCGGGGGGGGGGGGGGGGGGGGGGGGCGGAGTGGAAGCTTCTAGGCCAAGACTGTATGAGGTGTTCTCTACTACTGTCTTTGCAGGCTGTAAACGAAGGAGTCTTGATCATGAAGGGCTAAGAGCAGGGGGACGAGGGATAGGGTGAGGGAGGTGGGAGGAGTCTAGAGCCGCTGAGGGCAGCACAAAGAGTGAGTTAGCGCTGGTCCCAGGGGCTGCATGAGCTCTGCAGGCTTTTACATAGATATCCAGGGACTAAAAAAATACCAGCAAGGAAGTTGCTCCATTAATAAATAAGAAGGCAGAAAATTAATGATGGTCTGAAAATGGCTGAGCTACTGAACTTGTTTCTTTAAATCTGTCTTTAACAAGAAAAATAAAAAGAAGAGATTTGGCCAATTAGGAGGTAATGAAGACATTGTAGAAATAGTACCTGACAAAAACACACAGGGGGGCTGTTAGCTGAATGAATCTGCATGCATGGCCTTGACCTCCTCAAGATGGAAGAAGGGTGCCACAGGAAGGAGCCTCCCAACCCCGGGGGAGGATCGTCCTGGTTTTGGGGATGGATAAAGATAAAATAAGGGTGGGGAAATTCCAAATGGTGCCTGATGCCTAACTTGTATTTTAACTGTGTGTGAGAGAGACAGAAAGATAGAGACAGAGAGAGAAAGTGTGTGTGAGAGATCCACCATATGGATCATAAGGATTAAATTTAGGTTACCAAGCCAGGCAATGGTAGGACTTGCTCTTAATCCCAGCACTTGGGAGACAGAGTTGAGCAGATCCCTGAGTTTGAGGTCAAGCTGGTCTATGGAGTGAGTTCCAAGATAGCCAGGGCTACACAGAGAAACTCTGCCTGGAAAAAAACAAACCAAACCAAACCAAAACAACAACAACAAAAAGCAACCAGCACCCAAAAAAACTCAGGTCATCCTCTACTGAGCCATCTTACCGGCCCAAGGCAGATGCTTTTCAGATGGTTTGTAAACCAGGAAATGTTCTGCCGCCACCACTGCCCCTGATAAAGGCTGAGTATGAAGGTGAGGAATAGCAGTCTAAAAGCACCAGAATGTGAGCAAAGGTGGTGGACAGGGGCCAGCAAGGTGACAGGGGAAACAGCAAGAAACCTGCTTGGAACCACAAAGAGGTTAGCATGCTGATGTATTTGATGCTGTCCCTTCTGGAGACTTATGCTTGGGGTGGGGGTAAGAAAAGAACGGGAGAGGAGACAGGACTGGGAAAGAGAGAGAAGCTAAGAGGAGGAGCCTCAGGTTTAGAGGAGAAGATAAGGAAGAAAGAAAATACAAAAGAAAGACCAGGAGGTGATCCTCAGGTAGGTGTTAGAAATAGAGCAGGAACAGAAGGACCATGGTGCAGAACACTGTGAAAGCTGCACTGTCTACCACCCTGGCTTAGCTCTGGCATACTACCCAGGCCAAGAAGACCCAACTAGGGAACAGAAGAGAAGCCTTGGAGGAATCTAGAGGAGGAATGCAAGGGAGTGAGAACACAGGTTCAGTTGAAGCCTAGCCCTGGACCCGCTCACACATGGGGACACATGACTTGCTGGGTAGCTAGGAAGGAGCTCTGTACTCCATTAGCTTTCCTCACTCTCTCCCAGGCCAGAGCTGATTATCACCTGTAGCCACTTGTGCTGTCTCTGGGCTAGCCCGCTGTGAGGGAAAGCCAAGGTCCACAGCCTGCCAGGGTCAAAGTGGACTGGCCCAGGAAGCTTGTCAGCTCTAAGCACTATCTCCAAATCTGGTTTCAGGATTCAATCCAAAGTGGTAGAGCCATGTTAAGACTCTGTGGAGGGCCAGGAGGTGCAGGAGAGGGAAAGGGCAGCCAGTGATGAATAGGAGCAGCCAGAGCCTAGTTAGAGGGGCTGTGGGGAGGAGAGCTGCTGCGATGACCGGCCCGGGGTCTGATTTATCATCTTCAGAGCTGATCTGAGTGAGAGGGGTTAAGTAGCAAGTTAATGAAATCTGCAGACACTGCTAAATGGGAAGGAGCTGGGAGCACCGGGACTGGAGGGAATACCAGACAGGAGGCAGGTGGCAGGTGGAGCACTTGAAGAAGGAGAGTTCGTCAGGACAGGAGATCCCATACTCCAGCAGAGGAAAAACCCAGTTTGGGCAAGCGAGGTAAAGACTGAGTTTTGTTCTCAGGAAGGACATCCCTGGTCAAACCTCCCAGCCCCCTACTCTAGTCTCTGTGGACTCCCTCAACCTCTAGGCAGCCCCTGAACCCCCAAAACAAGGAGAAAATGAAACCAAGCCCTATGCCTCTCCTCTCCCAGACTGAGCGGCCAAACAAGTAACTACAGTTTCCTGGGATAAGTGCTGTTAAGCAACACAAAGGAGGGAGCAATTAATTCTGACAGGGAAGGGCAAGGGAGGTCAGCATGACATTAAAGCGAGGCTTGAAAAATAAGAATTTTTGCAGGCAGAAAAGGGGAAGTGGACTCTGGAGAGAAGGAGCAGCCGGTGCAAAGGCAGGGAAGGCTCAAAGGAAAAGAAGGGAGAAGGAGCAGAACTGGGAAGCAGGAGACACAGAAGGATGGATGGATGGATGGATGGATGGAAGGATGGATGGATGGACAGATAGGCAGATGTCTGTTCTGGGGAGACATTGGGTACAAGTAGAAACCAGACAAAAGCCAGAGGCCAACCAGGGTAGCAGGTACAGGTCCACAGAACATGGGAGGCTCAGGGTGGAAAAGAGAGCCCACAAATCTTCACCAAGGGCTGCCTCTGCTTACCAGCTGCACCCTCTGCCTCCAGCACTAGCTCAGGGCTCAGTGAGAGGGTTGCCATGAGAATGAAGGATCATTCCTGTACCTCACTGCATTTGACACTGGCTCTGGTACACAGTAGGTGCTTCCAAGATAAAAATTATTAATCTTTCCAGGATGAGCCGAGAATCGGAGGCCAGCGCTGGAGAATTGGTTCAGCCAGTCATGGCACCTGCCTCAAAAGCTTGCTGACCTGACCGGAACTCACAGCGGAAGGAGAGAACTGACTCCTGAAAGTTGTCATCTGACCTCCACGAGTGTGGCACAGGCACCCTGGCGCATGCGCGCACACACCTGTACACACACACACACACACACACACTCACTTCTACACACTAATAAATAATAATAGTAGTAATTTAATCTAAAAACAAATCCCAACTACTCGTGGCTGGGGTGGCCGTCGACCTTAGAGGAGAACCCGCAACTGTCACTGCTTTAAAGCAATATAATTTCTAACTATGGTCTAAATCTGTGTGCTCACACCCACAGATAAGTTGCAGCTCTCACCCTTCATCAAAGCAGCTTCTTTTTGTGGCAGACAAAGGCTACTACAGAGATCCACAACTTACCGAAAGGCGAAGACCACGGGGTGGCCAGCCATAACTGGTACATCTACAGTGTGGCTCTACGCTGAGACTCAGGGGACACTGAGGAAGAAGGAGCGGAAAGATTGTGGGAGCCCAGGGACCAAGATGCATGCTGGTAAATGGTGTCTTCTAGGTCTGTCTGGGAAGCCACACCCACAAAATCTCAACCATATGGCTGCCTAAAGAAGACCCGCAACACTAAACAGGTTCAGTTCGACGTGCAAACACACACATATAGTGTGTGTAACAGTAATGATTATTACAGAAGAGGTCATGAATGTGAGAGGGTGGATGTGGGAGGAGTTGAACAGGGAGAGGGAGGGCTGGAAATGATGTGGATATATGTATGAATTCTCCAAACTTTTTTTCTTCTTCAATGAAGAAGAATCCTAAGGCCAAGGGCCTGATGACGGCAGCTCTGCATGTAGCCCAGGAATGGCAAGAGGTCAGGGGTGCTGGTACAGCCTAGTACCTATAAACTTGGGCTAGAGAGACAGGAAGTCGTCATGGTGCTGCTGAGATATCAGGGACCAGACTCCTCTGAGAAGGGAAAGCTGATACACGGTGTGATGTCACAGGACCAGACAAGCCACACCTCTGCCCTGGCCCCACAAGGGGCAGCTCTTGAGGGTTAGGAAGGAAAGCAGTTTGCAGCTTAGAACCCAATGGCCACTGTGGCATCTTAACCTTCCTCCAGGTCTCTGGGCTGCTCTGGGCACACATGTACTCATATGCTATGAACTACGAAACATCCCATCTTCTCAAAATCTGAGCAGCAACTTCCCTCTTACAGGGAAGACTTCCCCAAGGTCAGATGTAAGGGTATAGTGGAAAGACCTCCTCCTTTTCAGTCTGTGCCAACTAGATACTTAGTGGATGTTTGTGGAGTGAGGAATTGACTGAAGAATTGACACTCCTTACCCCCGCAGAACATGTCACAGCCAAGAAAGTGTCTTCTATTCTCTGACCTAGACAGAACATCCTCCCTCCAGTTCATGAAAAGCTGGCATGAAGAAAATAGGTAACAGGGTGGCTATACGAGCCAGGCAGTCCCAGGGTTTGGTCTGTGTTCCGCCACTTACCAATCTGCACTCCTCAGAATATCACGTCTCCTCCCTCTGTACCTTCTCCTTCTGTAAGTTGGGTACAGCAGTGATTCCTACTTCATAGCTAAGTGGATTAAATCAACCACACGTGCAAAAGGATCAGAGCAGAGCCTGGTACACAGCAGCTGCTATGCAGACTGAAAAAGATTTAATAAAATTAGAATAGAAAGCATATTAACTCTCCCATCTCTGCTGTATGCCTGTCAACCTGTGCTTTTCCTGCTCCTGCGTGATTTTATCTTTTCTTCTTTTTTTTAGATTTATTTACTTTCTCTGTATGAGTGTTTTGCTCACATCATATGCATGCCTAGTGCTGAGGAGGTCAGAAGAAAGTGTAAGATCTCCTGGAACTAGAGTTATGGATGGTTGTGAGCTGCCATGTGGGGGCTGGGAATCAAACCCAGAAACTCTCTGTAGGAACAAGTGCTTGTAATCACGAAGCTACCTTTCCAGGACGCTACGTTGTTTTTAAAGACAGACTCTCTACTTATTTACAGTTATGTGTTTATTTATTTGTATGTGTTTGGCAGGGGGTTGAGGGTGTCATGATACACACATGAAGGTCAGAGGACAACTTCTAGGAGTCAGTTTTCTTCTTCTAACCATGTGGATCCCAGGGCCTGAACTCAGTCATCAGGCTTAGAGGCATACACTTTTACCTACTGAGTCACATCACTAGCCTTTGAGGCAGGTAGGTTCCTTAAGTTTGTTCTCAAAAAACCAAAATAATAATAATAATAATAATAATAATAATAATAATAATAATAATAAATAAATAAATAAATAAATAAATAAATAAATAAATAAATAAATGTTGGGTTGATCAGTAACACAGACCAGAGTAGCATCATGCTCTTAGAAGGCCAGTTGATTGGGGCTCTATCCATTCTGGAAGGAACAGAAACTTATACTGATAGGAATAGACATATTCCAGTTACAGCTTTGCCCATCCCTCCTAAGGGAATTAGCTAGCACCATTGATTGGAGGCTCACACAGAGCATTTGATCCACCAATGTGGAGTTTTATATAGTGTTTGTTGTGTCCCACCAATGGGCCTGATCAGCAGAAGGGATGCAAGCATGAGCCCACGACATGGGACTCATTGATTGGATCACACACTCTAGCACCAGGAACTATCAGCCTGATAGAGCAATAGATGACCTGTGGCAGGCATGACTGAATCACTAGAGAGGAGGTGATCTTTTATGAGAATGAGGCACCGTGTTCTTGCGTATGAGTTCTTAACTGAAGGCACTTTTGTCCTCTAGGTCATATGTAGCACCGTCAGAGAGGAGTGAGAGAGAGGATGGTGTTTCAAATCAGGTGTCAAAGACGCCTCATTGAGAAGATGACACGTGAGAAAAATCATGGTGAGAGAGTCAAACAGCTGTGTGATTGGAAATAATATAGGAGAAGGGCAGAGCACGAACACAGATCGAAGGCAGGGGCCAGCGTGTTTCAACATCCAGCTGGGAGAAGCGAGAAGCGGAATACACAGACAAGAACTGAAATTGGAGAGGGACTACAGGAGTGAAGGGTCGGGTTACAGAGGACACTGGGGCCCATTTTAAGGATGCTAGTGTCCCCCAAATCATAACCCTAGAATGATTACATGTTTGAACAGTGGGTCCTCAGCTGGCAGCACTGTTTTGGAAAGTTGCAGACCTTTAGAGGGTGCCTAGCTGGAATAAGTGGGTCACTGTGGGGCGTGGGCACTGAGGGGTAGAGGCAGGCTCTGCTTCAGTCTTTGCACTTCTCGTTCTGCTGAGCCAGAAGAAGCTATGACCCAAGTCCCTTCTACCATGGACAGAGCCATCCACCATGCCTTCCTTGTCTCCTTAAACTGTATGCCCAAATAAATCTATTTTTTATTATAATATAATATTTTTGTTTTATTAAAGTGGTGAAGAAAAAAATTAATGCAGTGGCTTTTTAAGCCCTTGACGCTCTGGTGCTTCTTCTCACCCTAGAATACTGTACTATAACTGCTGTAGCTCTATCTTTGTTTCCCACTTTAATGTTAATATCATATGGACACACTGTGATGGTTTTGATACATTGTGAAGAGACAGATAAAAATAAGGAAGTCAAGACACTTGGCCAGACTTCACCCAGACCATAACAAACTTTAGGAACTGGACACTGTCCAGGATACAGTCCAGTTGCTGCTATTGCTGTTGGTGTTGCTCTTCTTTTCCTCTTCTTCCTCCTCCTTCTTCTCTCCAAGACAAGGTTTCTCTGTGAAGCCTTGGTTGTCCTTGTCTCTTTGTAGACAAGGCTGGCCTTGAACTCAGAGATCCACCTGCCTCTACTTCCTAAGTGCTGGGATCAAAGGCATGCGGCACCATACTGGGCTATCGTCTAGTTCTTTAAAGAAGGTAGTTTCCTGGCTGCCTTTTCTGTGGTTCCACCATGATGATCACTAAGTATTCTGTCTTTGCTTCTTAAATTTTTATTTACGATTGAGCCAGGCGTGGTAGCACACACAGAGGCAGAGGCAGGTGACTCTCTGAGAGTTCAAGGCCAGCCTGGTCTACAAAGCAAGTTCAGGACAGCCAAGGCTACACAAAGAAACCCTGTCTCGCAAAACCAAAAAAGAAAAAAAAAAAAGGTTTATTTTTCTTTATATAATATATGTAAGTGTTTGCCCTGCATACATTTATGTATTCCATGTGCATGTCTGGTACCTATGGAGGCCAAAGGAAAGCATGGGATCCCCTAGAACTGAAGCTATAGATGGTTATAGGCCACCGTGTAGGTGTTGGGAACCGAACCCAGGTCCTCTGCAAAAGCAAGAACTACTTTTACCCACAAAGTCATCTCTCCAGTCCCCCCTTGAAATAGTATATGCCATTAACCCTTTCATGGGCCCTTGGGTAAGCCAAAAAGTTGGCTGTCTTTGGGTCAGCTCTGGTGCCCATCCCTGATCCAGTTCGGTGTAGCCAGGGAGGTAAAATCGCTTGATAGTAAACAGAGTTTTCTATACATAAGAAAGCACTTAGGATCCTTCTCTTGGCGGGAGCTGTAGTGGTTGTAATTACGCAGGGCCTTATAGATTCCTCTTTAGTACAGCGATTGGCCAATGGGAAATACCAATAAATCAATCAATCTTATCAAAAGCACAAAGCCTGACACAGAGTGGACATGGTGATTATTTTGGGAGAGAAAGCCATTGTATTCAGCAACATAGCACAGAAGGAAGCAGTCTGTAGCATGGCTGTGCATGCTGATCCATGCATTTGACTGCCTGAGTTCAAGTTCCAGCTCTGCTAAGTAGCAACCATATGATCTGAAGCAAGCTACTTACCTGCGAAACTTAGTTCCAGCCTATGTCAAGTGAGGCCACAGATAACCCAGTGTCTGAAGGATGCTGGGGTTGTTATGGGACAATAGATGTAAAATGCTTGGCTACACTATAGCACTGTGGTGTCCCGACAGATGGCAAAGCTGTCACTGTTACTCTGTGAGACTCAAGCTGATGAGTATGAAGCCCTGAATATCAAAGTCGCTCTGGGAGGCAGAAGTCATGTGTTACCTCAACTGAGTGGTCCTGCTGTGCAATAATCTTAAAGACACGCTAATTCTGAGCCTGGCAGGCTCATGAACAGCTAGCGCGATCTGCTGCCAAAATATTGGCTATCTTTGGGTCAGGTCAGATGCCCACCCCTGGTCCAGTTAGCTGTGGTCAGGGTGATCCTACCAGATGACAGGTAGCCTGGAGTTTATGGGTCAATCAGAAAACTGTTGCTGGCTTTAGTGAAGGGGAGGATATATTGAAAACGGTTCTGGACTGGTGGTAAACATATTAGCTATATTGGGCAAGCTGAACGCTATTCCTTCTATCTCTTGAAGTGAAGGGGACTCCAGACAGACTGAGAATGAGACAGACAGACATACACACACACACACACACACACACACACACACACTATACACATACAGAGTTGGGAAGGGAGGAAGGAAAGAAGGAAGGGATGGAGAACATCAGTCAGAGTCACAGATTTTGTAAGCTACATACCTCAGTGTGCATCACAGCCAATCAGCATATCCAGCAGAGAGAAGCCAATCTGGTCACCACCTCGAAGCACACAAGAGTCAGTAAAGACGGTGGAGATGCAGACCGATGTCCATGCATTTGTGTGGATGTAGACAGGTAACAAGTTGAGGGACTCGTTTAGGGCAGGAGCAAGGCCTAACCCTGCCTCCTTGAGCCTCTCTCTAGGCCAGCGGACAGCCTGTGACTGTGAGCAGGCGGAAGGTGATGCTTTCTTTTGGAACCTACTTAAAAGGAGGGGTTCCTAGTGAAGAAGATGATGGAACAGTTTGGAGAGGCCACCTTGGCTTTGGGGGTACATTGAGGAGGCAGGGGGATGATGGGCAGGGAGAAAGAATAGACCGGACAGAGGGAGGGTGGTGTCCTGCTTGCAGCAGGCCCTCAGCAGACAGGGCCAAAAGCAAGGACAGTGGTGTGGTATTCTGTGCTGTGGGCAGGAGCCTGGAGAGCTTTCCCTTGATGCTTTCCGGGGATGATGGCTGAGCCTCTGCGTCCATATCCATTGTTCCCTGTTCCCCCAGGGTGCTCTCTTCTACAAAGCCTTCCAGCCTACTTGGTGATCTCGGAAGTCCACATCGCAGCGCCGGCTCCCTCTCTTTGCCTAGCTTGTACAGTTTGAGACACTCTTGTCAAAGGAAACGTTGCTACTCATGGGACTGAGAATTTCCTTGGAGGAAATGGTAGTGAGCCAGGCACCACCAGGGGGCACCAGGACCTGTAGGCACCAGGGGCCAAGAGAGAGGAAGCCTCCAGCCTCTGGACTAGGTGCAAGACTAGGCTGAGTCTCCTGCAGCAGCTCCCTCACGCAAAGCCTTGGTGCCACAGAGAGGGAGAACATATTGCTGGCTTATCTAATGAGAAATGAGATGACTGGGCCAAAGAGCCCTATTTCTGTCCAGCCCTACACTACCTGCCATAAAATTAAATGATCACAATGAGTACATTAATTACCTGACACGAATGCTTTAACATAACAAAATTATTAGCCATTCTAGATTTAGTGTTTGTACAGCACTTTATATTTGTAAGGGCATTGTAATAACTTACCCTGCTGAGGGTGCATTCTGGGCCCTGAATGACATCCAGAAGGGTTTCTTCTGGCCAGCCAGCTGTCTGGCCCCTGCCACAGCTGGCTCCCCCAACCCCCACCTCTTCTTGCAGGCACCGACTGCTCCTCTTCTGCTCCAGCTGCCGCCTGCCAGCCCCTCATGGAAGACCTTCATCTGCTCATGAATCCCTTTTCTCTCAGAGAGCCCCAGGCCCAGGTTATCTACCTGATCCAGAACGCAAGGACTCAAGTATGCTGGGTGGGGGTTGGGGGGGCTGACCTGGGGCCCATCAAGTCCCTCTCCACTCCTGCCATCTGAATGTGCAATGGGGCGGTACCGTAGCAGAAGTCTTAAGTCTGGGGCCGAGTGCTGCTCAGAAACATACTGTGCTCTGCAGAAGCTTCCCTGCTCCTCCCACGGCAGAGCAAGGCCCTGGGCCTTTGATGAGCACGGCATTGATGAGACTCGCCACCATGCAGATTCCATTCCAGAGTGGACAGGGAAGCATAGGAGACCTCACTAGTAAAACATGTTGCAGTTGGCTTGAATGTGAAATCTGCTTCCCGGGCAGAGAGATCAAAAGCTTGAGTTGATGGATGTCTGTGTACCCAGCTCTCCTTGCTTGCTTTCATCTTCCTTCCAGAAAGAGGAGTAAACATTCAGCCAGTGAGCACGGCAGGTGTGCCCTTAAGGAGTGGGAAGAAATCTCAACGAAAGCAGACAGGACCACCAAGGAAGGTGTCTGTGGGGATCCCAAGGGCCTTGAGGAGGATCAAAATGAAGGGCACTTGAAGAAGCAGTTCAGAGTTTCTGTGTAAGGTCTTTAGGGGAGAAGCAATTTGGCTGAAAGGCAGCTGGGGAGACGACAGTATTTGTATAGCCTGTAGGACACAGATCAGTAAAGTTCCCTAATGCGCTCTGAAACAGGCTGCGTGACAACCGAGGATGCGGCGGCGAAGAGCAGAGCTCTGGAGCAGGACCGCCTGGGTTCGGACGCTAGTTCACCATTGGCCAGGTGGCCTCCTTCCACAGGTGCCTCAGATGGCTTCAGACAAAGATGAATGTCTCACGACTCAGCTTCCTCATTTACAGATGAGAGATGGTAATGACAGTATCTGCCTCCCTGGCTTGCTATGTTAAATGAATTGGGGAGGGGTGTGAGGGTAGGGGTTACTTTTTTTGTGCCCACCTTGGGCATTTGGAGGTAAATTTCCAAGGTATTCAAAGAGAGGAAGGTAGAGAGATGGAATCAAGGCTTATCTAGGCTAATACAGCGGTATTTAGTTTGGTGTTGAGATTCCTGGCCAAGTTCATACAACTCTATCTCAGAAGCAGCCGCGGAAGGAAACGGTTGACTTCCAGGCCATCAAAGACTCTGAGTCTTAGCTAGATGTGGTGGTCCATGCCTGGGAGGAAGATGCAGGAGAGTCAGGAGCTCAAGGCCATCGGCTACAGAGTGAGTTCTGTGCCAGCATGAGCCACACGACACCCTGTCTTGAGACGCATAACAGAATGACTCTCAGTCCTTTGGTGTGCAGGGACATAGAGGTGGGGGCTGCCCAACATATCCTTTTGTCAGGAGCAGATGTTTTTCTCAGTGAGTAGCAGGGAACTAGCTGCTTCTCTTGCTTTTCTGGGACTCCCGTGAAAGGGGCCAGTCACCTGCAGCGGAGGCGGAAGGGCAAGTTATCAGTATGGTGTGAGGGTGGCACTCTACCCCTGTTGACCCACCTGAGCCTAGGGCTTTGACAATACTCCGTAGGGCGAAGACATTACCCCTTAATTAAACCATCAGACCGTTAGGATAGTGAGGCCTGCCTCCTCCCACCCTCTCACCTGTCACCTCCGACATGCTCCATGCAGTAGCCACACCAGTGAAGGAGACAACCAGGTTCTTGGCCTTGACCCTGATGGGCAATGGTGTAGCCATGTGTCAGGCATGTGAGGAAGGCCTTTTCTGAAAGTCTCCTCCATGAACAAGCCCATTTGAGATTCTGTCTCTTTTTATGGTAGCCAACAGAAAAATATCAATGAGCAGGGTTGAGTTCTAGGGCCTTAAAATGGAGAAAGACCACACTCCGATCCCACGCTCAGAGCAGGCTCGTCTGTCATGCCAGGGAGCACGCTTTCTATTGCTGTAACAAAAAACAGCCTGCGGAGAAGACAGCTCATTTGCCTTGTACATCTTGATCACAGTCCAGCAGAGGGGAGCCAAGGCAGGAACTCAGGCAGGGCAGGAGCGTGGAGGCAGGAGCTGATGCAGAGGCCACGGAGGAGCCCTGCTTACAGCTTGCACCCCGTGGCATGCTCGGCCTGCTTTCCTATGCCACCCAGGAGCACCTGCCCGAGGGTGACACCACCTGCAGCGGGCTAGGCTCTCCTGGGTCCATCATTAATCGAGAATATTCCCTGCAGGCTTGTCTGTGTGACTAATGGAGACATGTTTCCTAATTGAGGCCCCTCTACTCAGAAAACTCCAGCTTGTGTCAATTTGAAAAGACAAAAAAAAAAAAAAAAACAGAACCACATGTCCAGGCAGCAGGGATGAGCACACTTCTCCCTCAGACCTGCACCCTTAGGAAGACTCTGAATTAAAAAGAATGGTACCAGTTTAAAGACTTCTGACTACCTATCTGAAGTAGGCTGGGTGTTCTTCAAAGATGATTCCTTAAGCAAGAAAAGGAAGTCCTAGCTAGAACTACAATTTATATGCATTCCTAACGTAGAAGAAGAAGGAGCTGGGTTTTGCTGATTAATACCCAGGTTGAGACAAGCACCCACACTTAGCAAGTCATTCCGTTGCCTGTCACTGCAGAGATAATGCACTCTGGAGGGAGATGGAGAGGCAGAGAAGTGCAGGGTTTCCCAATCAAGTTTCCTTATCTATTAGAACAAATAGGCAACAGGCAGATTGACAGGAGGAAACACATGTATGCATAGGTGCACACAAGAAATTTGGAGAGGAACAGATGTTTGCAGCTTTAAATACCCTCTTCACAGCAGAGAGTGAAGGAAGAGGCCTTAAGCAAGTTTCAGGGGGGTAGCGGGTGAGAGAATGAGCCCAGAAAACAGATAAAGGTCTGGGATAAAGTTCCTTTGGGCTTTGATTTTTCAGTCTCTTCCCCTGAGATGTAAGCGGCAGTGCACCTTGGTTTATGAAATCTCAATAAGACCTCTGAAGGCCGCCATGCTCCTGTTGATAGAGCTGCTCTTTAGGGAGGTAAGGGGACTTCTGAGAAAGCTGCTTCCTGCCGGCTGCCAAGTCCTCTCAACTAGGGGTGTAAGGGGGCATATTTTGGAGTATTTTTCTCTCTGAGCTCCCAAAGATCTCGGCACCATAGGGGCTAATGACATCACTGTTCACCTGTGCTCAGGGGCGTGGTTTGCTGATGATGCCAACCAGCTGCAGCTAAACATCTTCCTAAAAGAGACAGATGATTTACAAAGATTCCTGAAAAAAAAAAAGAAAAAAGACTTGAAAATAGTACCAAAATGACCAAACAAACAAATGAAAGCACAAACAATCACCTTGACTCCTGGGAGCCCCTTGTTAGGTAAAGAGACCAAACCAGCTACAAGCTAATCAGATCTAATAAGAAGCCAGCAATAGTTCTGAATTAATTTTTTTTTTTTGAGGCAGGATCTTTCTGTGTAGCCTTGGCTGTCCTGGAACTTGCTCTGTAGACCAGGTGGGCTTCAAACTCATAGAGACTGACCTGTTTCTGCCTCTGAAGTGTTGGGATGAAAGGCGTGTGCCATCACATGATTTCTCTTTGAAGTTATTAGAAGTATTTTATTATTGTTGTTGTTATTATTATTGTTAGATGAACTTTTTTCTATTGCTGCCATGCCCACTGCTTGTGTACTGAATAAACTTACTTCTTTTCTTGGAAAAGCAGGAAGGGGCATGTTGGCTCAAGCCTTTACTCCTCGCCCTAGGGAAGCAGAATCAGGCAGACCTCTGTGAGTGTGAAGCTAGCCTGGTTTACACAGCATAGCAAGTTTTAGGCCAGCCAGCCAGGGCTGCATGCGAGATCCAGTCTCAAAGATAGATCAATAAATAAAATTTAAAAATATTGATTTAGACACATTATAATGACTCTTCTCATGAGTATATTGTACCTTATGTTATTAACCGATTACAACAATTTATAAATAAAGTTATATATCTAGGAAACAGTATGTGCATTATTTTAAGTGATAGATAGGCATACTGAAGAAATTCAAAGGCCATTATTGTACTTTATCTGTGGCTTAAGTTTTGTCATCGTGAAAATGAAAATAATTAGTAGCTTTTAGAAAAATGATACAACAAATTTTACTTTTCTGTTTTACTTTTCTCTTTGAGACAAAATCTCATATAGCCCAAGCTGGCCTCAAACTCAACATGTAGCTGAGGATGGCTTTGAACCCCTGATCGTCCTGCCTTTGCCTCCTGAGTACTGGGATTACAGGCGTGTGACACTGTGCCTGGATCACGCCTCAGAATTTGTGTTATTCTCTCTAATATCCGGGCTGTCATTTTCCATTTCCATAAACTTTCTGAACCTTGCTCTGCTTGCCTGTAGGTCAGCACAGAGTCACCATCAGGGCCTGTATTACAATATAGATCCTCAGTGAGTGTTTGTATTATTGCCAAGGAAAATACTGCTAAGCCAGGTAAATAGCATTGGTAAATTAACAAGATAAGCAATATTTTGTCCTGTTCCCTCCCCCCGCCCCCCACCAAATTTAAACCCCTGAAAGTACCAATCCACTCGAAAAGTATTAGGCTGACTGAAACAAACTGCTCAGCGTTGTCCATCTGACACAGGCCGGCCAGAGGTTAGGAAGCACACTGAGGACAGAGAGAATCCGTTACACGTGTGGAGCGTAGAGTTGGCCTGGTCGAGCTGACTGTGGCTGCTTCCTGCCCAGTCTCCATGTCCTCACTGTCTGTGACTATTCCTGGGCTCCAGCTCTCTCCTGCATGTGACTGACAAGCTGGTCCTCCTCATCCTCTGTCATTCATTTCCAGCCCTAAAAGCCTCAGGAGCTCTCTTGTACCATCAGTTTTTCACGCGTTATACGCTGTCATGTGTTACTCAGCTCCTCCCTCAGTCTGTCTTGTTTTCCCAGGTAAAACTCCTCTAGTTATTGGGCATCACTCACCAATCCAGCTGTCCTTGAGAGAATTTAACTTAATCAGCAGGTGATGAGAGGAACTCCAAGCTTCCCGGGCCCTGCGGCATTGCTCTCTGACTTGAGGTAATGGCATATCTAAGGAGAGGATGCTTCAGCATGATCTGGAGTGCAACTTGGGGTCGTGAGAGGTAAAGAGATAGCCCTTAGCTGGCTGCACCCTGCTGCTGGGAGAAAGACACTGAAGTGAAGACCATGAGGGTTTCAGGCATCAGTCTTAGGGTCACTTATTCCCTCTGCCCATGTCCTGTCACAGGTAGGTTACGAATATCTAGTTTAGGTACCAGCATTCTTCTTTTAGATATGGATGAAATATTCTTCTTTTTTTTTTTTTTTAAATTACTAATTCTGGAAAGCTATGAGGGTACTGGTTCACTAATCTTCTTTTCTTAATTTCTAAAGATATATTTTCTGTCTATGAGTGTTTTTGCCTGTATATGTATAATTTGTACCACTTCCATGCCTGGTGTCCGTGGAGGCAGGATCTCCTGGGACTGGAGTTACAGATGGTTGTGAGCTGTCAAGTGGGTGCTGGGAATCAAACCTGGGCCCTCTGCAAGAGCAACAAGTACTCTTAACTGCTGAGCTAACTTTCCAGTCCCCGCCTGTTTTGCTACTCATAGGTATCTGTAGACTAAGGATGTCTTTGATAAAGTCTCAAATATCTGGTCAACAACAACAACAACAAAATTGTCTCGTTGTGACTTGTATCTTCATTTTATATCAGCTGGCATTCGGGTTTGCACTTTGTGTTTTTTCTATGTGAGTATGATCATCTAATTATGTTTAGTTTTTATTTATGTGTGTATGTGTATTTGAGTGTGCGGGTCTCCTTGGAAGACAAAAGAGTCCACCAGATTGCTTGGCTCTGAAGGTCCGGGTGGTTATGACCTGCTCAGCACAGGTGCTCTCAACTGTCCAGCCATCTCTGCAGGTCAACTCCATCCCCATCATCTAAATTTTATAATCTTGGTTTATAGGATTCTGATAACTAAAAAGTTAACAACAACAAAAATGGAATTGTGGGGTAAGAGAAAATACATGAGAGTATAATTTAAATCTGTGGTTGAAATATGCCTCTTTTTTGTCTTTTTTCTTCCTTCCCTTTCTTTTCTTTTTCCAAGATAGGGTTTTTCTGTGTAGCCTTGGCTGTCCTGGAACTCACCCTGTAGACCAGGCTGGCCTTGAACTCAGAGATCCAACAGCCTCTGCCTCCTGAGTGCTGGGATTAAAGGTGTGCGCCACCACCTGGTAAAATGCTCCTCTTTTAAAGGAAGATCTAAAAACCTAGAAGTTTAGCAAAACAATTTTAAAATCAAGTTATAGAATTAAAAACACAATAAACAAAATTGAAAGAGAAGATAGAACGGAGTGACATATTTGCAGTGACTGTAACGAGTCAAGGATTAGTAGTTACAAATACTAGAAGAACCCAATAATGACTAAGGAAATAATAGCCTTCACATCATGGTCAAAGCATAAGGAGTAGGAAGGCCCCAGACCACAGGCCCAATATTAGCACTTCTAACAAACATTTAAAAATCTACCCATATTCACTTTTAACTAAGGAAACGAATTTAAAATAACACCACAGAAACAGAACCCCAGCAGCTGAGTGGCTTATAAATGACAAACACATTGTTTCTCGCGGTCTGGGAGACTGAGCTCCGGGTGTGACGTTGGCTAGGTTCTGGTGAGAGTTGCAGCCACTATGCTGTAGTCAATTGGCTTCTCAGTCTGTCCTCACCTGGTGGAGAGCTAAGGTCACTTTTAGAAGCAGCTTACCTAGGGAACTGGAGAGATGGTTCAGCAGTTAAGAGCCCTGACTTGCTGTTTCTAGAGGACCAGGGTTCAATTCCCAGCCATCACTCACCCACATGGCAGCTCACAACTGTCTCTGATTTCAGTCCGGTGGATCTGATACTTTCACACAGGCAAACAAGCAGGCAAAACATCAATGTACTAAAAAGAAAATAAATTTTTTTAAGTGGCCTAATTATCTACCAAAGGTAATTGTCTCTCTTCATGCCAACCAGCTGAGAGTTTGATTTCAAAGTGTGGTGGGACTTGGAGGAGGAACCAGTTACACCCGGTCTGTACCAGCTACTCCACTGCTAGTGAGCCTTAATACAGTTGATAGGGAGTGCCCACCAGCTCAGCCTCCTTTGGAAAACATTTGTACCAGCTACTCCACTGCTAGTGAGCCTTAATACAGTTGATAGGGAGTGCCCACCAGCTCAGCCTCCTTTGGAAAACATTTGCATGCATTTGTCTAGGCGTGTCTCTTGCTGTTGGACAAGTGGGCCAAAAATAAGGTTCGTGAGTTTCGTTCTTCCCCGAAGAACCTTGAAGTCACTGTACTGTTGTGTTTCTGATATTGAACGCTTCCTTAATTCCTTAGCCCTTCTTTCTCTCTTAACTGGTTTGGTAGTCTGAAGTACCCCTCCAGGAAAGTGATCAGAAACTTTCGATTTTCTAAACCGTTACTTGTTTAGGAATGACTTCTTTCACTTATAGATGTAGTGACAGCTTTTTTTGTTTTTCTTAAGATTGGTTTATTTTTATGTGCGCTGCTGTTCTGCCTGCGTGTCTGTCTGTCTGCCTGTGTAAGGGTGCCAGATCCTCTGGAACTGGAGTTACAGACAAAATATAGCCATCTCTCTAGCCCTGTAGTTGGCATCTTAATCAGATATAGTGTTCTTGACTTTGTACTGTCAGAAGGCTGTTTTAGTTAATCCAGGGTTAACAGTTCTTGGTAGCTATATAAATACAATTTAACAAAACAACCCTGGTGGGTTTTTTTCTTTAAAGTGATTTGATGTTTTTTTTTTTAAAAAAAAAAAGATTAAGTTTTAATATTTTATGTATTTGCCACTAAATGCATATGAATACAGGTGCTTGCAGTTGGAGGCGTCACTGTTACCTTTGCCATATGTGTTCAAGCTGCTGTTAGGTAAGACTCCCTAGTCTAGTTTCAAACTGCAGCTTTTTGGTGGACCTCCCCCCAGGCCACCCCTCCCCTGGTTACTATGTTACAACATCTCACAGAGTGCCTCCTCTAAGAAGTATTTTGCATCTTCCACGCATCTGGTATTTTATTTCTTCCTTTATTTGTTCAATACCTTCCTGACTTGTGAGAGTGTAGGCTGTATAGGAGAAGGGACCCGTATCTTGGTCTCTTGAATTTTCTCCTGGTCCTAGCATCAATAACAGGGTTATGGGCCTGTCACGATTGTCTGCTGCGCTTTCAGAGAACTTGAGCTTGGTAACCGTTCTACAAGAGGCAGCTCACAACCATCTGTGACTCCAGCTCCAGGGGTATCCGACAACCCCATCTTCCATGTGTACTCATGTGCACATAACAGCACACGCATAATTAAAAATATTAAAACTTGGGGCTGGAGAGATGGCTCAGTGGTTAAGAGCACTGGCTGCTCTTCCAGAGGACCTGGGTTCAATTCCCAGCACCCACATGGCAGCTTGCAACGATCTGTAACTCCAGTTCCAGGGGATCTCACACCGTCACACAGACATATATGGAGGCCAAACACCAATGCACATAAAATAATAAATAAATAAATATTACTTTAAAAAATATTAAAACTTAATCTTTTTTTAAAAGTATCAGATCACTTAAAAAACCACCAGGGTTTGTCTTGGTAAATTCTGTTTATTTATTTATTTACCTACCTATTTATATTTTTTTGAGGTAGAGTCTCACGTAACTTATGAGGCCTGAAAGTCGCTATATAGGATGACCTTGAATTCTTAATCCTCCTGTCTCCACCTCCATAGTTCTGGAGCTGTGTTTTGGTAGGTATTTCTTCCTAATCTTATTATAAATTATGCAGTGAACATTCTTGGTACACATCTATCTTGAATTATTTAAGTGTTCAAATGTCTGGGAGTGAAATTACTCTCCTAAGAAGCACACAGCGTTTTCTATTGTGCTAACTCATTGCTAAACTATTTCAAAAATTGTGCTCTTATTCAAAGTATCCATCTTCCTTACCTGTAATGAGCAGAGTCAGTTCTCTGATCTTGCCAGCATATAAATATCCCCTTGTTTTGCTCATGTTTATCCTTCCATGCTTTGTGGTTTTTCTATGATCACTTGCAGTATATATTTCATAAGTTGTCTCCTTGTGCAATCTAAACTTTCCCTGGAGTTTATTGGTGGTTTCTCTATTGCTTATCAGCACTTCTCAATAAAACCCTGAAAAGATCTCTCTCTGTTGTCCTTTGGTAACATTTATGGCCCTTTTGGGAAACAAGATGTTTCCATCTGTTTGTACCTAGAATTTTATATCTTCTGTCTTTGGGGACATGTCTTGAAAGGCTTGCTTCACCTCCAAGATTATGCAGTATTTTCACATATTTTCTCTAAGTGTTTTCGTGGTCTCCCTCTTTTCCCTTTGAATCTAGGGAATGAGGTGGTATAGTTCTCTCTTTCTTTCTTCTCATCTTTTTTCTTCTATAACTAGCCAGTTATTCCAAAATCATTTGCCAAATTAGTCAGTGTATCTCTACTGTTGTGTGCCTGGCACTTCCTAAGTACGTCATAAACTTCATCTAGTTTGGTCCTTACATCAAGTGGTGACAAAAATCAGATTTGCACTTTAACATATAGAGGAAAGGGAAGGAGGGAGGGAAAGAAAGAGAGAGTCTTCCATGTGGAAAGTAGATTGACAGGGTGAACTAAATTCCCCAGTGAAATAAAACCAATAGACTATATGTGTAAGAGGGGATTTATTGTGGGAACTGATTTACAGAGGTTGAGAAGCTTCCTGTTTTACCTCTGCAGGCTGGAAAACCAAGATAACTGTGGTGTTTTTCGATCTGTGAACTGGAAGGCCAAAGTTGTGTGTTTCAGAAGACTACACATGAGGACCGGGATTTATAAGAGAAGATAGATGTCTCACATCAAGGAAAGAGGCAGAAAATTTATACTTCTTCCACCTTTTTGTTCCATTCAGACCTTTCTGGATTGTCTGATGCCCCACACACTGGCACATTAGCCAATTTTCTGTTACAATAACAGATACATGAGATAAATTTATAAGGCAGAAAAATTTACTCTGTATTTTTTTTTAATCTCAATACATTGTCGATATCTGTAGCATTCAAAAACACAACCTAGAGAGCACGTCAGACAAAGCTGAACACCTCATGGCGGTGGAAGCAAGAAAAAGACTGGCAGAGAACCCAATATCCCTTCTGTAGACCAACTCCCGACCTTCCTCCCATTAGACACACCTCTTACAGGTTCTACAACCTTCCACAGCACTAAGCTGAGGGCTCAGTCTTTAACACGTGAACCAAAGCTGGGGCGGGGGGACACACAAGTCTAAATAAAGCTACAACACACAATCTACTCATTCTAACATTAGTTTCTTCCAGAAACATCCTCACAAACACCTCCAGAGATAATGCTTTACTAGCTCTCTGAGCACCATTGAGGCCAGTCAGGCTGATAAATAAATTAGCAATCACTATAGGACATTGATTTAAGAAGACTTTATCTATCTGTCTGTCTTTTGTCATGTAGTCAAGGCTGACCTTAGACTTGCTCTGTAGCCAAAAATGATCTTTAATTTCTGAGTCTCCTGCCTTCACCTACTAAGTGCTGGAATTACATGGCTGTGCCACTGTGCCCAGCTGAAATGCTCCAGGCAAATGGCTCTTTAAAACACTATATTCTGGGGCTATGGAGATGACTCAGCAGTTGAGAACATTTTCTGCTCTTCAGGACCCACAAGGTGGCTCACAACCTTCTGTAACTCTAGTTCCAGGGATGGATGGTATCTTCTGACTTTCCTCCAGTACCAGGCACAAACCTGGTGCAGGCAAGCACCCGTAAGCACTACAGAATCCTATAAAAAATAGAAACAATATATTCTAGAACAGAGGTCCTCAACCTGTGGGTCACGGTCAAATATCAGCTATCCTGTATATCACATATTTACAATTCATAACCATAGCAAGATTACGGTTTTGAAGTAGCGACAAAAATAATTTTATGGTTAGGGGTCACCACAACGTGAGGAACTGTTTCAAAGGATCACAACATTAGTAAGGTTGAACCTTTCTAGAAAGGTGGGAACCACTGCTCTAGAACTTTTTTTTGTTTTGTTTTTTGAGACAGTGTTTCTTGGTGTGATAGCCCTGGCTGTCCTGAAACTTACTCTGTAGACCAGGCTGACCTCAGACTCTCAGAGATCTGCCTGCCTCTGCCTCCCTGAGTACTAGGATTAAAGGTATGTATGTGCCAACTACTACCAGCCTATTGCTCTAGAACCTTAGTGCATGGCTCATGGTAAATATTGGATGGAATGAGAAAAAAAAATCTTAGTCAGTTGGACTAGGGCATTGAATAAAACTTACTGAATTAAAGTAATTACTAATGACTGGACCAGAGTGGTGGCGTTAGAGATGGAGAAAGTACAAAATATTGAGAAATAGTTTGGGGATAAAACAAATAAGTTTTGGTGATAATTTAAATATGAATAGAAGCATATGACCTCTCTTTGGACTACATAGTGAGTTCTAGACTAGTCAGGGATACAAAAAAATAAAAACTTTCCGATTTGCCAACTGCCGTGGAAATGCCACCCAGATGCAAATTTTCATAAGGACACTTACAGGGAAGACTATCACACTCTGACCCCTCCAACACTATAGAAAACGTGAAGGTCGCAATGCAGGATAAGGAAGGGATTCCTGCCGATTAGCCAAGGCTGCTGTTTGCTGGCACCAGCTGCAAGATGCTGTACTTTGACTGCAACATTCAAGAGGAGTCCCAGCTTCATCCTGAGTTGGGACTCCGTGGTGCCCCGAGAAGAGGAAGTCTTCTGGCATTCCCACGAAGAACAAGCTAAAAAGAAAGAAGATTAAGTCGGCTGTGCGGAAATGCTGTAAAGTGGATGAAAATGGCACAATTAGTCGCCTTTGGCGAGAATGCCCTGCTGACGAATGTGGTGCTTGAGTCTTCACGCCCAGCCGCTTTGACAAACATTATTGTGGCAAGTGTCTGACTTACTGCTTCAACAAACCAGAAGATGACTAATTGTGTATAAGTTAATAAAAAGACAGGAGCTGATAAAAAAATAAAACAAGCAAATAAATCAACAAGAAGATATTTATGGATAAATGCATAAAATACATTCAATACTGAAAGGGTAAAATTTAATGTGAAGCTTCACTGCTTCTGTTTCAAATACCAATTCTGACTGTAAATATGTTTATTAAGTTTTACAAATTTGGGGTCTGGCTAATTTCAATGTGTGATGTTTTCTTTTATGTGCAAGTTTTTTTTTTAATAATAAAGCTTATAAAATTAAAAAAAAATAAGAGAGCTGGGCATGGTAGCACATGCTTTAAGTCCTAGCATTTGAGAGGTCAAGGCAAGAGGATTGCCATTTGATCTACGTATCAAGTTCCAGGCCAACCAGGGCTACGTAGTCAAATCAAGCTAATTAATAAGAAGAAAGAAGAGGGACATTTCCACTATAGCTAAGATTTAGGGAAGGCGTGGTTTTAATGGGTAATGTTGCATTCACTTCTGGACACACTGAATTGAAGGTAACTTGAGGAGAACCGTTCGAAGAGGCCAGGTGAGTAGCTAGAGCCCCCTGGAATCCCGACAGAAGGTGTGAATATGAGGTGCACGCACACACTTATCGGAACTGAAGCCATAGGAAGAGTTACTGCATGGAAGGACAGGCTGTTGGATAGATGGAGACCAGCTCTTAGAACAGATCCCTCAAAAACCCCCACGTTCAAAGGTTTACGGGAAGAACAGGACATTTCACAGAAATGCCTGTGAAAGGGCTTCCAGAGGGTTAAGAGGAGCCAGAAGAGTGATGGGAAAGGGCACAGATGAAGAAAGAGATTAAATGGAATGATGGGCAGGGGACGCTATGCTAGACAGGAAGAAAATTGAGACAGAAGAGGGTAAGAAGAAAGTTAAGGGGCCAAAGAACTGATGCTCAGATGAAATGGTAGAACAAGTGCAGTAGAGAAGCTCAATTGGCAGGCTGGGCCCAGGAGAGAAGGTGACTGTGGCCAGGAAGTTGAATTCCTGATGTTAGAAGCAGAAAAAAGTAGAGTAGCTTTTGGTTGTAACAAGATCCCAGAAGTGACTGCAGGGGTAGGGGGTGGAGTGGCACTGTGGGAAGACGATGGACCAAGGTGTGCAGGCAGACTTCACTTCAGAGGATTTATAGCATCAGAACAGACAGTAAGCCAAATGCCAGTATCTTCTGTGAACAGTAAGAAATAATGGGCAGTGGGCGGTGAAGGCACACACCTGTAATCCCAGCACTAGGGAGGCAGAGGCAGGTGGATCTCTGTGAGTCCCAGGCTAGCCTGGTCTACAAAAAGAGTCCAGGACAGCCAAGGCTGTTACACAGAGAAACCCTGTCTCAAAAAAAAAAAAAAAAAAAAAAAAAAACTCAAAGGAAATAAAAAAGTAACTAGGAAATAGTTACAGGTGCTCACTCAAGGAAAGGGACCAGAGGGGGTTACAAAAGGGCAGAGAGAGAGCGGATTAGAAGTAATACTGATGTGAATCCTCAAGTTCCGACCCCACAGAGGTATAAGAACATGAGTAGACTTCTTTCGAGCCAGCTAAGCAGAAACAGAGCCAGGTTCACATAAGCTCAGAACTACAAGGAACATTCAGGGAAAACATGGGGAAAAGGAGGTTCTAAAGCGACGATGGAAGCTTTGGGCTGGGAGAGAAAAATGGGAATTGGCTTGGGCCTGAGGAAATATTTAGAAATGTTAGGAAGGTCAGTTCCGCAGGAGGCAAACATGGAAAGAGCGGAAGTGCTTTTGAGATAACAGAAATCAGTCTCGCTCGGTTTGATTAGCACTGAGCCCAGAAGACCAGCAGATACAGGAGCTCAGGGAAGCTGACTGTGGTCTGGGAAGTCTTGTAAACACTTCTTCCCATGCAGTTTGGCCAGGTGTATCAGCTGCCCCAGGAGATGGTCAGGGGGAGAAAGGTTTGTCAAGGAAAGAGACGAACCAAGGTCTGAAGCAGATCAGACAAAGTCCGGATCCACTGGTGTGTTTTTTTAACCAGGTGTTTGAAAGTCCCAGTGTTTGTATGGGATGGGTTGTACGTGAAATGAGGGAAATTAAGTAGCTCAGGAGGCTCCTTGGCCAGCCGTCCTGCCCTAATGGGCAAGCTCTAGAGCTTAGTGACTGTCTCAAAAACACAAAATAAAACAACCAAGGAAGATGATGCCAGAGGAGCCATGGAAACTGACGCTGTCTTCTAGGCTGCGCGCGCGCGCGCGCGCGCGCACACACACACACACACACACACACACACACCAGGCCTGGGAATCTTCAGCCCAGACCTACAGGTCCAGAAATCATTTAGAATATCTTGTTTCCACTGTGGCACAATTTTCACTTTTTCCAAGTATAGGAACAGTGCCTAAGTACCATTTTCAAGATGATTTACGAGGTTAAAGTTTTAAACAATTTGGTCACTTCCTCCAGATTTATTCTTATTTTAGCCCATTATATATTTGCTTAATTATTAAATTAGCTGCTTAAACACATATACACACCCATCATAACAAAACTGAAAGTTGTTACTAGTAAGAAGGAAAAAATATAAAGCACAGTGTTACTTTGTGTTCCTGTGAACACCTTGTAGAATCAATAGAAAAGACATTAGTGGGACTGGGTAGGCCAGCATCCTTCCACAGCTGTTCTTTGTAACTTCTTGCTCGCTGAGTTTCCGAGGACCTTTTCATCTCATTCACTTGGTCCTGTTCATGGGTACGTTCCATTATGTTTTCACTGTGAAAGCTACTTATGAATCTACATGTAATCTATTGTGAAGTGTGTATATAAATTTGTGTGTGTGTGTGCGTCCACATTTTAGTAGCTCTAAAATTGAGAAGCTTTTTTATAACCCAAATTGCCTTTGATTTGATAAAATACTTTGTTTTATCCCCTCACACGGCTGAGTTTAATCCTGAGGGAGCAAACTATGAACTAGTGTTTGTTTATTGTTTGATTAATACGCAAACTAATAAGAGGCCTTATAATTGTGGCTTAAACGCAAATTTTGTTTTAAACTGTATGTATTTATTAATGTGTGTGCCTGTGCCTGTATATGTGTGTGTGCACGTGTGTGATAGATGTACTGTGGCGCAGTTATCAGAGGACAGCCTATGGGAGTCACGTCTGTCCTTCTGTGTGGGCCTGGGGCTCGAACTCAGGTCATCAGGCTTGGCAGCAGGAGGTTTCACCCGACGAGCCATTCTGTGGTTGTTTAGAGTCTCAGTGTAGCTCAGGTCAGCCATGAATTCATTAGGTTGCTGGGTGTACCTTGACCTTTTGGTGCTCCTGCCGCCGCTGTGTAAGTGTTGAGGCCACAGGTGTGCCCCGCCAGGCTTAGCTGCAAACTTTATTCTGAGAATACTTCTTCAAACTCTTACATTTTCCTCAACAGAACACTAGCGTGTTGGCTCTCCTTAAGCAGGGAGAAAATGTGAATGGCGATGACACCTGATCGTAGTTTCGTGGCTCTGGAGGCCAAAGGAGGAGCTCTTGAGTTTAAAGCCGGCAAGACCCCATTGCAAACAAAACGAGATTTCACAAAGGGAAATTTTGCTTAGTTACCTACTTTTATGATTCAGAAATAGATTTAAGGCTAGGAATGCAGTTCAATGGTCACACAGATCTCAGTACATGCTGGTCCTCAGTACTGGAAAAAGAAAAATAATATTTAAAAGGCTCCTCTCATGAATACCTTTCTTTACTCTATTTTTATGTAGAATGTGTCACCCCCCCCCAATCCCAACAACAAGCAAAACAAAAGCCAAACAAATCCTTGCCATGTAAGTGAGAAACTTAAAAGTATATGATTTATCTAAGTCTCACATAGGCAGTGGCTTCCTTCCTTTTTTTTTTTTTTTTTTTTTTTTTTGTTTGTTTTTGTTTTTCTAGACAGGGTTTCTATGTGTAGTCTTGGCTGTCCTGGAACTAGCTCTGTAGACCAAGCTGGCCCCAAACTCAGAGATTCACCTGCCTCTGCCTCCAGAGTGCTGGAATCAAAGGCCTGTGCCAGCACACCCAGCCAGTGTCTTCATTTCTTGACCACACAGTTTATTCTTTCAACTGTCTATGTTGCCCAAATATAGTGTCAATCGCGTCCCACTCTTAGTCGTGGCCCAGTGTTGCAAAGCACTTCCTAAACCCGATTGCCGTGAAGGGGGCGTCTAACTGCAGGTGCACATTCATCCCTTGCTAGTCTTCAAAAGAGAAGGAGGGAGGCGTGCTCCTCAGGCCTTGCTCAGTGAGGGCACAGAGAAAGGTGAGATGACTATTATTGCAGGGTAAGGAAACTGTTTAGCTCTGGGGAAAGGCTGAAGACTATTTACCACTAAAATGCAGTTTTCACTCGTTTTGAAGGAACCATCACCGGCATCAACCCGTTTTCCAGCTCTCAGCATTTGAGTCACTCCCTCAAAATGTTCATGTTCCTGTCTTGTGGGGGCTACTTCTACACAGCCCCACACCTGCTTCAACTCTTGGAATAATGTTTACTTCTCCACACAAAGCTCCACGTTACATTAGCCCTTTCTTATTCCTCTTTCACGGCCATAATACCTCACCTCACATTCACTACCACCAAGATTAACTTCCTTTTGAGTATTTTCTTTCTCTTGATTGCAAACTTGTTTTGAAACCCAGCATCCTAGAGTGGAACTTTGTGTTTTCCATCTCACTGAAGTTTCTTCTTTCTTGAAAAGAGGAAGGTGGTTCACAAGGAAGCTCAATGGTCCAGAATATTGTGAGCTCTCAGCACACAAGCCACAGTGGAGGGCCTGGATGGTGAGGGCCGAGGCTCTGCAAGGTGAGGTCCGAGGGTCCGGATGGTGAGGTCTGCTCTGCACTGTGAAAGAGGTGTTATGTTGCACGGTCACTTTAGTTCTACTTTCTACGAAGATGCTTTGTAAGCATCAGACAAAGGATCTCTTGGGGACTTCCAGATGCCCCTCTGTGGGATGTTTCTTTTTCAATTATTTACTTATGTGTAGATAATTGGTTTCACCTTTTCTTTCTGTTATTTATTTCTTATTAGCTGTCTTGACTGTTTCAGAAGTACTTGATTTGAGCTATCCTTACTTTATCTGTCAAAGGTGGATGGCAATGCCTGCCAGGGCTGCACTTCTCATGAGCTTCCTTCTTTCTTTTTGTAAGGAATAAGTGATGTCTTTTTCTTTTCTTTTTTGGAGACAGGGTTTCTCTGTGTAGCCTTGGCTGTCCTGGATTCACTTTGTAGTCCAGCCTGGGCTCAAACTCACAGAGATGCCCCTGCCTCTGCCTCCCTGAGTGCTAGGACTACAGGTATGTACCACCCCATCTGGCTGTGATGTCATTTTCTTTTCCTTTTCTTTTTTTTTTTTAAGAGTTGTTATTCATTATGTACACAATGTTCTGCCTGCATGTACACCTGAACGCCAGAAGAGGGCACCAGTTTTCATTCTAGATAGTTGTGAGCCACCATGTGGTTGCTGGGAATTGAACTCAGGACCACTGGAAGAACAAACAGTGTTCTTAACCCCTGAGCCATCTCTCCAGCCCCTGATGTCATTTTCTTACAAGGGCTAGAATGATATTTTTTCCCTTCATAGCTGACTCTTCATAAACTATCTTTCAGTTCAACATTTTCCTTCAACTTGAATCATTCCAATTCCTTGGAAAAAATCATTCTCTTTTTTTTCTTTTTTTCTATTTTAATTTTTAATATTAATTATAGTTTATTCACTTGTATCCCAGATATAGCCCCCTCCCTCCCTCACAATCCCTCCCTCCTTCCATCTTCTCCACCCATGCCTCTCTCCAAGTCCACTGATAGGGGAGGTCCTCCTTCCCTTCCATCTGACCCTAGCCTATCAGGTCGCATCATGACTGGCTGCATTGTCTTCCTCTGTGGCTTGGCAAGGCTGCTCCCCCCTCAGAGGGAGGTGATCAAAGAGTCAGCCACTAAGTTCATGTCAGAGACAGCCACTGATCCCCTTACTAGGAGACCCACTTGGATACTGAGCTGCCATGGGCTACATCTGTGCAGGGGTTCTAGGTTATTTCCATGAATGGTCCTTGGTTGGAGTATCAGTCTCAGAAATGACCCCTCCTTGCCACATTCTTGTCCTCATTTTTTTTTCTCCTTTAAATCATTCAACATTTCCAAATTCATGTGATCTTCTGGTAGGCTGGATACTTTTAAGAGCATAAGAGAGAAAGCACACTCAGTTATTAAGTTAGAATTTACAGTTTTAACGGGACAGTAGTAACTCATGCCCTTAATCCCAACACTTGGGGAGCAAAGGCTGGAGGATCTCTGTGAGGGCAGCCTGGTCTACAGAGTGAGATCTTGACTGAAAGGAAGAAATAGAGGAGCAGACAGCAGAAGATGAAAATAGAGGCAGGGCATGTAACACTTCACACAGGTATGGTTGGGAAGCAAGGAAGGGAGGGAGAGAGAGAGAGCTCTGAAGAAGGACATGGATGGTGGGCTATGAAACAAATATTTTCTTCTCTTTGTCCTTTTTTTCCTGGCATTATGTTTAAGACACCTTTAAGTGGTAAATGTGATGTTCAGCTTGCAGCAGCCCACTTCTGCAGTGTTGGGTTTTTGTTTTCCTCTCTGTGTTGCGGATAGAATGTGGGCCTTGCAGTGTTGGGCAAGGGCCCGCCGAGGAGCCATGCCCTCCTCCCTTCTTCAGCTTCACTATGAGGAAGGCTCCTTCCTTCTCTGCTGTAGGGGAGTGAAAGACACAGGCACAAGCAGGGGTGGGAAGCTGACAGTTTCTGTGAGTTGGTTTTTGATGATCTTCTGAAAACAGGTGTTCACTAAATATTCATTTGTTCTCAGCGCTCAGAAGACTGAGGCAGGAGGATTGTTGACTAGGAGGCCAGCCTGGGCTACACAGCATGATACTGTGTTAACAAAAATGAATCAAAGTCAATCAATCAATTGAGCAAGCCATCAGTTTTTATTTATTGAATCAATGAATGAATAATCGAAAGTAAAATCTGGAAGCCATGTAGTTCTTATTTCCCCCTAGAAGCATTCTATTGTCAACAAACCAAAACAAACAAAATTTGAGGATGGGGTCAGCAGGTTTAGTGGGTAAAGGTGCTTGCTGCCAAGAATGATGACCTGAGTTCAATCTCTGGAAACCACATGGTGGAAGAAGAGAAGCAGTTCCTGCCAGCTGTCCTCTGGCCTCTGAGTGAGTGTTGTGGTAGATGTGAGCTCACACACAAAATAAGTAAGTGGAAAGCTGAAAGTGATACATGGAAGTGAGTGGGACTTGGGGTTCTTTTAGGGGTAGAGAGGAATGGTTCAAAATCAGACAAGGCCTAGCATGGTGGTGAAGATCTTTAATTTTAGCACTTGGGAGGCAGGCAGATCTCTGTGAGTTCAAGGCCAGTCACGGGTACACAGAGCGACTTTGTCCCTAATTAAACAAACAGCGACAACTAGAACGCTAAAATCTTGCTCCGCACAGAAATCAGTAAGGAAATTTGCTTTGCTCACTGGTTAGAGTGAGGACAGGAGAGCCGTTTGTTCTGTGGATAGAACGGATCCATTCTGGATCCATTCTGCACTCTGAAAACGACCCCTAAATGGCTCAAGACACAGAGTTAGAGAGCCCAGAGCTGTCACTGTTGCAATGGCATTGTTTGTCAGGAACCCATTTTTGTTGCTCCACATCACCTTCCCGAAGCAGGTGTGCTGACACTTAAGTGTCTCTGTTTTGAGATTGTGGAAAACTGACCTTCAGGGAAGATAAGTGTGTCCAGGTCACCCGAGCCATCGTGGCAGGGATGAGATTCACACCCAGGCCTGCCTTCAGGCACTAGCCTGCTGTAATCCATCTCAGATATTAGTAGCTGTCTTCCTGATGCCATCCCCCAGCCAACCACTCTCTGGACACTCTTTTTGTAATGCTGTCCATCTTCTAACATTAAAATCCTATCTTCATTAATGGCTTGCTTAAGTCTCACTTTGTTTCAAAGCAACTGAAGGACCTCAACCCTTACAGCTCTAACCTTCAGCAGTTTTATCTGGATGCCTATGATCTATATCAGAGGTGAGCTGGGTGAGAGGCTAGAGAAGGCCCCACCGTCGAGAGCTCCGGCTGCCCTTGCAGAGGACCCAGTTCAGAGCCCACCCAGTGACTCACACTTTCTGAAACACCAGTTTGAGAGGATCCAAGATTCTCTCCTGACCTCCGAAGGCACAAGGCACACTTGACACGCACGTACCTACATGCTGGCAAATACTCATAAAATAAAAAGACAAACAAACAAACGAGTTGTGTCTTATCTAACGTACTGTGATTATGAGTTACCATCACAGACCCACAAGCTCCTTCGAGCTCGGGCAACACATCTTCTTTCTGTCGGGGCGGTGTGGGGCAGGCATTGTCCATAACTTCTTCTTAGTGCCTCAGACACTGGATCGCCAATGCAAGCGTTTTCATTAGCAGAGTGCGACTGTGGTCTGCAGCTACCGAAGGCCATTTCTTACTGATGTCAAGTTGCAAAATGGAGCATTTCTAATTGGTGCTGTGACTTTTGTTTTGTTTTTGGAAACCTAAAAATACAGGAGGTAGGGGTGGTCAGGAAGCTATGGGTTTGTATATGGAGGGAACTCATTTTGAAAGACAATGTGAAAAGCAGACTTTTTGTCTTGTTAAAAAAAAAAAAAACAACCTTCTTTTTTTTTTTTTTTTTAAAGCTTACAAATTCTCATAAAAAGAAGAGTCCAAATTGGCTGAACTTGAAGTTCCCTGCTGCCTTTCTCCTCCTTCAGTGCCTTTTTCTAAACCTACTTCCCTTAAAATGACTTTTATTGATTTTCACTCAATGAGAGTTATTCTTCAGAATGAGGATGGAGGGGTCAGAGAGAGAAATTTACCCGGTGTTACCCGAGGAATAGGTGTGCCTCCGGATCCAGTCTTGCTTTATTTGTTCTGTTTCCCGTATCCAGAAACCTGTACACTGGGGAAGGCGAGGGGCCTCTGTGTCTTGGTCAGAGCTCGAGTACAGTATACTAATAGATCAATTTATGTGTTCATTCATTCAGCAAACATTTATTGAGCAGGCATGTCCTAGGCATTGGAGATACTAAGATGAATAAGACGTAGCCACCGCTCTCTGTGACCTCCAGATGTACAGGAAGCCACTGGTCTGGTGGGGGTTCAGGACAGTGAAGGCTTCCAGAATGAGGTAGCTGCTTGTCCTCCATCAGGGACTCCTTAGAGAATAAGATCAGCCCTGAAAAATAAATACAAATATCTGGTCATGTTGGCCAGGAAAAGGCACGCTTTACTTATATGTCTCATTTTGTTGAGAAATTTTCCCCCTGTTATTTCCCGCCTCCACTCTTTGGTCTATATTTAACATTGCCTTCTGAGCTATTTTTCTAAATCCCGATCTGATCGTGTCATTTCTGGCTTGATGACTTTTTCATAGCTGTTCATTCATTCGTGGTACCTATTTCTCAATCACCCAATGTGATATTTCAGGTGAGTATTAAGTGTTTAGGATGCTGTGATAGGCAAGCAGCCCCTCCCTTCAAGAACCTTAGTGGCTGGACCAGGGAGAGCGTCTTGAACCCTGACCCTCCCATGTAAATAAGTTCATTCCGTCACACACCAGGCTGTGTAAGGCTAAGTGTGTTTCACACAGACTCGCAAGGATAGATTTCTGCTTGAAGAAGATCAAGATCAAGAAGACCTACTGGTAGGGTTGGAAAGTTTAATTCACTGTCCCAGAACCCTGTGGGAAGGTGAAGATAAAAATACTGGATGCTAGGACAGTTGGGCTTGAGAAGAAAGGGCTTCGGGGTAGGATGGCTTTCTGAAAGAGAGCATGCCTAAAGCAAAGTCCTGGGGTACCAAGGGGCATGAGCTGGCTGTTGGGACATGTGACAGATGAGACGCATATATTAGTGGTGGTGGAGCAGAATGGATAAAATGAGTAGATAGTGCAAAGTTGATTTATTATATTGTCTTTTATATTATGGTTTTGAGTGGTCTAATAACAGCTATCTCCATCTCCAGAGATGGAGGACTGGGTGGCAGTTTAATTCACATGACTGGAAACCACAGCTGTCCTAGTCTGGTGCCGAAGGCCTGGAGGATTCCTGGAGAGATGTCTAGTCCATCTGGGAAACCTAAGAGGCTGGGTTCTGACAGCAGAGAAAGAAGGCAGTAGCCCAGCGGTGGCACCAGCAAGACATCAGTGAGATAAAACGAAACAAAACAACGCCATTCCCTCGGACTTCCTTTTATCTGGCTGCCGCCCAAAGGTGCCACTCACACTGCGGGCTGGCCTTCCTGTTTATAAAATCCTTCACAGGTGTGGCACTCAGCTGATTCCAGATCCAGCCAAGCTGTCAGTCAAGATCGGCCTTCCCTGACTAGCCTCCTCACTACCCAGGCTACCTTCACACCTTCTAGTCCTTTGTTTTTGAAATTAGGAACAAGTTTCCCTGGGTTATTTGACTTTACAACTGAGAACTAAGAAAGCGCTGGCTTTATGTGCCTTACGTTTCTGGGATATACTTAAGGGTAACTATATTTTTCAAGATTAAAAAAAATAATAATAAAAGGATGTGTAATTTCCAAGTCTGACATGGCTTAGATACCACCGCATCACACGCCAATACTCATCATCACCTCTCTTTGCCAGAAAAGTTTTAGATGTAACTAAAAGCACTGAGAAATGTCCCTGTGATTTTGTGTGTACTGATTTTTGTCCTGAAGCGCACTTCCCCTTCAAAGTGCCATCCCATATAGTAGTCATTTTTTGGCTTCCCCTAAGGGGGAGGGAGGGAAGAGGCCAGGTGTGGTGGCACATGCCTGTAATCCCAACACTTGGGGAGGCAGAGGCAGGTGGATCTCTGCAAGTTCAAGGCCAGCCTGGTTTACAAAGCAAGTCCAGGACTATACAGAGAAACCCGGTCTCAAACAAACAAACAAACAAACAAACAAGAGTTTCATTTAGTGTCATTTTAAATTATGTACATGCGTTTAACTCCGTGTGTAGGTTTGTGTACATGCATGTGGTACCCACGAAGGCCAGAAGAGGGCCTTTGGTCCTTTGGAGTTAAGAGTTACAGGTTGTTGTCAGCCACTAGACGTGGGTGCTGGGAACCAAAGCAAGCCTTCTATAAGGGCAGCAGTATGTGCTCTTAGCTTCTGAACCATCTCTCCAACCCCACACGGCACTAGGGTTAATCACATATAAACATCGTCCCAAACATTACTTACTTTTTGAATACCTATGGTTGTTGATACCTTCTTACTTAAGGGCTCCAGGCTGGGCTACCTTCTTGTTGTTGTGCGTTTCCTCCAAGCGTCATTCTGAATTTCATGATAGCTCTGCTCACACTGTCTCCCACGCACACATTTTCACATCCATCCCCGCTCCTGGAGCTCCTCTATCGGGAACTGTCTTTAACTCACTCCTGTATTCTTAGGGACTGGCGATTGGTAGGCGTGCAATAGGTAATTATTTAAGGTTGAGTTTGAGGACCACTCCATACTCTGTATCACTTTCGCTCTGACACAAAGCAGAATCTTTGCTGGGAGTGACGGTACACACCTCTAATCCCAGTCTCCGGGAGGCTGAGGCAGGAGGCCCACAAATGTCAGGCCAACCTAGCCTAGGTAGAGAACAATTTTCTCAAAAGCAAAAACAGCCAGCAGCAATGAAGGAGCTTGATTTCTCATCTTCAGGGACCGACATGGTGAGTGTGTACAGTGTGTATATATGTGTGTATGTGCAAGTGAGTACCCGTGCGTGTGTGTCTGTCACTATTTTCTAGTTTCCTTCGTTTTGTTTTTTTTTTTTTCCAGAGCTGAGGACCGAACCCAGGGCCTTGCGCTTGCTAGGCAAGCGCTCTACCACTGAGCTAAATCCCCAACCCCCTAACACTATTTTCTAAACAATTGAAATGTGCTTCTTAAAGTATGAAGCCATCATTTTGGTGGGAGTTTCCTTTTCTAAAATTTCACACACCTGTCCTACATAATTATATGTAGGACATATATATATATATATATATATATATATATATATATGCACATACATGTCCCGTGTGGACATAGCCCTGAAAGTGTCAGGGATGCGCCAATTTTTCTGTGCTAGGCTTGTTCTCCACGTACGGGCTCACTTGCTCCGCCACTACCTTTTGTATGCTTTGTAATGGATATTCAAATTACCAAACCTGTATATTTGCATTGGAAAGAGACAGGAATGTACGAAGCATAAAGCCCTGAGACTGGGGAGATGGCCTTACACACGCGTAGAAGGACCTAAATCCCATCCTCAGCACCTGCATAAAACATGCCCAGCACTGGGGAAGCCGAGACCAGAGGATCCCTGGGGCGCACTGATGGCCAAGCCACCCTAATTCCTGGAGGCTGTCCTCTGGCCTCTTGAGGCCTGCACACATACATACACTCTTATATACCCAAACGTATCTGTATAAACACACACACATTCACACGAATTTACACACACATACCCAAAGCCAAGGTCTTCTCTTTCTCCCCGTGCATATACTTCCTGGACATATACTCACTCATATCCACTTTCCAATTGCCTAGACACAGTGACTGTTAGCAGCTTCATGTGTTTCACCTCAGGTTTTTTTTCGATGGAGGGTGTGCGCACATGTGCACATAGAGATATGACATCACGCTAAGTATACTGCTCTTTGACTTACACGTCTTCTCTCACTTGATAGTACATCAGAGGCCTCCTTCCATGTCAGTCCATGCAAGTCTATGTCACTCTCTTTAAGGGCTGCCCCCTTTTAATTTGACCATCCTTAATCGTCTGTAAATGGGAAAGCCAAATAATCAAGCTTATTAGAATTGTACCTAAGAAAGAGGAAATCAGCTCTGCGTGAAGGCTTGTGAAATTCTCCTAGGAGTGAAATGTGTTAACTTTAGTGCATAGACCTGGCAATGTTTATTTTGGCTATTCTGGGACTCTTCTTGCTTATTTCCTGCCTTATTGTGTTTTGGATAGCTGAGGTTACCAAACACGTGACCCGTGAATTAGCAAGGTATTATATGTTCAGTTTAGCATTGTACGTTTTTGCTATTGTTTTGCATTTAAGCTTGTCTTTCATTTTCTTTCTTTCTTGTTTTATTATTATTATTATTATTATTATTATTATTATTATTATTATTATTTTGGTTTTTTGAGACAGGGTTTCTCTGTGTAGCCTTGGCTGTCCTAGGCTCGACTGTAGACTAGGCTGGCCTTGAACTCACAGTGATCCCCCTGCCTCTGCCTCCTCAAGTGCTGGATTACAGGAGTGTGCCACTGTACCTGGCTGCATTTAAGCTTTTCATTATATTGTCCTTATAGACAGTAACTATCCTACTTTTAAAATATTTGCATCTCAGTGCAGAACACAGCTGATGATTGTCGCTAAAATGTCTGGCTTGATGGGCTGTCCACTTGTCAGACTGTGGCCTGCCTCTGAAGGGAAACTCTACACGTTGATTTGAAGAAGCCTGGAGGTGTTTGGCACATATCTTTAATCCAAGTACTCAGGAGGCAGAGGTCTGAGATTCTCTGTGAGTTCAAGACCAGCCTGGTCTACAGCGTGAGTTCCATGACAGCCAGGGCTACACAGTGAGAAATGGTCTCTCAATAAACAAACAAACAGATAATTTAAAACTAATAAAATACAAAGAACAAAGCTGGGTGTGGTGGTGCACATCCACAATCCCAAAAATTGAGACTTGGCTGAAGCTGGAGGATCATGAGTTTGAGCAGGCCAGCCTAGGCTACAGCGTGAAATACTGCCTCAACAAATGAAGACAAACAGGCCATCCAGCACCTTGACATACAAACGCTAGAATCTGCACAAGGATATCTGTTGTCTTCTTCTGAGGTAAATGGCTTAATCTGACTGACTCTACTTTCAGAGTCCTCTGTGACGTTTTCTGTCTTTGCCCCAATGTCTTGGTCCAGGGCCTTTTCACCTGTCACCTGCAACTGATTTTTCACTTAGTTTCCCTGCTCTTGTCAGCCTCCATGCTGCCTGCTCTTTGACTACTGCTTGTTTTGAAACAGAAAGCCTACCTTTCTGTCTATACTTTAGAAGTCTTCATTGTCTCTGAGGTAAGGTCCACTTTCCTCACGTTGATGCACAAAGCCTATGGTGATATGACCCACTTCTGCCGGCCTCTTGAGGCTGAATGCCTCATAGTTCAACTTCCAGGGACCACAAGTGGCTCATGGCCCCTGTAACACATTCCAGGGGAGGGCTCAATAAATACACGCTAAATCAATGAATGGAAGAGTTTGTGTTCCTAGGGTGACCATTCAACACACTTAGCCCAAGGTGACCTCTGTTCACTCAAATCCCAATTAATGAGTAACAGTGGCCCCTTTATGATTCAACTTTTCCCGGACCAACAGATAGATGGTCACCCTAATTACAGCACTGGTCACAGTGATGTCCGACTTGTTTTTGGGTCCTCCACTAGATGGAAAGTGCTCTGGGGACAAGAGTTCTGTGTGTGAGTGTATCTAACCCATGACCTTGCATATACTAGGCATGTTTTTTTTTTTAATTTTTAATACTCTTTTATACTGGCATTGTTAGGTACTGAGGTGATAACCTTGAATAAAACAGACAGTTCGTGCCCACATGATGCCTTTTGTTTGTTTGTTTTTGAGACAGGGTTTTTCTGGGTAGCCTTGGCTGTCCTGGACTCTCTTTGTAGACCAGGCTGGCCTCACAGAGATCTGCCTGCCTCTGCCTCCCCGAGTGCTGGGATTACAGGTGTGGGCCATCGTGCCCAGCTTCACATGATGTTTAAAACAGAAAGAACAGTCTAGTAAACATAGCACTGCCAGTACATGACTGACATGGCTAAAGACTTAGCAGTTCCTAAGTAGCCTGAATCCCTCGAACAGAGGTTGTCATAGTCACAGAATTCAAGGTGAGGCTATTGGCGGCTCCTTTAAAGAGTTGCCAATTAAACATCTTCAATATGATCACCACACAGAAACTTAATTTTTGTTGTTTGCTTGAGACAGTGTCTTTCTTCTAGCCATGGCTGTCCTGGAGCTCCCTACGTAGACCAGGCTGTCCTGGAACTCCCTACATAGACCAGGCTGTCCTGGAGTTCCCTACATAGACCAGGCTGTCCTGGAGCTCCCTACGTAGACCAGGCTGTCCTGGAACTTGCGGCAGCCCTCCTGCATCTGCCTCCTTGGAGCTGAGATTACAGGCATCAACCATGGAGCCCGGCTCTACACAAACTTGAGCATGAATATTTAGATACATGCCGAACATGAGACAAAATGAGGATGAAGTCATCTCGTAATGGAACACTGGTCTCATTCTGTTTTTAGTTCACTTATAATCCTGTGCACTTTTTTTTTTTTTTTGCAGGATGGATTATCCTTATGTATCCTAGGGGAAGAGAATTTTTTTTTCCAGATGAGAAATCTGACTTTTCAGAAACCAAGCCACAAAACAAAAGAATTACTTCTAAAACCAGGCTTAGCTTTCGACTGGGCTTTGCCTTCTGAGCTGGGCTACCTGCTCCCCCGGACTTGTTAGCTGTGTACCTTAAAAGCAAATCACAAAACGCTCTCAGCCTGTTTCTTCTTATAACACCAGCAATATTCTCTCCAGAATTAAAGGGTTAAATGAGATTATGTAAAAGACATTTAGTTTCATAGCCCGGCTCCAAGAAGGTTCTCAAGTAGGTTAATTCTCTGTCTATTTCTCCGATATATCTTTTTGTAGTTGGTGAATTAAACAATCTGAAGAGAAGGAATTATGTTATGAGCATCAGTGACACCAGTGAAAAATTTTTATTCACAATTCTGGGTGTTAAACTAGGCCCTTTCCACTCTCTAAATGTCAGTTTTATTCATAGTTACTCACAGTTTCATTTTTACAGGTGAAGACCCCAAAGTAATATTCGAAGCACTAAACAGCAGGTTGGATCCTACGGGAAACCGGTGGAGTTTTATAACGGAGCCAGGGTTTGCTGGTCAGTGAGCAGCGCTGATGTCAGTCTTACAAGATTTAGCCATTTCCTCTCGGTCACTTTGGCTCAAGAAAGAACCGCGCACCAACCCAATCATTTCGGAAATCTCCGGAGGGTAAGGAGGAGAGACATAAACAAAGGCAAAAGACCTCCGTAGTTTCCACCGGGGCGGGCCACCTACGACCCTCCAGTGAGGGCAGCTAGGTCTGTTCTCCGGGAGTGCCCGGGGTCTGGACTCCATTTCCCAGAGTCCCTTAGTACCCTAATGTATTCAGTGCTCAGAGTGCCTGTATGTGTGTGAGTGTGAGAGAATGTGTGCGTGCGTGTGTGTGAGTGTGTGTGCGCGCGCGCGTGTGTGTGCGCCTCCGAGTCCCTGGGAGAGTGGAGGCTCATTCACTGATTAGAGCCAGCGCTGAGAGGCAGCACTGCTCTTCTCTCACGCCAACCGAGTCTCTTGATCTGTACATGCAATCCCAGGCAGCTCGCGAGCACAACCCCGGGGCCAGCCGCCTGCTGCTGCTGCTGCCGCTGCCGCCGCCGCCGCCGCCGCTGCCTCCGCCGGCTCTGCGCACCCGGGACCTTTCATGCACCACCCTCTCGGGCTCCTCACCTCGGTGTCCTGAAAGGCGCGCCCGTCCTCCCCAGGAATTTCCACGGCAAGTACGGAGCTCAGGAAGGGGTGTGGATGCGTGTGCGTACACGAGAGGGGTGGGCGCGAGGGAGGGCGGCCGGGTTGCCGAGGGACCTGGCTAACTTTCCGGGCTGGTCTCCCAGGGATTCGGGCGGCTCCCGCGCGGCGGGGGCGAGGACGGGGACTCGCACGGCCGCGTCTCAGATCGCGGTGACCGAGCCTTCCCGGCTGTCGGTGCTGGGCGCGCTCCGTGCGCCGCCTCGCTCAAACTTTCCGTCTCGAGTTTTCCTTAATGTGTTTTATTTGGGGGGTGCGAGGGGGAGGGACCAGACGCTGGAATTGGACGCTCAGGGAGGGCGAGGGGGATAGCCAGGGGAAGCGAGCAGGACTTCTCCTTTTTTTATTTTTAATTTTTTTATTTTTTAATAAGCCCCGTTTCCACTTTGTTTGCGCCCACCGCGAGTGAGCCCCCGTGCCTTAGCTTCCCGGTGCACCCCGCTGTGATTTCCAGCCGGCCGGGGCCGAGGGCTCCCCAGTGGGGGATCTGATGTGGCCGGCGGGATAGGAAAAGGAGAGACGCGTTACGGTCCCAGCCGCACAGCACACCGCGGACCCGGTGGGGTCCCCGGGGTTCTCCGGAGCCTGGGCAGCCCCGGAGGCTCGCCTCACTTTCTCCTGGCGGGGGCGGGCGTGAAGGAGAGCCGTGGGGGTGGGAGGGGGGTGGGGTGGGGGGACCCTCCGCCCGCGGGAAGAAGGCAGGTGCTGCCACCGAGGTGAACCGTGCTACGTGTAAGCGGGAACTCCCCTCCGCTGGGCTGGACCGGCCAGGCCTCGGAGTAGCGCGATCCGTGCTGGTCTCCTGGGACTTGGGGGACCGGGCTCCCCTCTTTCAGCGATTATGAGGGACGAGGCGGGAGGAACGATCCTGTAAAACCACGCGCCTTGCTCTTTTTGTGTGTGTGTGTGTGCTGTTATTATTATTGTTGTGTGTTTTTTGTTTTTGTTTTTTTTAAACCTCGGACCTGCCTTAAAACTGAGTAACAATTTCTCTTCTTCCGACTTGAGAGCAAAACTTTTCAGCGAGCACGCCGGTCGCTGCAGCCGTGCCGCCGCCGCCGCGCTCGTCAGCCCGGGCCGAGCGACCTCGTCCGCCCGGAGCCCGTCCCCGCCACCGCGCGCCGGAGCCTCCGGCCGCCCCCCACCCCCAACCCGGAGCTTTTCAGGGCTCGGCCTGGGCGTTTCGCCTTTGTGTTTTGTAAGAGAAAGGCTTTTCTTCCAGGGCACAACAAACTTGGGCGGAGAGCTTCCGTCTGGCCCCCCGGGCGAGGCCGCCCACGGTGGCGAGGCCATCTAGGGACGCGAGGTTCCTCCTGCGCCACAGCGTCCCCTGCGAGAGCTCGAGGCCCGGGTGCCCGTGGCCCGCGAGGGGCCTGCTGGAGCCCCGAGGGGACAGGGTCTCGGGGTGTCGGGAAGCGGAGGACACGTTCTCCCTTCCCATTAGGAACGCACTTCCTCCCCTGTCCCGGGTCACCGCTCCAGCCCAGGCCCGGGCCGGTAGCCGGACGCACATCGGGTGGCTGCAGAGCTCGGGGCCGGGGCCACCCGGGTGGGGCGCGGCCCTGTCTGGGTGGCCCGAGCCGTCCCAGGTCTCCCGCCCGCGCCCCTTCGCTGCCCCAGAAGCAGCGGAAAAGGGAAGGCACCGGCTCTCTCTCTCTCTCTCTCTCTCTCTGCTCACGACGTCCTGCGGCCACCACCGACCTCCCGCCTCCTCCGTGGCCTGAGCTGGAGAGGCAATGGTGGGGTTGGGGGGGAGGAAAAATAGAGAAGTGGGGCGAGCCGGGAGTGGGGCCGGGGTGGGGTGGGGGTGGCGGAGCGGGCTGGGACCCCGCACCCCCCTCCTCGCCGGCTTTTCCCCGCCAAGGGGAGACGGGCGAAGGGGGAACAGGCGGACGGAGCGTCGAGAAAAAGCGCGGCGGGCGTTTCCCGTGCGGATCCCTCCCGCCCGGCGGAGGCCGCCCGGGGCCGAGCGGCGCGACTCGTCTCGCCGCGTTCCGGGGCGCGGAGCGAGCGGGGACACACCTGTTCTCCGGAGCCACGCGGGGTGCACGCGGCCGCGCCGCCCCTACCTGCTGCGCCCCACGCTCGCCGCCCGGGAGCCGCCGGGGTCCTGCGGCCCCGCAGCCGCCCTCGGCCGCGGCGGAGCGGGGGAGTCCGGGGCCGCCGCGCCCGGGTGACCCGCGGGGCGGGGCGGGGCGGCCGAGGGGCTCCGGGGCCCTGGACTTTGGTCGAAGGCGGGCGGCGAAGAGTCCAGCCCCTGCCCCCCGGCCCGTGTGCGCCCTCAGGCCCCGGCCCCCGGGCTCCTGCCTCTTCCAGGACTGGCGCCTCGTTCCCCCAAAGTTAAATTGTCTGGGGCGGAGGAGGTTGTTGGGATCTTTGTACAAAGGCCACCGGGGGAGAGAGAGAGAGAGCGGTCGGGCCACGGCGGTGGTGGGTTTGGCTCAGGGTTGACCCCAAGTTTTTATAGGTTTCTCCTTCTCCTCTCGTTCCCTCGTTTTCCCTCCAAGAGTTATCCCCGGCGGCCCCGCGCCCCCCGGGTGGAGACTCTTGGCGGCTGAGCCCGCACCCGCACGCTCAGCATCCGCGCCTCCGCGTGCTCCCGGGTCCGTGCGGCGCCGCGGATTCGCATCCGATGGCCAGGCAGGACCTGGGGCTAGGTTCGGACGTGCCCCTGGCTCCCCGGCCAGGTCCGAATCGCAGGCGTCGGCCCTAGCCTGCAAGGCGTATTAGCCTTACGCTCTCTGAGCCCTCGCATATGGTGGTAAAAATTCTGTTAGGGCGGTGTTTCCACTTACCCGCTGGGCATTTGGTGTGCCGGGTGGGGGGCATTTCTCTTCAAGCGAAGTCTGTGAACTTAAAAAAAAAAAAAAATTCTTTCCTCCGTTCTTCGAAACCCCCTGCTATTCTGGCCTCATTCCCCATTGTTCTTTGCTTTTTAAGTTGCCTGTTAATTTTTTAAAAGTTTATTTATGCAAAGGAAAAATATCGTTTAATTTGTTCTATTATTTTAAGTCATGGCTTTTGGAAACGGTTCAGAGACCACAAAAATGTCACCTGTTGTAATAAGCAGAGGAGCGTTGCGTGTGCATTTTAATTGCCAGCAGAGTCCTAGTTTGGTGGGCGCCCTGAGCTCGGCTCTGGGAAAGAGCTTGCTTTGTGGCAATCATTTCCAAGTGGGTTTGGCTCTCTACAGCCAGCAGCAGCAGCAGCGACGCGGCTTCCTTGCACTACCATCCCCGGAGCGGGTGAAGAGGCCCCGACCCAAGGCAGGGGTGGGAGACAGCTCACTCGCTGGGACTTTCTGTCTGGCTTTCGGTTTTTCTACACGAAAGTGGCTAGTTTGCACCGGGAGAGCGCGGACCGCTACTTACCAGCCCTGTACCAGATAATTGCACATTCTAAAAGCCGGCTTCTTCATTTGTCTTGGTTCTGGCATGTTTAACCACGCAATTAGTAATCTCACTAATTATTCAGTTAGCCGACGTTTTGTAACCACTTTAAGCCAAAGTCGGGTGTATGATTTAAGAAAGAAACAAACTCCCACACGTACAGAACTGAGCCAAACCCATCACGTCAAGGATCTGAAATTTTAAAAACTCGATATTTGTTGGTCCCTCTGTCCAACCTCACTGCCTGCCGGACAATTTATTTAGCTTCGTGGATTGATCCCTCCTCCTTGTTTAGTTAATTCAACAAAGACTTTTTGCAATCTGTTTGGAGTTTGTCTGATGCCGTGGAAAAGTAGCTGATGATTTATTTGGTTGCTTTTCGATTTCTGTCTTCAGCCCTTCTTTCTCCTCCTTTCAGCCGGCATGTCAGCTGTTATTACTTCCTATTGATCCCTTTGCAAAGTGAGAAGTGAACTAAAATTAATGTCAATTCCACTGCTCGGATCAATAGCTGGAGTTATTTTAATCTGGATTTGCACGAAGTGCTAAATTAAAAAAAATCAGCATAGAGGCAGAAAAGTACCAGTTACTTACTTTCTCTCTGCCCGGTTCCTCACAGTCACCCAAATGCACCATCAAGCTGATTATCTTACAATCCATATTTTTTTAATTAAGAGGGTCAGTTAGTTTTCTTATTTTGGGTTCTGTGTTTAAACCCATGACATTTTGACACTGGGAGTGTATTAACTATAGATTTTCATAATGACTGTGGTCTGCTGAAGCCTCATCTATACTGTTAATGTGAGGAAGGGGAAAGAAAGAAAAGGGAAAAGGAAAAAAAAAGCCCCTCCTCCCTTGCAAAGACCAACGCCCACACAGTGGAGTAAAAGAGATATGGCCTGGAAAAATATTGTTGATTTATTTTCAGTGTAATGAAGTTTTCAAATGAATACGCAGGTTTGAGTGATTCACCGCGTTCTGTTGGAGTGTCCGGTGCTGTGGCCAGATCACTAATTTATGAAACTCACTTAACATAATGAGGTGATCTAGGAAGTAAAGATGGAAAGTGAATCCTGGGGGAAGTTCTTTTGGGGAAGAAACATCCCTGTCCTCACCCCTGGGGTGTCATGTCTGTCCTTCCCTCTAGCCGGCCTGATGTCCTGGGGCTTGACAGACACACAGCTTATTCCTCTCAGCTCTGAGGAGCTGCTTAGACCCCTTCAAACAGCCCTCTACCCACTTCCAGAGCATCCGTGTTGTGGGACCATTAATCTGACTTGAAAACAGCCAAGAACAGAATTCCCAGACTTGCCAGGCTAACTGGCTGTCCTTGGCAGAGCAGCCCTGCCCTGCTGTAACTTGACAGGAAAGTTATTTAAAATTTGGAAGAGAGAAAATCCGTTAATGTGAGATACATAATCTGGTAATTTAGCAATGATGTCTATAAGGAGAGATGCCAAATGAGGAAGCAGTCTGATGGTGTCCACTCATCTTCGCCATTAATAACGGTCATTGACATGTCTGCTACAGGATGGGAGAAGGAAATACTCTCCTTGCACTGCATTAAGCAGGGAGGATTCCTCTGCAGTTTAACTGAGGGTTTTCTACTTGAAGGAATACCGAAGATCTTCCACCGCAGAGGTGGGCTTTTTAAAGGGAGGGATCGATTTTATTTTTGACATGACTCAATTTATAATTTGTAATAGATGGTAGTTTGGGTTATACTTTTAAGTTCCATACAGTTTCTACCGAGCGTATAGATTTGCAGCCAGTAAGTCCTGGTACGCATCTTACAGTATCCTGCCTTTGGATGTGCAGTTCTCCCCCCCCACAACCTCACTCAGTATATTAGAAACTGGATCAGTGGCTATGAAAATGTACAGCCTAATTTTACAAGGGAAGCTGGAAGAACTCTTTTCTGAAATCCAGTTTGTTCTGGAGGCCTTTATTGGACATCAACTCCGCCTGAGCCAATAAACGGAACAAAATAAGGGAGAAATTTTGTTAACATTTTGCTCTAAATGTTGATGGTAACCCCAAGGCAGTTTACAAATTTCCTGAAGAGTAGCTGTATTGGTAACTTAAAATTACCCATTCATTCTTTGCTGCTCCTGGAAGAGAACATGTACCAAAGGAGCCAGGTTTTAAAACATTGTCAGAGGTGCCAGGCATTTTGTTGATGAAGGTTTTTGTCTCTTTTTAGAGGAGAGAAATAGGAAGCCTGTGCAGTGGGGGGGGGAGGGGGGAGGCGTGTACATCAGAAATGATGCATCTGCGATTTGTTCACACGGTGCTTATTTCTAGAGACAGTCTCCGGTGACACACGAAGATGTGTGTGTGTGTGTGTGTGTGTGTGTGTGTGTGTGTGTGTGTGTCGCCCTACGTGTGTGATTTAGGTACATGTACACTGTGTACCAACCGGTGTGCGCGGAGGTTCGTGGTCCAGGCAGGCGCGTGTGACACAGGGAGCTGTCAGTGTAAGGATGAAGAGGGATATTAATGTGAGGCGTCAGCTGGGTCGAGCCTGGTCTCTGCACCTCTCAAAGTGTCGTTTGCAGGTGGAAGCCCTTTAAAAATATGGACACCCCACCCCCACCTCCACCGAATCTACTGGGTGACTTGGCCTTCCAAAGCTCATTTGCTCAGGGAATATTGTATTTGGAGGTTTTATGATTTTTTTTTTCTTTGCTGGGCTCAGGCGCATTTCACCCGGAACGTGTAGGGACCAAAGTCAGCTACGCGTACATCACAGTAAGTTGTCTATTGATTTTCCTGAATGAAAACGGTCTGCTGCTGCTGCCCACTGGTTCCTAAAGCCTGTGGTGTCTCTTGCCCGAGCATCTGTAAGCCAGAAGGATGGTGTTTCAATCACTTGGGGTTTCCCTCTTTCACCTCCCCCTGACTTTCCTCTCCCCTCTTCTCCTCCCCTTTGCTGTTTCTGCAGGTCTGCGAAGGGCATGATTCCCCAGTAATAACCCTCGCCCTGATCCACAGTGCAGGTTGGCCTCCCTCCCAGGGAAGACTGCTTCTTGTGTGACGCCAGTCATCGAAAGACACTCCGATGGACTTACACCGGGCAGCCTTCAAGATGGAGAACTCATCCTACCTTCCCAACCCCCTGGCGTCCCCAGCATTGATGGTCTTGGCGTCCACTGCCGAGGCCAGCCGGGATGCTTCCATCCCTTGTCAGCAGCCAAGGCCCTTTGGTGTCCCCGTCTCGGTAGACAAGGATGTGCATATTCCCTTCACTAATGGCTCCTACACCTTTGCCTCTATGTACCATCGGCAAGGTGGGGTGCCGGGCACTTTCGCCAACCGTGATTTCCCCCCTTCCTTGCTACACCTCCACCCTCAGTTTGCTCCCCCAAACCTAGATTGCACCCCAATCAGTATGCTAAATCACAGTGGCGTGGGGGCCTTCCGTCCCTTTGCTTCCACGGAGGACCGAGAGAGCTATCAGTCAGCCTTCACGCCAGCCAAGAGACTCAAGAACTGTCATGACACTGAGTCTCCCCACCTGCGCTTCTCAGACGCAGATGGCAAGGAATATGACTTTGGGACACAGCTGCCATCCAGCTCCCCTGGCTCACTTAAGGTTGATGACACTGGGAAGAAGATCTTCGCCGTGTCTGGCCTCATCTCCGACCGGGAAGCCTCCTCGAGTCCGGAGGATCGGAATGACAGATGTAAGTACGTTGCTTGGAGCCCCCTCTTCGCCCCTAGTTAAGCCCTGCCTTGCAGAAGGGTTCAACAGGTTGGCGGCGTTGCACGTGCTTCTGGTGACGGAAAGGCCAACTGCGTCCCTTGTGGTAGCTGTGGATGGCTAATGCTTACTTATCTCTCTTCAGTGATCAATGATACAGTTCTTTCAGGTTTTCCGACGGTAGCCAGAGGCAAGCTGGTCTCAGTACCAGGCCTGGCTGGCTTCTCTGGAGACGGAGGAGAGAAGTAGGTGCCATAGATAACACTGGGATGGAGGTCATTTCCTTAGAAAGCATAGGTTCCCAGGAAATTGGGGGCCCAAGGAAACTTGTCCCTTCTGCCTCTCTTTGCTGTCTTCCTGTGGGTCCCTGATAATAATGTTAATTTTTTTTTCATTTTCCCACTGTATCATAGCCAGCAGACAGCACATGATTTTGTTTTCTTAACTCTCAGTTCTTGTCTGCGTCAGGTTTTTTTTTTTTTTTTCACAGAAGGACAAAGGTATCGTCCGTCACCATAAAGCATTTCAAACCAGCTGTGTTTTCCTTTCTATCACAAAGCTGGAAAGCTGACTTCTCTCGGGATTCAGCAGGTTTGCTGGATGCTTGTCCTGGGGCTAGCTTTTAGGACGAGACAGAGCTGACCCGGGTGCCTGGCCTGTGGTTGATGCTCACAACTGTTATTAATTCCCGCTTATGAAATGGCTTTTCTCATGTTCTCCAGCGCCTTGCTATGTTCTGGCTACGTTTGCTAATTGTTGGAACTTAACCTTTCTTGGGAACTTGCGGACTAGAAGGGCATTGCCCTGCAATCTTCTACTCTGATAGAATCAAAAAATAATTGTGTTTTGAAGCTTTGGGGCTGTGGGTGGACAGAACAGCTTTCTTCAAGCCTGGTGAGAATTTATGAACTGAGGGTGTTTTTTCCCTCCAACCTTTTGTTCTAAGACTTGCTTCATTTTATTTTCTTAAGAAAACTACATCTGAGGCTTGCTTTCCCCTTTCCTCTATGTTTTTGTGCTCTTGTTCTCCCTAACCACCAACACGAACACCATTTTTTTTTCTCTTCTCTTTATGATGCCGAGGAGAGTAATAGAGACATCGCGGCCTTCTCCCCCGTCGGCCCTGCTTCCTCAGGCTGTCTCCTTGAATTAGGCACTGTGTTAACTTTCCTGTGCTAAAAGGCATCTGCCTACACCCAGCGTACCTTTTCAATAAAAGTCACCATAAAATCAACCTGCCTTGTAAATCCATCGCTCTTTGGTTTTGAAATATGTTGAGAGTGTGTCTTTTATGTCTGTGTCTGTAAGCCGGAGACCTCCCCACTTCAGGGAGAAGGCTGTGGCAGCGTGGCAGCAGGACTGCCACGAAGCCCTGGCTCTCCGGCTGTCACCTTCTCACCTTCTGTGGACAACTCTGTGCTATCATCCTGCTTCTTGAGGGTACCTGCTGCACAGGTGTTTGGCCTTGGGTCGGCCCTGATTTTCTGTTTTGCTTCAATTTTCATTTGTGGAGTGGCGGAGGCTCCTGGAGGCTGGCCCCTGTGAGCGCTGCTGGGTGAGGGTGTGACTAGTTCTTTCCCATGTCCCCTCCAAGTACAAGTTGAAAACGAAATCCTCTCAAAGCCAGTGTGTGGTAAAGTAACATCTGGAGATCAGCGCTCCGTTCTTCTCAGTCCGTGTGCCCAGCTTGTCTCTCGTTTGTGATCATTTTAGCCCAGACCGCCCTAGCAGAAGCAAGCTTGTTAGCCAAGTCAGAACCCACCCATAGATGTGGCTGTCCATTCCCCACCGAGTGTCAAAGCCATAACTCTTGTGTTTGCCTGGTTTGCATTGAATGGGGGTGCTGTCCCCCCTCGGAGATGGATCCCTCACACAGGATTACGCCTGGGTGGAGAAAAATTAAATGAGTCTGTCTCCCAAAGTGAAATGGAATTCTGACCTTGAAATTAATGGGACTCTGATCAGACGGGTGGGGAAACTTCTTTATTTCAGATTGTCATGTGAATTGGAATCCTCTTTTCTTTTGTTCAAAATATCCTTCCCTTATAGTGAGTACTTGTGTTCTTTTTTTCTTGTGCACAGATAGCAAGCTCGTAGGAAGGGCTGGGAGTAGAGGGTACTTGTGCACATTCAGATTATTAGGGTTGTATATATGACTGATCTTTAACCAGAAACAAAGGCACTAAGTGAAGAGGAGACTGTCCCCCAGTGGTGGCCCTGGATTTGTGCTCCCTTTCCCTTCCTTGCTTTAGGTGGTATAGCTGCTGCGTTTGGAGGGGCTGGGCTGGATGTCACCTATGCTTTTGATTCTGAGCTTTTGGAAGGAAGGAGAGACATTTTCTTCAAGGAAGGCTAGCAGAGCACCACAACAAAGTCGGCAGCAGCCTTCTTGGCTCCTGTCACACACCCAACGTGTGTGAGAATATTTATGGTCTGTTTTATGTAAATACATATTTAAGGGCCGTTAGGAGACCTGATTATCCCCACTAGATGCCTTTCGGGTCTTCCCTACAGAACCGTTTTGAAATAAGTAATATTTCTCAGATAATCGAGTGACAGTATACAAGGCTGCTTCCAAAGGGAGCGAGAGCTCAGGGGCAGATGGGGCAGCAGTGGGGGTGGGGAGGCCAGAAGAGAGCAGGGAACAACTGTTCAGGAGAGCCCAGGCACAGGATGCCACGTGTGTGCCCACATTGCCAAATTGAGCCATGTGTATTTTAGGCTCGTCACTTATTAAAATTTAGAATTAATTTCTGATATGGCTGACTTTTTTTTTTTCAGTTCTCATCAAACATTTTTTCATAGCATTTTAAAAAAGTTTTAATTAAATATAATAGTGAAAGCCCTAAATGAAAACTTAACCTAATAGAATTCACGGTTTCGCTGATAGGTGGGGTGGGAGTGGGCGTTGGTGGGCATGTCCAAGTTTTCTGACTGGATTTTAGGGTGTTGGAAATCAGTTTTATAATGGAAACACTGACAGTTTTTACTGTGGCGGCTGCCCCTGCTCACGGCTTTGTATCCGTATGCAGATATGCCCACATGCCTCTCAAAAAGACGCCCGCAGACATGCTGTAATGCACACGTGTTCAGCCCTTGACCGGAGTGCTGATAGGCAGGATTCCTTTTGTGATTAAATGTGCTGGGCGGGGGGGGGGGGGGGAACGACATACATATAGCTACTTGGGTGAAGTGTCCTCTCTCCTAGTGGGTGACTCCGGTTGGCTTGCCCATCTGCTCACCTGGTTTTACAGGTGACCCCAAGGTAGGTGTTGGGCCGTGTGGACCGAGGAGGCCTTTGCACTGCAGGACCAACTTACCTGCCCAGGAAAATGGGAGAAGTGTTTTTGTGAGAAGCTGTTCCTGAAAGATGCATAATTCCCCAGGAAGGGGACTGAGGTAACTCCCATTTATTGTCATTCCCTGAACCAGTCCCCACGGCTCCTTGTCTAGGGGAATGACGCTAAAATTTATGGGCCAATTACAAATAGCCCATGTGTCTTACATATGAAGTGTCTATAGGCGTGTTTCCCAGGGCCTTTAAAATAAACATTCCTCATTAAGGAAACTTTACAGCAAAAGGGAAGGTAAGTCCTGCGTGCTGCAGAGCGCCAGAATCCCAGCATTTCTTACTGTCTCACCGGGTACTCTGGGTCCCGCCATGCGCATCTCCTGATGGCTTTCTTCAGGCTATCCCTTTGCCCAGATTCCTGCCTGACTCCTCACAGTCTTTGAGGAGCCTTTTTATCTAACCCCAGATTGTTCGTGTTGGTTAGCATGCTTACCCTAGGTCTGAGAGAACTCAGAGCTGCCCCTGTGGAGGTGTGGCTGGCCCTGCCTTCCGGTTCACCTCGGGAAGGGGCACTGGGCACTGGTTTTGCTTGGTCCTCTAGCGTTGGGCCTTTTCTGTGGCCAGGTACTTTGGCAGATAGGCAGGAAACTTGAGATCTCCCAGAAACTCCTGTCTGGCTTGATGCTCGTCTTGGATATATTTGGAAAGTCAGCCCCAGGTCCCAAAAGCCCTGATTGGAGATGGTATTTTGCCCTTTAGGTGCATCTTTCTAAAGGCATGTGTCATGGAAGACCTTATGTCCCACGAACCAGTCTAGCCCATCTAGGCCAAAGGCAGCTTGGAAAACAGCAGCTGACATCACAGGGGTGAGAGAAAGCGGATACTTGCCACTTGCCGAGGGCTCTGGAAATGGAGTGGGCAGTCCCAGGCTCCACCTCTGGACTGCAGCTGGACCGCAGCTGGAGCAGATGACTAGTGTGAAGGGTCAGCCGCTGACCAGAAAGAGGGGTCAGAGGGCTGCCTGTAGCTTGACTGTTCGGGTACCTACTGCCAGATCTAGCCCTATGATGCGCTCAGCTGCTTTGGGTTCTCCCACCCCCTTCTCCCGCGGGGCAAGAACTCCTGTGATGTGTGCGGTTGTTGCCGTTTGTTCACGCCCAACACAGTCACGGATACTCCCTTTCATGCTGCTGGGTTTAATTGTCTTGTTGGGATAAAGAAATGTTTGCACAGCTAAAGTGGGGCCGGGCTGAACGGGAGCGGTCCCCGATGGCTGCAGAGCCATCTGGCCTGGCTTGGCTCTGCTCTGCGCGCCGATTGCCCGGCGCCTGGGCTGGCTCTGGCGGCCGCTCTCCCCGGCCCTCGCCCCCGGTCGCCTCTTACGGCGGGAATGCCTCATCACCATGGTGAGACGCGGACCCCGGGGCCGTCCTCCCTCCTCGCCGAGCGCCCTCCCTCGCGTCAATTGTCATGCAGAAGCGATCCGGGCCGCCGCTTTCTCGCGGCCGCCAGCCAGCGCCTCGCCCGCCCGCACCGGGGTGGCTGGTAATTGACCGTGGGGGAGGGCGCCGGGACGCGCGGGGACGCGCCCAAAGGCCGGGCCGGCCAGTGGGCAGCGCCCGTCACCCGGGCGCGCTTTCCAGGGACGCAGATGGCCTCGCCGCGGCTCTCCGGGGAGAGGTCCGCGCGCCGTCCCCAGGGTGCGGGGCAAGGTCCGCGCGCGACACCCCGCCCCCGCCCTCCACGCGCCCACGTCGCCCTGAGGACCCAGATCCTCGGCAGGGACAGCGACCCGGCGGGGGGTGCAGGCGGGTGTCCCGGACTGATTGGACCTCCACGCGCGCGTGCGGGGTCGCCTTGGGGCGGGCGGCGCCCTGAGCCAGGAGGGGGCCGAGGGCGTGGAGACCCGAGACTTGTGCACACGCACACAGACCCGGCTCTCCACACCCCCCCCCCCCCCCCAAAGAGCCGCGTGGCTCCGAGGCTTCTCTTTCCAGTTCCAAAAAGCATCTTCTCTTTGGTCTTGCTTTTCAAATCCGTAAGCTAATCCGGGGAGCGTTCCCCAAATCCCGGCTTGGTGAGTCTGCAGGATTGCTGGTCTCCGGGCGAGGCAGCCGCGGGTCGCCTCTGATGCTGGGAGGCTCGCGGCCAGCACGGCGAGACTCACTCGTTAAAGTCAGGGCAATTTCTGGAACTCTTCCCACGGGAAGTTGTCCGGAACTGCCTTCCGGTCAGCGGCCCCAGGTTGATGATTTGGTAGCCCCCTTTTTCTGTCGTTTGAAAACCAAACCAGACCGCACAAACAAAACAAAACCTCGCACTTGAATCCAAAGTTGCTCTCCTTCCTCCTTAGGCAGGAAGAGGAGAACTGAAAAAATAATATTATTATATCTTTATTTTGGTTTCTTTTTTCCTTTCTTATTTTTAACCCTTACTAAACTACCTCCATCCGTAATATTTGTAAATACTCCAGATTTAAAGTGACAACGCATTTAATCGAGTTTAAATTTTTAAATGCTTTTTTCCCCCTTGGTTTTAACTCAAACCACACAGAGATCAGACCACACATTGACATCACTCTTTACAAATACTTGAGATTTGGAGTGATGATTCATGGCATCATAAAATCCACACGATTTTTAACACCAAAGTAACCATAATTTTTGGAGCTGAATATTCCCACACGTTAGCAAATCTTTCTGGGCACCATTTTTGTCCCTCTTAAAGATCAGCCGCAAACTTCAGGATAACGTATTGCTATTCAGCCGCCAACATGCCTTACAAATTCTAAAAGTGTCACTTCTATTGTGCATTTGTGACTGAACAGAATGTGTTTTTATCTTCAAAATGTGTGCTCCGGGGGATGGAGGATTGCCAAATCTCTCTCTCTCTTTTGGAGGAAAGTGAAGCATTTTCTGCAAAAAGAACTTTATGCCAGGCAAGGTGGTGTATGACTTTAATACCAGCCCTTGGGAGGCAGAGGCAGGCAGATCCCTGTGAGTTCAAGGACAGCCTGGTCTACATAGAGAAAATTTGTCTCAAAAGCAATGAAAACAAAAACCAAAAGACCAAAATAACCAAAAACCCAAATAAATAAATTTATCACATTCCAGTCCTACCCAATGGATTAATTTTTTTAGTTTTTATTTTTTAGTATTTATTTATTTATTTATTTATTTATTTATTTATTTATCTGTCTATCGATCTATCTATCTATTTATTTATTTATTTATTTTAGGTTTTTTTTGAGATGAGACAGGGTTTCTCTGTGTAGCCTTGGCTGTCCTGGAACTCACTTTGTAGACCAGGCTGGCCTCGAACTCACAGAAATCCACCTGCCTCTGCCTCCCTGAGAGCTGGGATTACAGGGGTGAGCCAATGCACCTGGCTGGATTAAACTTTTTTAGATCTTAGTTACATTTTAGTTTTGGTATCAACAAAGGTGTGTGTGTGTGTGTGTGTGTGTGTGTGTGTGTGTGTGTGTGTGTGTGTTTCTCGTTTTGGTGTCGGACTTAGTAAGTTTTAGGTGAGGTCAACTGTATGAACGGTGCCAGTTATGATCTAGACCTCCAAGTTCCCAGCAGCAGGCTACTCATGCGCTGTAGGACCAGGTTAATTGCCAAGGCATGGAGGCTCAAGCCAAGACAGCAGGCCTTACTTAGGCCTTGAGTTGGAGACCACAAAAGGTTGGGAGATTTTTCTAGGAAATATGAGAATTCTTTTCCTCAAATACAGACTTATTTTACTGATGACTTGGGGTAGGAAAACACTCAAATAACTTAAAAACAGCTGACATCTCCTTTTTTTTCCTCCTAATCCTCTAGGAGCTCAAGAGTGGAGTCTCTTCTCCTTTCCATATGTGTTCCCACAGAACACCCCCCCCCCCATATTCCCACATTTTTAACCTGCTTTGGGTGTGTGTTTATAACAAAGTTTCTGTCTAGATCCTGGTTGAAGCTAGGAGTAGTCAATATGGGAGCTGTGTAGACACGTAAAGCCTCTGGCGCTTCAGATATTCCATGTTCAGTCCAGAACTGGGGGTGGGGGATGGGGTAGGGGTGGGTGACAGGACCCTGAAACACCGTGTCAGGAGACAGCAAGCTCGGTAAGCCTCATGTGGCTCACCTCATGGGAACTGTCTTTTCCCACTGAAATTCATTTGTGGCTGAGACTTATGGCTCTGCGTCCGTCTCAGAGCAGCAGGGACAGGGCTCTGGAGGGAGGAGGGGGGCAGGAGCAGCCCTGGAAAGGCCTTCGCTTTATTTTCAGGTATATGATTCCCATTTAGGCGCCAGCTAATCCTGTATTACTCTCATTCGACCTTGCTTTTTTGGAGTTTGATTTAAATCAAGTCAGAGCAGCCTAGCATAATAAATACCTGTTAGAGGAATAAAAGCGGTGTGGGGCCCTCTGAGCCTCAACCTGAACGTGTTTCACATCAGAGGTGAAGAGGCAATAGAATGTCGTGGTGAATGAATGCAGCCTCCGGAGTTGTGTTGTGACCCTTTAGCTTACTTGCTAGGCAGATTACTTAACCTGTCCAGGCCTTGGTATTCCCACCTGCCGATTGGGAATTACACAACCTAACAGAGTTGTTACGAAGGGCCAAATGATCGTTAATAGATAGGTGGTAAACATTAAGTGTGAGTATGTGAGGATGGTTGTCATTCCTGGGAAAATGGGGCGGATCATTTTTCCTTGCTAGAAACCCTGATGTAGCCAAACACGGGGTCATGAGCGGCCAGCACTCGCTCCCTCTCACCCAGTCAAGCCTTACGGCAATGCACAAAGAGAGCAGGAGAGAGGTTGTTGAGCCTTTTTCTGTGGTGGCTGCTTTACTCCCTTTACCATCCAGCCACCAAGATTAACCCTGGCTTTATTCACAGGGTTAATATTAAGAGTTAGAGAAACAGGGTTGCAGGTCCAGGAGGGACTTGACTAGGCTAGAGGTGCAGGCAGTGGCCCAGGTCAAAGAACCTCAATCTCATGTGTTCTCTTATTGTAGACCTTTGCATTATCAGATAGTTTTGGAGCTAAATAGCAAATTAGAATCTGTGAGTGATGCCTGATGACATTTGCTGTAGTGGAATTTAACTAATATTAGAATGCAAAGTTCCAGACTTTCAGTATGTCCGTAGATTTTTAAGTTTACACAGACACTTTTGCCCTCTGGCCTATGTGAGACGAATCTGTGAGCCTTCCCCCATCTGTGTGTGTCACAGCCCTACAGCATGATGGATCGTTTGTGCTTGGGGGAGGCTTAGGATGGGGCTTGGAGGGGCCTTGCAGGTCAGGAGAGAAATACAGCCACAGCTCTGCGGTAGGGGACTGCCAGGGAGGGATTAGCAGTGGGGAGGGAGGGCAAGGCTAGGCAGGGACAGGCCTTCTATGCATGTAGTGCCTGCGCTCATTCTCCAGGGAGTGAAAGAGGGCTGGCTGGCCATTACTCAGGGCCACAAATAAAGTCAATGCTTTTCTCTTTGTCAAAAGCAAGCCCCATGGGGCCTAGGGAATACCAGAGAATGACTCTGCATGTCTGTGGGGAAAGGAAAATACCAACCCTCTACTTGAGGACCTTGTGTTTAAGGCTGTGGCTCAAGAGAGTAGCTCATACTTGGAAGGTCTCATGTTCACTCACATAGGTGTGTGTCAGTGACAGCCGTCAGGGGCCAGCGGTCAGCTGTCACCATCGGCTTCTTTGTGGCTCCCTCTAAGGAAGATGGTCAGCTCTCTGTTGGGGCATAGCATCTCCACAGATGAAGGAACATCAGACACTGCTGCCTCCTGTCACCAGCTTCTCTCCTCACAGAGACATAGAGGTGTGTGGCTGATCATTTCTCCATTTTAATTATTTGGTTTTGGAGACAGGGATTCAGTATGTAGCCCAGGCTACTCTGAAACTCCCCGTGTTGCACAGCCTAGTCTGGAGCTTACCATGCAGCCAAGGCTGCCCTGCACCTCGCAATGATCCCCCTGCCTCAGCCTCCAATATGCTGGAACTGCGGCACACCACCATAGCCCACTCATCTTCAGTTTTGAAGAAGGGGACAAATTCTGAGACTGAAGTCCGAATGTTTATTGTTTGCTCGTTAGGAAGGAATCGTGGGAGAGGAGAAGGCGGAGTGTGGGTGTCTCAGAAGTGGTAGGTGAGGGCAGTGGTGCACACTGGGGGAAGGACTCAGCAGGGCTGCCGTGAGGGCCTAGGCTGCTGCTTCCTTCCTGAGCAGTAAAATTAAAAAAAAAAAAAAAAGTCTTAGAACAACAGAAGTCTGGATGCATGAGCTTCCTTCCTGACAGGCCAACCTGGTGGGGCTTCATTCACCCCAGCAGCAGTCAAGGCTGATTTACAGGGTGGGGTGGGGGCTGGAGCCTAGACATGTGGGCTTAACCCTTTCCTGACCACAGGATTGCTATCGCTGCCTCTTTTTTACTTCCCACTGTAGTGTGGACAGTTTTTTTTTGTTTTTGTTTTTGTTTTTTTTACATTCATCACTTTCTATTAGAATCCTTGCTGCCAAGCACCCTCTTCATGAGAGAGCTCAGACCAGGAGAAGCTTCGTCACTTGTAGGAGTCCTTCAAGTCTGTGACAGCTGGCATTGTGGCTCCTGGCTGGCAAGCACTCTCAGGCTTTGGGTGACATTCATTATATGGCCTTTTGGAGTGTCACACTTTGATCATGATCTCTGCATTGGGACGGTCCTAGGAAGCCTGGGGTTTTTTGTTTTGTTGTTTTGTTTTTTTCCAAGGCAGGGTTTCTCTGTATAGTCCTGACTATCCTGGAAGTCATTCTGTAGACCAGGCTGGCCTTGAACTCAGAAATCTGCCTGCCTCTGCCTTTGCATGGGAATAAAGGCATAAGCTACCGCCACCTGTAACAAACAAGCCCAGTTTTGTTACTGAGATATCGGTACTGCAGAGAGAATGCTTCTTCCTCTTGGCTGTTTGCTGGCGGTGGTGGGAAGATGATGGCAGAAGATGTCACCAGTAGAGAGTGGGATATATCCATTGATCTATTTCATCATTCTGCCATATTTTCTCAGTCTTCCACATTGTTCCTAGCATCAGGCTCTGTGCTGGGGAGGGAAGAGTGAGCAGAAAAATCGTAGTTCGTGCTATCCTGGAGCTTAAAGTTCAGTTAACATCTGAAGGGTGTTGTGAAAAGTTTTATTGCTGAAGAACTCCAAACCAGCATGGGATTCGAAGCAGGAGTATCTTATCTTGGCTGAGATTCGGGCATCTATGAAGCAGGCAACCTTTAAGCTGGTATCAGAAATCAGGTCGTTATTTAGTCAAAGCAGCACAGTATGCGGCAGTGTGCTTTTTTGGATAAAATATTGCCTCTGAGAATGGAAGAAAGAACTCCAGAGCTGGCATGGACTGCCTGCAATAAGCTGAGAATACTAGGATGCTAGGATCTGAGATGTGACCCCTGATAGCAACCGTGCCTTTATTCAGGCTTCCTTGACAGTATCCGTTTGTTGCTTAGATGGTTCTGAAGGCCCAACATCAGAGAGGACCCTCCTTTTAGAGTAGCTTTCTAAGCCAGGCGTGGTAATGTTCACCTTAAATTCTAGCACTCTGGAGGCAGAGGCAGCTTGATCTTTATGAGTTTGAGACCAGCCTGCTTCTACATAGTGAGCCCCAGACCAGCCAAGGCTACCTAGTAAGACCCTGTCTTAAAAACCAAACCAAACCAAACCAAAACAAACAAAAAGTACCTTTCTAAAGATAAGTCACTATAAAATAGTATATGATGACATATAGCATGTATCTTAATATCAGAAGACCCAGAAGAATCCAGACCGAAGCTTGGCACAGAATAAGGACTCAGCAATTGTTTGCCGACAGGGGGGAAGGTCTTACCCTGCTGATATTTAATCAGATAGATAAGGGTCCTTGTCTTTTTACTGAAGGTCATGGTACTCCACAAAGATATGATAGGTCTCAGGACTTAGAGGACTCAATTGGCCTTCACTGAACACCTAGATTCCTGGCACCATCTCCTGGCAAAGTCTCCAATGGGTGGAACATTGCTCAGACTTGACATTCACAGGGTAGGCTAGTGCCAAGAGTATTGAAGAAGTGAAAAAGAACTCAAAGCCAACCGTTGTTCCAGCCTGGCTCAAACAGGCACACACAGTGAATGTGCCCCGAGGCGGGGCCCCTACCACCCTGACTGTGGTTTTCCCCGCCTCTTATCTTCATCATCTCTACATCCACAGCATTTCCTGCGCTTCTGTGTGTGGAGTGTTTTGCCTGGTGCTGTCTGCAGGGGAATCAGAGAACTAGATCACACTTCCTCTTCTCAAGGGCCCGTGGACAAGGTGAATAGGGAGGATGCATGTGGGAAAAATCGATCCCTGGACAGGCATCGTGGAGCTTATGGACAGACGGCAGGGGAGGGCAGCCACGTGCCTGGGGTTCACAAATGAGCTAAAAGGCTACTGCTTCAGCTCACCTATGGTGGTGGGGAGGCAGAAGGAGGAGGGCCAGGGCTGGTAGAGACTGTCCCCCATAATGCAGATCCCCAGTCACACACTGGACTTGCTCTTTCGAGCCTTTGAGCCGTCGTGAAGGAGCCTCCCTTGTGGTTTCTGTGAAAGACTGGAGGGAAGGTTTGGCAGAGGAGTTTGTTCTTAAAGGGAGGCGAGCTAGGACCAGACAGAAAGGACAGGCTATATTCTACCCAGGATTCCTAGAAGTTAAGGATGGAGATGTGGGCCCTGGGAACCAGCAGTAGCTTCGTTCAGCCTCCTGCCGTGGGGACCATCTGTCCAGCTGCCTCTGGTCCTGCCATCCCCAACTCTGCCTTGGCCCCTCTTCCAGCCGTTTCCCCCTTGCCTTTCTTATTACCGATCGGATGACTGCGCGTGCTCAGACCTCCCCTTCTTGGTGCGATATTGTCATTAGGAGGCAACCTGGCAGAGGGGCACGAGGTGCTTAGCCAGATGTGCAGGAGCCCAGCATGCCTTGATGCTCCTTGGGCCCTAGCCAACAGCTGTCTGCTGGTTGCCGCTGCACTGCCAGAAGGGGCTGCAGAGGGCTTCCTGTGCTCAGGGCTGCTGGTTTGCTTTTATTTGGGTTTTTGTCAGCCTCCTTCCCTCTTCTTCAGCCCTGGAGTTTTCAAATGCTTATTTGTACAGAAAGAAGGGCTGGAGGGTGAGAGGAATTAGTCACCACCGTCTGGCTTTTTGCTTTCTGCTGGAACCCCTTGGGTGAAACTGCCAGAGGGTGGAAGGTTAAGTGGAACATGAACGGGGTTCAGTCTGAGGCCAGGAGCTTCAGATACCTGTGGGGGAGAAGTACCCTTGTCCACTGTGCTTCTAGATTTGGGGGTTGTGTTTCTCCTCAAAATAACTCCCCCCAAACACTACATTATAGTACAGTAATTTGCTCAGCTATCCCTCTGACACGAGCCCACGTCTGTGTCCTGGTGTCAGTCCATCCAGTACGTGGCCTCATGTAGCAAGCATGTGGCTCCACAGATCCTGGGATAGTTAAGGAATGTCTGCAGGGACACTGCTGAGCTCTGCTGACCCCGGACCGACAGCTGTCCCACCTCAGGCAGGTGAAAGGCCTGCACAAGACCCAGCACAGGACTGGGTGCCTCTTGGTGCATTTGCATATGTGAAGGGGTGACTACAAAGTAAAAGTGAATTCAGCACGCCGCTGCCATGTGTGGCCCTGGGTGAATTACTTTTTGTCTCTGGCCATCATCTTCTCATCTATGAGATAGGAGGTGGTAAATAACCCTTGGCCTGTACAAGATCTCTGAGTCCAAAAAGGTAACACGGTGCCTCCTGTAATCTAAAAACAGCCATACAAATCACACACACACACACACACACACACACACACACACACACATTTAAGAATCTGTGTCTAAAATGCTAAGTGGCCAGAGAAAGCCCAAATAGTTAATGAAGAAGGAAAGTGCCCAACTTAGAGGGGACCTCTCATAGTCTAGCCTTAAGGCTGAGCTGCACAGGAGGAAGTTCATCCCCTGAAGTTTATGTGTGATTTTCCTCAGTGGTTAGGGACAAGAGTTACCTATCTAATGTGGACTTTCTCTGAAGGGATCCGCAGGCCACTGTCTGTCTTCACAAAAGTGTGCCATCTCCGAGTGTGAAATTGTATGTTGTCAGGTCCCCTGTGGAAGGAATTCACCCTTTGCCTGGCTTCTCAGCAAAGTCTTGGGGAGCCTTTACATTCTCATTTCCAGGGCTTTCTTCCTATTCTGTGGGGGCAAATTTAGTACAGACATGTGGTGCCTTGGCTAGAGGACTGATGGGCAGAACGGAGATGACGAAGGCGCTCTGCCTTCGTTTAGGCTGTCACAGCCTTGGTACGCTGTCCAGGTTGGACGGGCCTGTCAGGGCTGGGGAGGGAGGGTTGGAAAGAGTGAGCATTTGAGAGAGACTCGACTCCTGAGGTAAACTTCATTGTGTGATTATTTAATAGACCATTAACAAGCAGATTCATTAACAAGATCTTAATTAACAAGTTCCAGGGTTATTCCTCCTACTTCCCAGGGGAACTGTTCTCCTTCTATTTAGTCCCAGAGACTTCCTACCCCTTAAACTAACCGCAGCAGATGCGTTTAAATCCAGTATTTTTATTGCGAGTGAAACGACTGTGGGCAGGGCACAGTGTTCTTCCTAACTATGCTCTCTCCTTTTGAGCACTTTCTGTGTGTCAGGCATTATTTAGAGTGCTTTCCCGGTACCAATTCATCATTTCCCAGCAATGACTTAACATTTATAAAATCCCTGTGAGATGGGCATTGCTGATATCCACTTGCTGGTGGGGGAAATTGAGGCATGGAGTGCTTGAGCAACATTCTCTTTGTTGAGAGAGAGAGAGAGAGAGAGAGAGAGAGAGAGAGAGGTGGCAAGAACAAGATTTGAACCCAAAGCCGCCTAACTTCAGAGTCACCAGGGAGGAGGAAGCCCTGGGGAGGGAGGCCTGGGGGTCAGGGTCAAGAGGGGACAGAGTGAGAAGGCTGAGGGTACAGCTCAGTAGTAAAGTGCTTGCTTAGCACGTAGGAGCCCCTGGGATCAATCCTCAGGGTCCTAAGTAAATACAAATAAACAGATAATATAAAACTGCAAAGCTGCGCACAGGGTGCTTGCTGAGGTCGGCAGTGCTTTGAGGTGTCTGCCTCTGTCCTTGAAGAGATTTTAAGGGTCTTGGAAGGGCGGTATTGCTTACATTCAGCCGGTTCTGACCCTCTCACAGCCCCTGTCACCCTTACTGTGCTGTGAGTTCCTCGAAGTAGACACCATGTCTTATTTGTATCTATTTCTAGTACTTCCGCATGGCCTGAAGATTATTAGTTATGATCCAAAAGGAAGAAGCTTGTCAAATGCACCTTGGGATGGGGTTGGGGCGGCGGTTCAGAGTCTGCTGACTCCTGATGCCCTTGGCACTGTGGTGTCTGCCTCTGAGCTGCTGAAAGCCCTTTGTAGGTCAGCACCTGCCTTTCCTGTATCTCCATCCTCAGAGGAAAGGACACCCAGCACCCACAGTCTCTCGGGGTTGTGGTAGGTGTTAAACGCGTTAATGCAAAATAAATGCAAACTCACAGGAACAATATTTAACGTAAAGTAAACCTGCAATAAATGTTAGCTCTAGTTAATATTACAAAGGCTTGGGTAGGTTTGAAGTACCTTGAACTGCCCCCCCCAACCCCACACCTTTACTCTTCATCATATTACAAGAGGCGGGATTCTGGTAAGCCCTGCCAGGTGGTGACAGAGAGCCTAGTGTGTGGGAGTGGTGATGACAGTGTTGATTCAGGCTGTCGTGTAGCTCAGGCTGGCCTCATATGCTCCACATAGCCAGGGATGACCCAGAATTCCCAGTGGTCTTGCCTCTACCTTCCAAATGCTGTTTCTAAGGGGAGGGGTCACCGGCTGGCTAATGACTTCTGTCTTTAGATAGCCGGAGAAAGTCCCAGGAGATACAGAAGAAGCTGATGTCTATGCTGTTGTCTCTCCTTCCTGACCCCAGTCATAGGAGGACTGGGGCAAAGATGTCTTCAGAGTTCGTCAAGGACTCTCTCTTTGAACTTCCTAAAAGACAGCAAATGGAAATAACTAGAATTCTACACTACACTCCTTTGGGACTTTTTAATCAGTTTGGTTGTCCACGTTTGCCTGACCAGCCACTCAGAGAGCAAGCAACTAGGAGACTCTGGGAAAAGACAAGGAAGTGTCAAATAGCAGACTGGCTGGGGCTGGGTGGAGGGCGGAGCTAGGGCTGAGCTATCGCAGTTGTTTTTGTTTGTTTGTTTGTTTGTTTTTTACTTTATTCGATTTCTAATTCCTGCACTTACACAAAGCTTGAAGCTGTGTTTCCGCCGTTATTCTAAGAGATGCATTGCTTTTGTCCTATCCAGACTTTATCCCATTTGTACATTCTAGAAAATTTCTCCCAAATCTCAATGGGAAGACTCAATGGGAGCACTCCTTCCTGCAGCTGGCTCCCCTTCAGCATCCTCCCCAACCCTGTCCCCTTCAGGTACCCATAGATGCCCCCAGGTCCCCCAGCTGAACCCCCCTCTCTCTGATTTTGTGTCCTTGTATTCTTTCTAAGTGGCCGGCCATAGTAGCACTTTCTTTAGCAGCCTTCTAACTTCTAAGAGGCTTAATAGGCAAGGAGATTGCAGGGCCTTTGACTCTCCCTGAGCCTTAGCCCTAAGTGGTTTATTCTATTAAGCTGATTCTTGGAGGTGGATAGAGCCTTGCTGGATAAGGAGTTGGGGTTGGGGGAGAGCGGCAGTTAGAATTGGAAGCCGACACTCCCTCTTCGGCTGCATACCCCCCCCCCCCGGCCCAACCCTGCCCCAGTGAGTCTGTTTTCAGAGCTATGGGATGGAAGGAGCAGTGCTGAAACTAAGCCAAAGTCCTAGGAATTCTAATAAGTTGGCCCATGTCCCACCCACCCCACCCCACCTACCACTCTGCCTTCCTCTTCCTCACATCTACCCTTCTTGACCATTTGTTCCTAGTCTCCAGTCTCATCACTTCTGGATTTTTTCCTTCCACCCCTCATTCTGCCTCCATTCCAACTCAAAAGTTGGAGCCATGCATGAAGAAATAAGGCATAAAAAAATCACGAACTATTGATTCAAAGAGATGAGCCCCATCCAGTCATGGAAAGCAGAAAAAAACCTAGCAGAGCCTGGTTCGACCAAGACAAGAGTACAGAGTTTTCCTTGTTTTTTTTTTTTTTTTTTTTTTTTTTTCCTGTTACATACATGTAGGTGAGCCCGCCCCTTCTGACAATCCAACCCACATTAAGGAGTTTTAGGTTCTCCGTTTACTGTCATTGTGGTTCCCGGAGGCAGAGGATTGGGAGATCGGGAGCCGTTGCGTGGTTTTCCGTCAGTGTGCCGAGAAACTGTGAGAGGTTTTCGTGAGCAGGAAAACTGAAGGTCTGGGACAAATGTGGGAGGGAATCAGGACTGTGAGGATAGGGAAAACACAGGACATTCTTCAACCAGAATTGAGGAGGAAGAAACCCAAAGGGACCAGGGGCCTAAGCAGAAGGAGGGTGAACTCAAAGCTGGAGGTGGGAAGAAGAGAGTTGGAAGTATTCCTGGGGACCCTGGAATACTTTTTTGATAGCCTGCCCCTTGTCATGAAGGCCCGAGGAAGCAGGAGCATCTTCACAGAGTTGGCGAGAGTGTAAAGAACGAGGGTTTCTTTGGAGGATGATTTAGAAATATCTAGCTACAAAAACTTAAATGCAGAGATCTGTTGATGGGATCCAAACCATAGGAGTGTACATGAAGATAAAAGCTCTTTATAGTGCTGTTCTTCGTGTAAAAAAAATAAATCAGTTATGATACATACATATAGTAATGGTATAAGAAATTGAGATATATGCTTCTGTGTGAAACAAAGTACAGCAGGTGTGTGTGTGTGTGTGTGTGTGTGTGTGTGTGTGTGTGTGTGAATCCCTTTGTGAACAGGAGAGATGGCTCAGTGGATAAAGGTGACTTGAGTATGATCACTCATGAGACCCAAGTGGTAGGAGAGAGCCGTTTCCCATAGTTGTTACACGACCTCTCTATGCTGTGTTACCCATTTACCCTCTACCCCACAGTAAACAGAGTGTAACAAAGACTGGAGAAATGACTCAGCAGGAAGGAGGACCTGCTCTTCTGGAGGACCTGAGTTTGGTTCCCAGCATCCTCGTGGCAGCTCATGACCACCTGTAACTACAGTCCCAGGGAATCTGATTCCCTGTACTGGCCTCTATGGGCATCAGGCACATGTGACACCCACACATAGATGCAAGCAAAACACTCCTAAGAATAAATAAACCTTTCAAAAAGAAGTGTAATACAAACTTTAAAGATTGCTTGTATAGAAAGTGCGAGTTTATGTGTATATACGCGTATAAAGCATTCAGAAGGATATATAAAATGACAGTAAACAGTAGTTTGCTCTGGGAAATTGGAAATACTAGGATGGAAAGAAGGCAAATCAAGAACATTAGGTAAACCCTCAGGGAAGTCTGGATAAAGCATGGACTTTAATTCATAATACTGTTACCAATACTGACTCATTGGTTTTGACAAATATACCACAGTAATATTGGGTGTTAGGAGTAAGGGACAGTGGGGGAGTAAACAGAAATTCTGTACCAGTTTTGCAGTTTTTATTTATGTCTAAGGCTATTCTAAAATAAAATTTTGTTTTTAAAACATAATAGGGAAGGTTATTCTGGGGCAGCCTTATTCTAGGAGGTGGGAACAATATGGAATATGTTTAAAGATCAAACCTTAAAAACTTGGATTGATAAAATGTGATTCCTCTGGTTCTAAACTAATTATTGTCTCTGTCCCTTTTGTGGCCTGGTGGATGGGATTACAGTCATAAATACTGGGAAATGTCTGGCTTCTTTGTTCTTTTTATAGAGAATTAGCTTTCTTTTCTGAATTAGTTTATTAAAACAAATAACAACAACAAAGAGTTAACTGATGGCCGTTTCCATTTCACCATCCAAAAAAGCAGACTGTTCTCCAGTCTACACCAAGAAGGGAGTTTTGAAAAAAATGAAGAGACAGACTTACGAGTGGCCACTGCTCATTGCGCTCATCAAGTGAGCAAGGGGACAGGTGTGAGGGGTAAATGAGATCCCATTTAATCAATTCCACTGCCCCCCCTCGTTCTGTCACCGTCCCCCATAGTTTAGCATAGCAACCCAAGTAGAATGGGTCCAGAAGACAGCGTCCACAGTCATGGCCTCTGTGGGGTCTCTTCTGCCTCACGTGCCACGGGGGTCTGTGTTCTTTGCAGGCATAGTGTCTGGAGACCACGCTCTTGCCATCGGCTTAATAGGACATATGTGTATTTATCTTTCAGCCTCAGACTCTAAAGCACGGTTAAGACCGCATACAAGAAAATTTCCCCTAATGTCGCCGAGAGAGGAAGGTGCGTTGGCTTTACCCTTCGATGTAGTGGAGGTGGTCTCTGGACCCTTTTCTCAGGTGGCCGTGGTCTGAGGGGGAAGGTCCTCTGTGGTTGGTCGCAGCTCACTAATTCTTGAGTTCCTGTCCACGCTCCTAGCACATCGTGCTTTCGTTATTTGTCTCCTATTTCTCTGACCCGGTTTTGTTTCCACGCTACTCAGTTTCCTCACATCACAGTACTTAATAATTGGGTGGGCCTTTTGTGTGTGTGTGTGTGTGTGTGTGTGTGTGTGTGTGTATGTGTGTTTTGTTATTCTGTTTTTTTCTTCCCAATTGTGATAGGCACGTGCGTGTGAGAGAGGACAGAGTACTGTTAGTCATAGGAGCCATAAAACAAGCAGTACGTGAACATGGTGGTGCAGGACTTAGTCCCAGCACTCTGGAGGCAGAGGAGTGTCTGCAATCTCTGAGTTCTGCAGCTTGGTCTACGGAGTGAGACTGTCTTGAAATAAGAACGAAGAAGAAGTCAGTCTGTTTTTCAGTTACGCTGGCAGTTTTGAACAATGTCAGTTGTAAAATATTTCTCTTTTCAGAAATGTTTTCTTGGTCTACGCTGAAGAAAAGCGTCTGTGGTTACTTTTCATTTTTGATGTGTAAGTGTTCAGTTAGCACATTTTAAAATTACTCATCAGCAAACCTTGTTGGGGGTGGTGGGGTAGCTCCGTTGGTATCGTGCTTGCCTGCTACGCACAAGGCTCTCAATTTGATACTCAGCACGGTAGAAACAGGGCAAGGTGATGCACACCTCTAATCCCTCTCTGGAGGATCAGGAGTTCAAGGCCATCCTCAGCTGCATAGAAAAATCAAGGCCAGCCTGAGCTACATGAGACACGTTCTCTAAAACAACAAAAAGAAGAGCTAGATTTGGTGACACATGCCAGTAATCCCAGCACCCAGCAGGAGGAAACAGAAGGATTAGATGTTTATGGTTATCCTTAGTGAAGATTAGATCATGCTTAGCGAGGCCAGCCTGAGCTAAACACTCTGTTCTCTTCCCACGAAAAATAGGGGGCTGGTCTGTCATCTAAGGGGAGAATGGAAGGGTTTTTTGGGTGGACTGGGTCTCTTTCACGTCAGCAGCCTCAGTCAGTGCATATCAGTTCAGAATCTGTTGCCCTCCGTAAGGACCCAGTTACATGGTTCCCCAGCTACCCAGTAGATTCAGACTAAGCAATGATGGGGCTTTGTAAAACTGACTTATCTTGGCTCTGCTATTTTTTGTGACTCTGTGTGTGCCTGTGGAGAGGCCAGAAGTCCACACTGACTAGCATTCTTCAGAAGTTGTTTGCCTGTTGTTTTTTTTGAGCCACCACTACCACCACCACCACCACCAGGCCTCGCCTTGTTTTTTGAGATAAGGTCTTTCACTGAGATCTGGGGCTTGCTGAGGGTGCTGGTGGGCCGTCAAGCCGCAGAGATCATCCTGTCCCCATCATCCCTGTGCTGGGATTACAAATAGAAGGGACCGGCCTGCCTTTCTGCATGGGTGCTCGGGATTGAACTCAGACACTCAGGCTTGGGCTGCAAACTATACTGACTGGGCCGTCTCACCAGGTCCCCAAAGATACCTTTGTTTTGTTGTTGTTGTTGTTGTTTTTCAGTGCTGGAAGTTAAACTCAAGGCCTTGTGCGTGCTATATAAGCGAGTCACACTCTCTGGAAATTTGTTTGTACTTACATTTTAAAACAGTGCAGTAAGTGGTAAGCTCTAAAATAGAATGCTTTTCTTTGATATTTGTAAACCTTGATTTGCCTAATAGCTTGCTGCATTTGAATATTTCTTTTTAAAAAATAATCATTCATTTAAAATTATTAATTGCTTGTAGTAAGACTAATGCATTACCCCAGAAAGAAGTTGTAGCTGATTATGACGTGTTGTTTGTCATTAAAACACATGTGCCACTAGAGTCAGGTGTGGTGGCACATGCCTTTAGTCTCAGTGCTCAGGAGACAGAGGCAGGGGGATCTCTGTGAGTTCCAGGCCAGCCTGGTCTACATAGTGAGTTACAGGACAGCCAGGGCTATGTAGAAAGATCCTGTTCCAAAAACCAACCAACCAACTAAACAACCAAACAAAAAAACCCAAACCTCCCCTCCCCCAAAGGGTTCACTGTCAACCGACCTGGATGTCCTTTGAAATGGCATTTGATTTGTAACAATGAACAAGAGGCAGCTGTATTAGGGCTTGGGGAGAGGGACGGGTTTATTTAGGGCATTGTGTAGGGGACCATGGTAGTTTCGGTAGCAGAGGAGACAGGAACGGGTCAGTGTTTCCAGCCATGGGAAGTCTGGGTTTTATTCTGGGTGCACAGGAGTATGTTAAACAAGGAGAAGTGCCCCGTTGTGATTGATAATGGGCTGGAGCATAGAGATCTGAAAGAAACTGTTCTGTTTCTGGTACCAGAAACCTTGTAAAATCACCATTGCCATAATCACAGTGGGAGACAAGAATGGGACAATGCCCTGTGCTTGTTAGAATAACTGCAGTGCCCTTCCCATAGTTGGTGCTCAATAAATAAGTAAATCAATCAGACCCAAAGTGCAAAAACCCAGCCCAAATAAACAACCTGAAAATGGCAGCAAACCTGCACAGACTAGATCAGCACTGGGTGTCCCCTCACGGCCTCCTCCCTAGTCTTTGAGACGGGGTCTCTCAGTGCTGCCTGGAGCTTGTTGATGGGCTGCAATCCCAAAGCTCCTCCTGCCTCTACCTCCCCAGCGCTGGGCTGCCCCCAGGAGCTTGTTACATGGGTGCTGTGGATTCACGCTGAGGTCCTCATCCGTGTACAGAAAAGCTTGCCAGTGGACCTAGCTCCCCCAGTCCGTGATTCCAACACGTGGAAGCTCACTTTGCTCGACTGCATGAGGGAAATGAGATAGCACATCTCTTTGTCTCAATTGGACAGATTAAGTATGAGAATGTGTTTGCCATATGACAGGAAAACATCTTGAGACAGTGGTCAGTGAGACTTTCGTGTGAGGTCAGCTGTGGGTCTTCCAAAAAAAGGAACACTTTTAGACCATTTTATACTTGGGAGTCTGCCTCCCGAATCTCAACTTTTGCTGACATTTAAGGAACTGAATTTTCAAATATGAAGGGGAAAAAAACCATATGAGGAAAGCTTTGGAGCTAGGGAGTTCAGGCAAGAGTCTTCGACAGAAGCTGAGCAATTCTACCTGATTTTAGGAGTTAGGCCTCTTTCGCCTTCATTCTCAGGTTAAAGGATTGCATCCTGAGGGCAGTGCTCCTCCTTCTAGCCAGCATCCACCTTTCTCTGAAAACCACTCCTTGGAGCCCAGGGAGCTCCCGTCTTTACCTAGTTAAATGCCTCGATTAAAAATAAAATCAGAGTTGCTTGGCCCTGTAAATCATTTGACTCACTAGCATAGCTTCGCCAGAGGCTCCTGCAGTGACCATTCTGAGATGAGAGTGGACATGGAGACAGCTTTTCTCCTTGATGAAGACATGGCCCCTTCTTTGGGATGTTTCTTCTTCTATTTCTTCTTCTCCTAGGTTTTCTTGCTCTCTATCTCTCTCTGTCCCTCCCCCTTCCCTTTTTCTGTGTATGTGTGTTAGTAAAAAAGAAAACAGGTCCAAGAATATACAGAAACTGTCAGCATGAAGGCCAGGGAGGGGCTTGCAAACCAACAGGAAGTAATTTTACCAAGTTTAAACCCCACTTGAACCTCGTGGTGCCTGACTCCTGAACCTTTGGGGGGGGGGGGAGTTCAAGCTGAGAGCGCTCTTGACAAAAACATGATTTCCTGGTTCACATCAAAAAGGCTTTAAAAAGACTTCGAAGGCTTCTCCTGGGAACATCAAACGGTCTTCAACAAAGCAGGGTGCTGATGAGATGTCTGCAAATGAACCGATTAGATTCTCCTACGAAGCTATGGAGTTGGAAATACAGGAGACCTGATGCCGGTTCTGCACGTACTCCCCCTTGGAACCCAGAGGGTCCCCAGTACCTCCCCGAGCCTGCAGCATGACCTTATTTATTAGTAGGGTCACCCAGAAGTACCCCGGGAATTAGACACTCACACTCCTCTGTATTCTCTGTTTTGCCCGAGGCAACACTTATGTCCCCCAATGAAAGGTGTAAATTAACTTAGAAAAGATAGGTCATCCCTTCGAAAAATTGTCAGATGTTTGGATGGCTTAGAGCACAGTTTTGCCTATTGAACTAGTCTCCGTCTTTGCTCAGGGGGCTACTGTCTTTGGTATTGGTGTGGCAGGCCAGACAAGGCAGGAGAAGCTCTATGGCTAAGCCAGTGACCGAAACTCCCATCGACTGTGAGAGTATGGTGTTGCAGCTGGGTCAGCTACATACGCCTGGTTCTGGAGCCATGCAGCTAAAATATTAATGATCAGCTTGAAGGAGGAACAACTCTGAGGGATCCTCCCTCCCCTATTAGAAGCCATAATTAGCAATTAAAATATATTTAACACGTTTCCAACCAGCAGCTTCTAAATAAATAATTGCCCCTGCTGATTGAACATCTTTTATTTCTGTAGGGTTTTTTTTTTTTTTTTTTTTTTTTTTTGCCTTATCTTTTTTCTCCTGCATAACTTACAGCCCTGTAAATGCTCAGTAGCTGTTAATATGATTCTGTCAATACGTTTACCATGGTGACTTGGGCTGTATTTGGCGAACATTTGAAGAAATCAGTCACTGGTTGGACGGAGAAAAGACAAGCTGTCGATATCCAGGGAGAAATGCTAATAACCCTGGTGACAAATTGTCCTCTGGATTCTCCAAGGGTTAAGAAAAAGCACCTCTCAGACCTGGGAGCTCAGGGCCAAGGGACAGTGACTTGTTAAGAAGCCCAGACAGCTGTCACAGCTCAGCCTTGTCCTTTTCATTGTCTTGCTTTGGGCCTCTCAAAGCTACCCCTGAGTTTCGGAGACAAACAGGCCTGGATTTGAATCCTGATTCTCTTTCCATATAAAGTGTGTGAACTTGAATGGTCTCGGAGCCTGGCTCCTCTGTGAGCTGCAGGTTGGGCTACCTGGGAGTCGCAGGGAAGGTCTTACACTAAAGCACTGTTCACGTCTGTTCACGCTTTCCTGGCAATGCCCGTAACTCCTCAGTTGCGTTAGCGGGTAGAAATGCTTAGAAGTCTCATAGTAGTTGTTGGATAAAAAGACAGGCATATTCATATTTTTGTTCTTATTGCTGGGATACCTGTTTCTTTATGCTTTTAGCACTTTATGATAAATCCTTTCGTCTTTGTCAATGTAATAGGTATCTTGTTTCTTTAGTCTGCGTTTTCTAGGTTAAGAGTATAATTAAGCTTTATTAAATGTGTATTTGAACACTTCAAAATGAGCTGCCTCTGGGTTATTGCTGCACGCCTTTAATCCCAGCACTCAGGAGGCATAGGCAGGCAGATCTCTGAATCCAAGGCCAACCTGATCTACAGAGCTAGCTCCAGGACAGTCAGAGCTACACAGAGAAACCCTACCTTGCCCTGTGATTACAATGCCTCATGTCTCTTATTAGTTTTGTTTGTTTGTTTGTTTGTTTGTTTAAGGGAGTTCTTACTATATAGCCTTGGCTGTCCTGGAACTCAATATATAGACCAAGCTGGCCTCTTGAATGATGGGATTAAAGGCATGCACCTCTGCCTGCAGCCTCTTACTGGTCTTAAGAGTTCTTTCTATAGGGGCATTCATCCTTTTGTATGCTACAACTAGCAAAGAGAGCAGATAGCTCGGAGGCTCCCATCAGAAGCCAGTCAGGAGACTCACGAGAACCAGAATACCTACTTTGATTCATCCCCTACATAGATCAACTGTGATGGCCACTTCCAAGACTTAAGCTTTAAGCATTTAATTTGCTGTTGCTCCATACACTTCTCTGAGCCAGTGAAGATCATACTTGACTATATATAAATATAAATATATATATTTTACACACACACACATATATATATATATATATCCATCAAAATGTAAATTCTGGATTAGTCACTCTCTTTAAGTCCAAGACCTACCTATTTTCTAAGGTGAATAAATGGCTCCCCATTTCCTGAGGCTGGTGTGAAAGAATGAATGACGGAGTGGGAAGGTAAGATGAATGACCTCATAGGACAGGAACAGTAAAGGATTTATCTGTCTGTAGTTTTCCATGCCTATGACAAAAATACCTGAGACAGACAATTTAAAAGGAGGAAAGATTTCAGTCCACAGTTGCTTGGCCCTGTTACTCTTGGGCCAATGGAAAGGCATCATGGGAGGAGGGTGTAGCAGAGGAAACTGCTGGCCCATGATAGTTTGGAGGGAAAGGGAAAGGAAGGGACTGGAGTCCTAAAACACCGTTCAAAGGCATGCCCAAATAACATGGCTTCCACTAGAACGGACCTCCAAATGACACCACCGGCTAGTGGGCAGCCTTCAGGGGCCTCTTAGGCTCCAAACCAAAACAATGCTACTCTGAAGAAGTAAAAGAAATACAGTTAAGGTAATACGTAGAAGGATTAGTCTCGGAGACAGCAATGGTTCTCAGAAGAATGACAGCAGTTTGTATGTCCAGGGGAGGACAAAAGCATGTGGACAGCAAAAACATAACACCGAGGAAAGTAAGAGAGCACAGTGCGGTTTGCACAGGGAACAGCCAGCCTGGAATCAGGTCCAGGAGCTTAAATGCTATTGTTACAATAGTGGGACTTCACTCGATGTGGTGGCACAAACCTGTAATCCCAGCACTTGGGAGGCAGAGACAGGTGGATCTCTGTGAATTCAAGGCCAGCCTGGTCTACATAGCATGTTCCAGGCCATCCAGGAATACACAGTGAAAGCCTATCCCCAAAAACAAACTAACTAAACAAAAATCCTCAAAAGTGATTCTGCTTCTTGTGATGGCTTGATGGAGAATGGTCCCTGTAGGCTCATCTATTTGAACACTAGGTCCCCAGTTGGTGGAACTGTTTGGGAGGAGTTAGGAAGTGTGTCCCTGTTGGCGGAGATGTGTTGTTCTGTTGCGTGTTGGCTTTCGGGTCTCAAAAGATCCCACTATTCCCAGGCAGCTCTGTCTCCGCCTCCAAACTGCGGGTCAAGGTGTGATCTCTCAGCTGCTCCACCGTCATGACTCCAAGCCTCTGTAACCGTAAGCCCCAAATTAGATGGCTTTCTTTTATAAGTTGCCTTGGTCACGCTGTTTTATCACAGCAACTATCATAGAATACAACGAAGATACTGGTTCTTTCATGCCAGAATAATGGCAACACCATTTACCCAGTTATTTTGTCCAAAAAGTTAGGACTCCTCCCTGCTTCCTCTCCCTCCTCCTCTGTCCTTTCACCTGACATCAGTGAGACTTCTCAGAGCGGTGGTGGTCCAAACTACGTTGAGCCACTTTTGAAACCCAAGTTTTTGAACCCGGGTCCCACACCAGATATCTGTGCCGGTGAGTTTCTCACAAATGCGCACAGCGTCTCTAGACACTGACCATGTGATGCCCTAAACTCGGCCTGACCAGAGCGTATACATCCTGTCCACTGACCCTGTTTCTGCCCTGTGTGCCTTGCTTTCACTTACGGTGCTGCTGTGGCCTGAGTGGGAAATTCCCTTGATAGGCGCGCGCACACATACACACACACACACACACACACACACACACACACACACACACACACA
>NW_026594311.1:1824451-1910839 GCF_907164565.1 Psammomys obesus | reverse complement strand
ACACACACACACACACACACACACACACACACACACACACACACACACACACACGTGCACACTCACTTCCTGGGAGGTGCTGTCTTGGAAGACTGTGGATCATCTCAACCTTTGTGATTGTTGTCTTGTTTCTCTTTTTACATTTTAATGCCCATGTTTGCATTCCTACATAATATAGCTTAGTTGGAACACTTTTAGACATTTGTATGAGGGAAACTATGGGTTTTGTATTATTTGTGTTTAATTTCTTCTGTTCATCATTAAGTCTGGGGAACCCATTCAGGGTATTTCATGTGGCTAGAGTTGTCTCATTTTTGTGGCTGTGGATGAGTGAGTATTTACTGATTCATAGACCCACCCTAACAATTGTGTGTGTGTGTGTGTGTGTGTTTGTGTGTGGTATTGTTACTATTGTTGTGGTAGTTTGAGGGTTTCACTGTATATCCTTGGCTGGCCTGGAGTTCACTATGTAGACAGCCTGGCCTGGAAATCAGAGATTCTCCTGTCTGTCTCACTAATGCTGGGATTAAAGGCATATGCAACCATGCCTGGTAACGTTTTTAGAATTTTCAGATTTTGGCTCCTATGGGAAATGATGCTGTTAACATTTTTTTTAAAACAGGTGTGGTGGGGCACACCTGTAATCCCAGCATCAGGGAGGCAGAGGCAGGCAGATCTCTATGAGTTCGAGGTCACCCTGGTCTACAAATTGAGTCCAGGACAGCTAAGGCTACACAAAGAAACCCTGTCTCAAAAAAACAAACAAAAATTTTTAAAATCTGTGCTGATATATAAAATGTTTCTTTATGTCTGGATCAAGGATTAGGGTTTCTTCAATTTTCCTGGTTAATGTTTAATTGCATTCAAAAGAAGTCTTATCAATTTTTTTTTTCATTTCTTTTTACTTTATTTAACGGTTAATACATGATGGGCAATACAGATTTTCAAAGCTGTTTATTGCATTTCCTCTAATACTTAACCACATTCATTTTGTTAGTGTATACTAATCATACAAAATCATGAGTTTCATGACATTTTTTACACAAGTATGTGGTATAATATGATCATATTCATACCCCCTTCGTACTCCCTTTCCGTTCCTCTTGTGCTCTCCTCTCCCTTCCATTTCTCAAGTAGTCCTCTTCATGTCTGTCTGTCTGTACCTTTTAAAAATGTGTCTTTCTAGGAACAGCTTATTGCACGTAACATGATGATCTCCAGTTCTGCTCACTTCCTGTATTAGTATATTAGTATATGTATTAGTCTTCCACATGGTTGAATAAAGCTCTACCATGAACTTGCACTCGCTCATATGTTGATTCTATAACTTGGCTGCTTGGTTATGGTAGGTTATCTTCTAATCTTTTTTCCGGTTTTGTGGCTATAGAGTTTTTTAGTTTAGTTCTTCTCTACATGTTCTTGGTTACATTTATTGGCCGTTTGAATAGTCTCTTTTGAGAAGGACCCATTGAGGATTTTGCTTGGCTTCCTGCTAGGTTTTCTCTTTCCTAACGTCTTCATGTGTTCTTAGTATCGCTCCTCTAGTTAACTATTGTGCCTGATGAATGTGTCATATATCTACATCTCACACATTCTATCTGTCTCGACTCTATCCCTGTCACCTTAAGCCCTTTTATCACCGGTTACACAGCTCCCTGAGTCTACATCTCAGACAAGTCCTATTCTTGTAGGCCTGGCTCTAGACTCTTTCAGTTACTTCCCATTGCATCCCAAACAATGTGAGTGTAAGAGCATCATCCCTGGGTCTCTACCCAGGGTTCCTCATTTCTTACTGGACACTCCCAACCCTTTCCCTCGCCCTCCCTTCTTTCTCCTTTTCCACTTCTGTCTGCCCCCTTTGTTTCCAGAGACAGTTTCACTTCTACTTTTCTACTTTCATGTCTCTTCCTCTCTCTCTCTCTCTCTCTCTCTCTCTCTCTCTCACACACACACACACACACACGTGGTGTCATGTATCTTTATAAAATCAAGGAACTACAAATAAGAGGGGGACATGTGTTTGTCTGTTTGGAACTGATTAATAAGATTGTCTCCAGTTGCATCTGTTTTCCCTGAAAATGACATCATTTCATGTATGACCAAATCAAACCCCACCACCTTTTCTTCATCCACTCCTGTGTTGTTGTTCACCTATGTCAGTTCCATAACTGAGCTACCATGAATAATGCCGCAACACTGATGTCAAGTGTCACTAGCTATGTCGCCTGAGAGTTCTCCAGAGGAATGCTGGAAGGGGAGAGGCTGGGTCATGAGGTGGGTCTGTTCAGTTTTTGCTGACTTCCACAGAGGCTGGACTGTTACATTCCCACCAGCATTAGACAAAGAGTCCTTCCCGTCGAAATCCTGGGCAGCACTTGTCTTCTCAATGACTGGGTGAGACAGACTCTTAATGTCATCTTAATTTGTTCTCCTCTGTTGGCTAGTGAGGTTGGACGTGTTTCCATATGGGTTTCTGGGCCACTTGTAATTCATCTTTTGAGATTTCGTTAGCGCATTTTCAGTTGAATTGTTTGACTTCTTATTTGGGTTTTTGAGTTCTTTGTATACTCTGGATACTAATCCTCTGCCAGAGGAGATGGCAGGGATTTCCTCTCATTGTGTAGGCTGCCCCTTCACTCTGTGAATGGTTTCCTTTGCTGTACAGATGCTTTTTGTGATTTCATGACATCCCATTTGCTAGTGGTTGGCATTGTTCCTTGAGCAATGGAGTCCTGTTCAGAAAATCCTTGCCTTATTCCTATATTTCAAGTGTTTGGTCCTGTTTCCCTCTGACAGTTTCCGAGCTGCCAGGTCTAAAATTAAGTTTCTCCATCTGTTTCTGGTTGATTTTTGTAAAAGATGAGAGATATGGGGATCTAGTTCCATTCTTCCCCACAACAATTGTTGAAGAGGCTGCACTTTTCACCTCTGTCAAAAATCAGGGGTCTGTGGCTTCATGGATTTATGTCTTTTTCATCCCACTGATATAGAGTCCGTTTTTATGCTATTGCCATGCTGCTTTTGTTAAGATGTCTCTATAGCATAACTTGAAATCAGGTATGGTTTGCTTAGGATTGCTTTGGCTATCAGGAGAGATGGTGTTTGCCCAGCCTGAAACCTTGTCACTCTGGTGAAAGTATTGTCATAGTGACATACTTCCAGAGTAAACAATTTTAAGAATGTTCTTTTCCAGCTCTGTGAAGAATAACATTGGAGTTCTGGTGGATTGCAGTCAATCAGTTGATAGCTGTTGGTAATTGGGGCCATTTTCACAATTTTACTTCTCCCATTCCTTAAGTGCAAGTGGTCATTCCATTCCATCTTCTAGGGTCTTCTGTTTCTTTCTTTGGTGTTTCAGAGTTTTCATTACAAATACTTCCTGGGTTAGGTTTATCCAAGATTTGTTTGTTTTGCCTACTCATTTTTCTTCTTCTCTTTTTATTGGTTAAATTTGTTCTTTGACAATTGTCCACATGTCTGTAACACATCCTGGCTGCTCTCAGCACACTCTCTCTTACTTTACTCATCTTTTTAACTGTACAAAATACTTTGTATTTTGATAACATCTTTTCTAAAACGCTCTTCTCATTCATCCCTAACTCTGCATTGTTTGTCCTTCCGCTAAACAGCAGGCTGGCCTCAAATCAGATATTTGCCTGCTTCTGTCTCCAGAGTCTAGGGAGTAAAGGCCACGCCTGACTACCATATTAAATTTTATTCTCTCTGTGCCTCTGTCTCTGTCTCTGTCTGTCTCTCTCTCTCTCTCTCTCTCTCTGTGTGTGTGTGTCTTCCTTCTTCCATGTTCCAAGTGCTGGGATTACAGGCATGAACCTTCAGAACCATCTTCAGGCATTGAATTTGAAGAGAAACAAAACTGATTATATTTTTCTCATGAGGGTGAAATTGCACATAAAACCAATTTAAAGCAACAGGTGTGGGGCTGGAGAGATGGCTCAATGGTTCCGAGCACTTCCTGCCCTTTCAGAGGACCCAGGTTCAGTCCCAGCACCCATATGGCAGCTCATAACCATCTGTAAGTCTCATTCCAGAAGTTCCAAAGCCGTCTTCTGGCCTCCTCGCCACTCCCCACACAGGATGAACATACTTAAAATCATGAAACACTCATACACATAAAGCAAACAAAAAATAAAATGAATCTAAGAAAGAGAAGCCATTATTTAGAAAGACATGAACAATTGTAAAGTTTTCTGTTGGCGTTGGGCAGCAAGATGCAGCAGTAAAGGCAGAGAGGCCTAACTTGTTAGTTCATACAGGGTGAAGAATGGTATACAATACCAGAAGACACTGTTTTTGGAGGGGATTGTTTGCATGTGAATGTGGCCAGGAAAATGAAAATCCAAGGAACACAGTGATGCTGGCTGGATGCCTGAAGTGAGCCTGTCGCTGTCACACTGCAACCCTGTAGAAACCCAACTGAAACTCTCCCGCTCACACAGTGTCTATTCACTGGGAGAGACACTCTGAAGTTGCTTTTGATGAGACTCTTCAGGTGAAATGGGTTTAGGGAGTGTGGTGGCTCATAGCATGATCCCAGCATTTGGAGGCTGAGGTAGGAGGATTGTCACTAGTTCAGAGCCATCCTAGGCTACCAAAAAAAGGATGTGTGATGTGCTCTTGAAGACAAAGCTATAGCGACCTGTAACCTCTGAGCTCTCCCTCCACGTTCTCTCCTCCTTCAGACAAGGCATCGCATAGAAGCGGGAAAACGGTGGTGCTGTTCATGAAAGCGATAACCTTGGTCTGCTCCGCATTCTGTTTCCTGAAAGCAAATTATCTCTCTAAATTTCAATGCTCTATTAGTGGTAATAAATAACCGTGAGCCTCGAGGTTGACATCTTGGTTAGGAACCAAGACAGGCACCATGGTAGATGCTCACAGGAAGAAGAAAGGCTTTGGAGCCCTCCCAACTGTGACTCACACTGCGGCTCCATCATGGCCCCGCCATCCTGCTGTAGCCACCTAGTGTGTGACTTTCATCTGAAAGAGGGTTATCGACTTTCCAGTTACCACTGGTGATGCTGGGGATGTAGCTCAGTGATAGAGCATTTGCCTAACAGGTCCAAGGCCTTGAATCTGACTCCTGTGACCAAATTCACACACACACACACACACATACAGAGAGAGAGAGAGAGAGAGAGAGAGAGAGAGAGAGAGACCTTCACACTTTGGCAATTAGAAATAGGTCTGAAAACACACAGTGCACTTCATGCCTCCTAAATAGCCTCCAGTTCAGAATAAGTTCAGTTCTGCTCCCTTGCTTGCCGGAGTTTTTAGGGCACCAGCATCTGTGTTCTGGATCACTCAACAGCCTTCTAACTGGTTTTCTTCAGTCTTTTTGGTGTATCGCTCAGAGCAAGGGATCGTGTCAGAGACCAGCTTGAGCCCTTGACAGGTATGTCTCTGGTATGGAGATGGACAAGTAACTGCTGTTTACCTAGTGGCTCATATGACTTGGCTCATATAGCTTTTTAGTTTTTTGATACAAGATTTCTCCTTGTAGCCCTGGCTGTCCTGGACTCCATTTGTAGACCAGGCAGTCCTCTAACTCATAGAGATCCCCCTGCCTCTGCCTCCCAAGTGCTGGGATCACAGGCGTGCACCATGAGGCCTGGCGTAGCATGGCATTTTTATGTGTTCTCTTGTTTAGTCCTCAGGGTAAGCCTGTGAGGTATCACCGTCCTATGACTTAGTAGTTCTATTGATAGTTTTGGTTTTTTGTCTTGTTTTGTCTTAGACAGCATCTCACGTAGCCCTGGCTTGCCTCAAACTTCATATGTAACAAGATGACCTTGAACGTCTATTCCTCTTGCCTCCCTATCTTTCAAGTGTTAAGATTACACATAAAATCCACATCTGGTTTTTAGTGCTATGCTGGGATCAAACCAAGGCCACTGTGAGTGCTAGGGAAGCACTCTACCAACAAAGCTATATCCCCAGTCTCATTCTAGAAACAGGTAGCTTGCCAATAGCCGCTCTGCTAGGGCACCAAGAGTTGTGTGCCTGGCTCGGGAGCCACCGACCTCATGCCGCCTGTGAGTTCAGAACCTGGTGCTGCTCAACATCCTAAGCCTCTAGCCCACGGGCTGGGTCTGCTGCGCCTGCCACACAGCCTCCCCGTGATGTGGCTTTGCGCATGGCTTAGCTGCCAGGAAACGAGAATGGATGTGAGTATCTGATCTGCCTTTGTGTGTATCAATAGACTGACACTCTAGCTGCACTGTCCTGTTTCATGATTGTGTGAGTGCCGTTGATCCTCCCTGGGCTCAAGTCTGAGTGGATTGAGTTTCAGGACCAGCAAGGCTGAGGGCCAACTCTGGGTGTTATCAGAGTCCAGGAAATGCCACACGGAATGAGCTTTTGACAGCCAGTTTGTCATACCCAGCCACAACTTTATGATGGCAGCAGTCAACCTTGATGGCAGTGATGAAAACTCTGTCATTTGTGTGAAACCTGGCTTCTTTCACAGACTTTGGGATCATAACAAAAACAGAGTCTTGGTGTCCTGAGAGCTGGGCTAGTCTTTGTTTACGGCTGTTCATTTCTTGTTTTCTGGGGCAGTCAGTCAACAAACACATTTTGAGCCCTCTAACAAGAGGAATACAAAACAACTTAGGATTTTGGCCTTGCTTTAAAGAGGCTTACAGTCTAATTGGAAATGTTAGATATTTTTAAAAGACCAACAATTAAGAATACCAATTCACAGTCCTTCACATAAGCAGCCTACGAATCTCAGGAAGTGAATATTTGACATAGCATGTGTCTGGCTTTCATGCAGGAACTTGATAACTATTTCATGGCTAATCTTATTACCTTCGCTATTGCTGTGATAAAACACCATGACCAAAGGGACTTATAGAAGAAAGAGTTTCTAGGGGAGTGGCTTACAGTTTCAGAAAGTTACAGTCCATGACCATCATGGCAGGGAGCATGGTAAAAGGCAGGCATGGTGCTAGAGTAGCTGAGAGCTTACATCTGGACAAGCATGAAGTAGAGAGAAAGAGAGAAGAGGGAGGGAGAGAGAGAGAGCTTACAGGGAATAATGGCCTGGACTCTTTAAACCTCTTTAAAGCCCATTCCTAGCGACACACCTCCTCCAACAAAGCCACACCTCCTAATCCTTCCCAAACAGTTCCACCAGCTGGGACCAAGCATTCAGATAGATGAGCTATGGGGGGGGGGGGGTATTCAAACCACCACAGCTGAGTACCATAGGCTGGCCTAACAAGACACCTCTCTTACATAGACAATAACCCATCCATATCCAACTCCGGACTACTCTCAGAAGCTGCAAGACTCATGGCATCCAGCCACCCACTGAAAAGCCCCACCCCAATGACTGTGTCATGAGAGCCTTAAACTTAACATGTCCAAGTGCATCCTATGAGCTCTCCTTCTTTGGAAAAGGAGTATGACTTAAAAGTCAGAGCAGAGGGCTGGGCTCTGTCAGGTTGAGATTCCACACACAGATGCTGGTGGCCTGCCGTGACCTGTCTGTGATTCTACCCTTGGGAGGCTAAGCTTCCCTAGAACAAGCTGGCTAGCAAGACCAGCTGTCAGGAAGAGCTCTGGGTTTGATTGAGAGACCCTGTCTCAAAGAATAAAATGGACACACTATCAAGGAAGATTCCCAATATCAACCTTGGGCTTCCACAAGCACATGTTCATACCCATCTACATGCATGCAAACATAAACACACACACGTTTCCCCCCCTCGCCCCACACATTAAAAAGAACAAAGTTGGGATGAAGGCGTGAATGCGCTTTGGCTGAATAGCCTGGGGACAGTCTCTTCCTTCTCTTTCTTTGTGTGAGGGAATTTAAGCTTGTGTTCAGTGCTAGACGAAATAATGGGTTCAAAACATTCAATTCACTGCCACACAGAGGAGTCATTAAATGTTAGCTGCTACCTGAAATTTCCCTTTAAATTCTCTCTTGTTTATTTGGCAACAAAGCTACTGTCTGCTATGGTCCTTTCCACCACATTTCATTATTTTACCAAAAGTTGTCTGTTCCTCAATTTCCATCGGCTGCATTCATTTTCCGGCTGCTCAAACAGCACCTACTAAATGCCATGCTTTCTGGCAAGCACTGAACCAACTGAGTCATCTCTTTATTATTTGTTTGATTTTCTAAATATTTATTCTTCTTATGTGTATGGGTATTTAGCTTGCATGTGTGTCTGTGCACCACATATGTGTCCGGTGCCCGAGGTGGTCAGAAGAGGGTGTCAGATCCCCTGGGCCTAGACTCAGTTATGCACGGTTGTGAGCCGGCATGTGGACCCTGGATCCTCTGGAAGAGCAGCCAGTGCTCTTAACAGCAGGGCCATCTCTCCGGTCCCTCTGTGTTATTCTTTTATAGCTTTGACTTTCTGTGTTTACTACTAATTGCTTTCATGTATTTATCGACCAGTTCTTACATGATCGTTTATATTATTTGCCTATTTCTCTACTAAGGTGGTTTTTTTTCCCCTTTTGATATGAAAGCCCTCACCCTAACATGACTATATTAATTCTTTATCTATTATATAAACTGCGATTTTTTTACCAGCCAGTGCCCTGTCCTCGTTGATATTGTCACATTGTCAGAAGGTTTTTAACTTATAAATTATAAACGTATTTTAGAGACAAAGCCTCTCTAAGTATCCCCAGGAGGCCTGGAATTCACTATTTAGACCAAGCTGGTATTAAGCTCACAGAGATCCAGCTGCCTCTGCGTCCCCAGTGCCAGGCTGTATCTCTCTTCTTTTTAACATTTTTAATATTATTTTATTTTGTGTGTATACGTGCGAAGTCACTTATGAGGATGCCAGAGCTAGCTTATGGTCATCAGTTCTCTCCTCCTGCCATGTGGCTTCTGGGCATCAAACTCACCAGGCTTGTTGGAGACAGGAATCTTCACCCTCACAGCCATGTTGCTGGCTCTAAAATTATCTTCCTCTTTTTCTTTGTACTCTGCTTTTCCTTCCCATAATTTTTAAACTGATTTTTCATATTTATCTTCCCAATGAACTTTAGAATTTTCTTAGTTCCATAAAATAGCCCGTGAGTATTTTGTTTACCATTTCATCAAATTTAGCTTGAGTATCATCGAGGAATCCGATGTATCATCCTTCGTTTAGTTTTGTCGTCTTTTAACGTCTCTCAGTCGAGTTCACAGTTTCTTGATGTAGCACTCTTGGGCACACTATTGGTGTTGCCACATACATTTTGCTGTCAGATATTTTCCATTATGGTGGAAAATGTGTCTATAGCTAGACAATAGGAAGAGGACTAATTTTTGTTGTTGATCTTCCATGAAGCTACAGAATAGTTTAAATTTTTTACTTACTAACTTTGTTGCTTGTGTAAGTTAAAAATTAAATTATTTACTGGGTGTGGTGGCACATGCCTTTTTTCCTAGTACTTGGGTGACAGAGGCAGGAGAATCACTGTGAGCCTGGTCTACAGAGCAAGTTTCAGGATTGCCAGGACTACATAGAAAGATCCTATCTCAAAAAACAAAAACAAAAACAGGACAGAGAAGAAGGAAGGAAGGAAGGAAGGAAGGAAGGAAGGAAGGAAGGAAGGAAGGAAGGAAGGAAGGAAGGAAAGAAGGAAGGAAAGAAGGAAGGAAGGAAGGAAGGAAGGAAGGAGAAAGCTAAATCACTTATAAATAGTAATGGTTGAATGTCTTTTGTTATTGTTTTGTTGTTGTTCATATGTAAGTTTCTGCTGTGTGTGTTGTTCAGGTGCCGGAAAAAGGCATCAGATCCGCTGGAGTTACAGGTGACTGTGAGCTTCCATGTGGGTGCTGTGAATAGAACTCAGGCCCTCTGCTCTTAACTTTTGAGGCATCTCTCCTGCCCAGTATTTTCTTTTGTAATGGTTCTGTTTCTTTTTTTCTTTTTCTGTCATATTGCAGCAGCTGAGACCTTTAGTATCTTGTTTAGTTGACACCATGATAGCAATAAAAATTTGCCTTTTCTCATGTTTCTGATTTTAATAGGAGTAGTTACAGCCCCCCCCCCGAAATTAAGGAAGTTTTTTTTTCCTGGTTTGCTAAAATATTTTGTCAGAGTTCTTTTAGTTTGTTTACTTAGGTACTAGGAATGGATATTAAGTTTGTGATTAAGTGTCTTTCTGTGGTGGTTATATTAATAGATTATATAATAGGTTATATTAATAGATTTCCAAATGTAGGGCTATCCCTTAATTTCTGGATAAATCACACCTCGTCATGAAAATGTTCTTTAAAGAACAATTAAAGCCAATATATGTGTGTTTATGCTCTTAATTAGGCTGATCACTTTCTTGGTTTGTTCTATTGTATTAGTTCATTTTCTGTTGCTGTAACAGAACATTCGAGGTAATTTATAAAGAAAACACAGAGATGGATCAATGGGTCATGGCACCTCATGCCAATTCTGAGGACCTGAGTTCAAATTTCAGAAGCCCTGTAGTGGAAGGAGAAGGCTGGCTCCTACAAGTTGACCTCTGACCTCCACCCTCACACCAAGGCACATCCTTCCCCATCCCAACATACAAAAAAAAAATTGCTGTTGAGGAAAACTTTGGGGGCAAACACTCACGAAATAGCAAATGTCTTTGTTACTCAGGCAATGCATTCTTAGCTCAGTACTTGGTACTCAGTACTTCAGACCTCAAATAACTTTTGGGCTCTTAAAATTGTGTCCTCAGCTGGGCACAGTGGTGCACACTTGTAATCCCAGAACTGGGGGAAGCAGAGGTAGGAGGATCTCTGTGAGCTCGAAGCCAGCCTGGTCTACAAAGTGAGTCCAGGACAGGCAAGCCTACACAGAGAAACTCTGTCTTGAAAAACTAGAAAACAAAACAAAACAAAACAAAAACAAAAACAAAAGAAAACACAAATGTATGTCCCCTTAGAGATTGCTCAGGATCCACACAGAGCTTTGCTGATGTAAATTATCTATGATATTAGAAGGTAAAATGGAGAAACATTTTAAAATACAAACACATATTTCTTAGATGTGAATACAACGACCTTATCTCACAGTATTCCATTGGCTTCTGGAATACTCCATGGTACACTTGTGAGAAAATTAAAATAGAGAAGTCAAAACACCCCAGTACTGTCAAAATCTGAATGGCTTTTGCCTTGTGAACTCCCAGGAAAAAAAAAATCTCAGGAATTCCTAGACCCTTGCTGCTGGACTCCTGAGGCTCATGGTTCAGGGAAAGGAAGGAAACTTTCTTTCAATTAATTTAGGCACTTGATAGTTTTGTCAGGAGGCAACAAAAATAGCTATTTGTTAGAGCTGCAAGTGGGTGAAGTAGAGATATTGAGAGCACCATGGAAAGATGAGTAGGTTGGGACGGGAAAGACCCTCGAAGTTAATTTGATGGCTGGGTGAGTAGGGCCAGCTGGTAACTGGGGTTGAAGACCAACTACTCAGAAAAGGGTATTTATAACTGCGTATCAGACCGCACTTGTTTTGGATGATGTGTGGAATCCAGAGAAGGCAAGAATGAGCTAAGAGCTCTCCCTCTGGCACCTGGGTTTATGGCAAGACATCCTAGGCAAGAGCTGAGGAAGGAATGTTACCAAGAATCTAGGCTTTGTAGTGGGTCCAGAGATGGAATTTGCCCACCTTGGGCCTTTGTCACTCTATCGAAAGTATTGTTAGAGTGACTTATTTCCAGGGTAAACTTTTTCTTGACTTGGAGGCAGGTTCTGGGGCCTTGAAGAGGAAAGAACAGATAAAGGCCTTTGGGGACTCCAAGTCAAGACAATGGCATTAGCCTTTGGAGGCTTGGGCTCAGAGAGAGTGCAGTGCCTGAGGCTCCTCAGCTGAGGAAGGATAGGCACACACGCAGGGGACATGGTGGGACAGAGCGTCCTCCCTTCAGAAGACCAGGGTTCTGGACATAGCTGTGACACTGCATCAACTGTGACTCCAGCCCTCTTCTCATACACAGAGCTAGAAAGTGCAGAGTAGGTGGCTAGAGAAGGAAGCAGCATGTGAGAAAGGGGCACTGTCGAGGTAACGTGTATGGGAGGGAGGGTTGTTTCTTTTGTCAGGGTAAGATCTCACTCTATAGCCCAGGTTGGCATCCAGATCCTGATAATCTTCTTGCCTTGGTCCCCCCGAGTGTTGGTGTTACACCTGGCCTGTAATGTTTCTTACTAAGTGCTGGAATGCTCCTACTAAATAAATTCTAGGCATTGTTCTAGAAACTGGGGATCCAGCATGGAGGAAGACAGACCGCGCTCCTGCCTTCTAAGAACTTAGAAAACTTAGGTGGGAACACGGGGAGAAAAATCTGGCCTGGAGGAGGGTGAAGGGAAGGAGTGAGTCTTTCCATGCTAAAGGAGAGTGGGAAAGGGGTGAGTGTATGCATGTGTGTGTTCACAGGTGCTTGTGTAGAAGCCAGAGGTCAACTTGGGGTTTCATACCCCAGGAGCCGTTCCCCCTGAGGTTTTGTTGGTTGGATATTTTTGAGGTATTTTGGGATCTCACAGGCCTGAGGCTGGCCAGCCAGCAAGTCCCAGCCATGTCTCCTTACCCAGAGCAAGGGTCACAAGCACACATCACCACGCCTGTTTGTTTTTTTGTTTTGTTTTGTTTTTTTAACTTAGGTGCTGGAAATCAGGTCCTCATGCCTGCGTGGGAGCACTTTACTCCCTGGCCACTGGAAAGGGCTTTGTTTTGAATCACAGTATCTGAAGTCGGCTCTCCACCGAGGGCTTCCCTGCTTTCCAAGTAAGGATGAAGGCTTTCTTCTCATGGCCTGTGAAGCTATGGAGATCTGGCTACCTTTTCTCCTTGGCCTCGTCCTGTGTCAGCCTCCTCCACACTGGAAAGGATTCTCTGCAGCCCTTCTGAAGACCTTTGGCCTTCTCAAATTTCCTCCCTCCCTTGCCCTCAGCATCTTGGTTCTTGCTATTCCTTTTCCATCCCAACCCCGCCCCACTGGCTCTCGGAACCTGCTCAGTTCCAAGCAAGTTCTCTTCTACAGGCTAGATTCACAGGATTCTTCAATGCCTTTCAGTGACCTTTGCCTTTCCCAACAAGGGGTATACACCCTCACATCACCCTTCCTCTCACCACCAACATTGAAGAAACAAACACAACATAAAATAGTAAAATGCTGAACACAGGGAACTTCCCAGAGACTCATACTCCAACCAAGGACTATTCATGGAGATAACCTAGAACCCCTGCACAGGTGTAGCCCATGGCAGTTCAGTGTCCAAGTGGGTTACCTAGTAATGGGAAGAGGGACTGCCTCTGACATAATCTGATTGGCCTGCTCTTTGATCACCTCCCCCTGAGGGGGGAGCAGCTTTACCAGGCCACGGTAGAGGACAATGCAGCCACTTTTGATGAGAACTGATAGACTAAGACCAGAAAGAGGAGGAGAACCTCCCTTATCAGTGGACTTGGGGAGGGGCATGCATGCAGAAAGGGGAGGGAGGGTGGGATCGGGAGGGGAGGAGGGAGGGGCTTATGGAGGGATACAAAATGAATAAAGTGTAATTAATAAAAAAATTTTAAAAAATAGTAAAGTGCTAAAATGCTGTAAAGGAATATTTTATCGTAACATTTCAGAAAGGACATTGTGACTACGTGTGTGTGCGCACATGCACACAAACATGCATGTGTCCATACATATATAGATGTGTGTGTGCTGTATCCATTATTCACATATGTAGGTGCTATTTCCTAATGAATGAATGAATGAAGAAAAAATTTGAGTTAGAATTCTGTAGCTTGAGGAAGGAATAAAGAACAATTCAGGCAAAGAATATGACACATGCAGAAATGCGCAGTGTGGGGCCAGGGTTGTGGCTTAATTGGTAAAGTGCTGTGCTACGTGCTAGAGACCCTGGGTTCCTTCCCCCCTACCTCATAAACAAGGTGTGGTGGTACACACCGTTATCCCAGCATTGGGGAGAGGGAGGGGGTAGAAGTGGGAGGATTTTAAGTTCAAAGTCATCCTCAACTACAGAGTACATTGGAGGCTGGCTCAGGCTACCTGAGGCCCTGTCTCAAAAAAAAAAAAAAAAAATGCAAATTCGTGGAAAATAACTGTCAAATGTCTAGAAATAGGAACAATAGGGAAGGGAGTGTCTCCTTTGCCGTGAGGCTGTGAAAGCAGGCAGTGTCCTACCTGTAATTTTGGGTTTCCTCCTGCCGGGGTGTTGGAGTGGAAGGTAGATTCACAGGTTGTTAGGCAGCGAGTCTTACTCAGCCAGCATTGTGCTGGGTTGGTTAGTCTATCCATTAAAGCAGGAAATCATAAAGAGCACTATACATCTCCTTCGAACATTTCACTCTGGCTTAGAATCTATACATGGATGGCCACTTGCTAATCTTTGGGTAATGGACCAAGGCCTTTCCTTAAGAGTGGAATCCTTCACTCTCGAACAAGCACATATTGGATTGTGTATGGAGTTCAGCTTCAGCTTCTTTAAAATAAAAAAAGAAACCTGAGGCCGAGGAGATGGCTCCATGGGCCAAGCCACATAGGCATGAGGGTCTGTGTCCAGAGTCCTAGTATCCATGTCAAAAGCTAAGTGGACTGTGCATCTATAAACGCAGAGCAGGGGTGGACTCCTGAAGCTCACTGGCCAACCAGCCTAGCCCAGTCAGTGAGCTTCAGGTCCAGTGAGGGCCTGTCTCAGAGAGTAAGGACTGAAGGAGGAAGTAAGATGGGGAGAGATGAAGGAAGACACTCAGCATCAACCTCAGACCTCCACAGACAGGCACACGTGCATGCAGAAAACGTCAGTGTTCTTGCAGGGTAACGTCAGCGTCAACTCCATCGCTAATGCATTCTCAGGCACGCCCATATAACAGTAAGGGGCACTGTCTCTCAGGCAATAACTGGTGTTGAATTCTGAGTGCACGGTTTTCCTGGTGTGGGCAAGGTTCACAGCTTCTCCGTACCTCTGTCCTCCCCACATCGGAGCGTTTTGGAGAAGATCAATCAGACACGCCTGTGTAAGGAGGCGAGGGTAGAGCCTGATGTGTAATGAGCACTCGGTGTGCTGCTTCCATGAATCCCACCCATACTGGATCCAGCAGCACCTTGAAGGGGTTTCCTTTACCGAGCTCTCTCAAAGCGTTTGCGGAGCGTTCTCGGAAATGACAGTTCCTTCCCTTTTTGCACCAGTCGGCGGTTTACACAGTAAACTGTGTAAGCACAGTGTCGCTGTGGAAATACACAGATTTTGGACCGATCACGATGACTGACACTCAACTTGTAAGTGTGGGTGGTTGTACAGGAGAGTGGTCCAGCAGCCATGAGCATCCTGGTGCTGTGGCCACTTGCCAGTCAGGGTTACAGTGAGAATGAGAAGTTTCAGGTAGCCTGGGAGGTCAGTACAGATGAGGTGGGTTAGGAGAGCATCTGCTCTCGGATGGCACCTATGTCCTTGCGGCTTCGCACTCCCTCGCTCCTATTATGGCAATGCTTTAATCTCGTCGACTCCCAAGCCCACACCAGATCTTTAATCTCCCTGAGCATCAAAAGGGAGAATGTTCTCTTAGGTAACTTAACATAAAAATAATACCAGCCTGTACAATAAGCCTAAAGGGATGTTTAAGGAGGTTCTGCCTTTCCTCGTGCTGATTATTTAGGTGTTCAAATTTTTTTCTTTCAAATTCTTTCTTTAAAATGTTGGTGTGGGGGTCACTGTGCTCTGCTGACGCTCTGAGGATTTTATCGACTTCTCACCCTCTCGGCCTTCTAGAACTGCTTCCTTCTCCATTGGACCTGTACCTGATGGCCTACCCCTAAACTGCTCCCTTGCTTTTACCTTCCATTTCCTTACAGGCTCGTCCTCACCCGGAACCCAGCTGACAAACCCTCAAAACATTTCATATATTGAACACAAGTGGCTTTGCACATTCCGTGTACAAGTGTTTATCTGAAACCTGGTGTTCTAGTTCCATTTTTCTGTGGCTGTGATAAAAATATCCTGATAAAAAGCAGTTGAGGGGAGGAAAGGTTTATTTGTCTTACAATTCCAGATGATAGTCCTTTTTTTTTTTTTTTTTTTTTTTTCAGAGAAGTTGAGGCAGAAACTCAAAGCACAGTCAAGGGTAGAGAAAGTGAGTGCATGCTTACTTGCTTGCTCTCAGCTGGCTTTCTCCTTGCTACTGCTCAGGACCTAGGGAATTGTACTGCCACACTTGGGCTTCCTCTATCAGTTAACTATCAAGACAGTTCCTTCCACAGGGAGGCCCACAGGCCAACATGATTTAGGTAATTCTTCATTAAGGCTCTCTTCCCAGGTGACCCTAGGTTGGGTCAGGCTGACAGTTAAACCTAACCAGTACCCCCAAGAAACTTGGGAATCTTCAACAAATTTGTAGGGTTTCATCCCATGCAAGTAAGTCCTGTTCCCACAGAGGGGCATGTAGGATGGGAAAGACAACAGCTGACCTGACATGGCACTGTATAAGGGATGGTGAAACGGGACCTGAAAAAGACACAGAGCCCAGCGGGGACTTTCCTTAAGGAGGGTTTTACTGTTGCCCACAAGGTAGAGAAGAGTCAAGGCGAGGCAGTGGCTGTCCCCGAGAGGGGCTGAACTGGTGCCTCCTGTAGACTGATTTACTAATAAGAGGTTATTGGTGATCTTGGAGGCTCCGAGACAAAGATTAGTTTATTTGAAAGAAGGGAGAACACAGATATATGTTAGGGTGGGAGGTGAAATAGGGAGAGGCAGGGTAGGCGCTGATGCGTGAGCCGGGCCAGAGACCACTGTGGGCACCTACAGCGTAATCCCATCACAAAACCTGGGAGCCAGCACACGCGGCTCTCCTCACAGTTACCCCTCCAACCGGGCGAGGGGGCCCAGGCAGTGCCACACCGGCCCTTTCGGGTCATCGGTGGCGGGCTCGTCATAGAAGGCATGGATCCACTGACATTTTCAGCCGTTTCTTGATCAGCAAAGCCTACGAGGCTGCTGGAGGAGCCTCGGGGCCAATGAGTACAGGTACTGACAGCTTTCTACCTGAAGTAGGAAGGACAGGGGCAGAGGCCGGGCAGCGGCGGCTGCCGTCACACTTGGCGTCCACAGTTTCAGTGGTGGAAGCGAGAAGCCACAGATTGATAGCAAATTGGAAGTGAGAAGTGGAGAAAATGAGTGTAGACAAGCTTCTCGGGATGCCTGGCTGAAGAGAAGAGGATGAGGTATGTCAGTAGGCTGACCGCGTGGGGTAGGAGAGGCGGGAACACACCCTCTCAGTGCCGGTCACCGAGGGACTCCACGTGGCCCGAACTATTTTTTATCTCAGGATCTTATTTCACCCTCCCTCAAGCAATATCCCTTGCAGAGGCCACGGTTCTCCTGACTGGGGGAAGAGGCCCTGCATGGCAGCCTTTTCCAGCCTTCCAAGCCAAGGGGGAATCAATAGGGAGGATGGGGAGCACAGTGGAGAGCATCCGGGAAGAGCCAAAGGCCAAGCCCTGCTCCTGAGGACTCCCCACCTGGGGCTCCTTGCGTTCCTAGCTTGCGCTCTCATGCAAGCGAATCTCGACAATTGGTTTGGTTTGGGTACGGCGGAACAGCCCCAAAGAAACCTTCCTGTGACATTCCTCTGAAGTGCGGCTCTTAATTTGATTAATGTGTATCTTTTAGCTGAAGCGTAAACTCAAGAGGCCAGGGATTGCGATCGCTTAGCAGTCTCCCTAGCACCCGGGGCCTCGCCAGTAATCAACAAATATTTGCTTATGTAGAAAGAAAACCCCAAACAGGTAACACGCTCTGTTGATGGTGCTTAAACCAAGAAAAATGACGAAACCAGGAAATTTTAACCGCCTAGAAGTAGGCTGTATAAGACGCTAATGATTTAAATTTACAGGCCCTTTACTGCATAGAGCCCTTTCAAGACCTTGGGACAGGCCTTAGCAATTTTTCTGAGTTTGCTTGTTTGCTCAAAGTCTCACTTTGTAGCCCCATGCTAGCTTGGAATTCTCTGTTGTAGCCCAGGCTGGCCTTAAACAATCCTACTGCCTCAGCTTCCCAAGTGTTAGGATAATGGGAGTGGCTCACAATATCCAGCTTAGGGATATTTTTATGTGGTCACTTTTTTAAAAAATGCATAAAATATAAAATACCTTGATCAAAATTAAGACCACTGTTTTTCCTGATTTCATACTTGCCCATTCCAGAGAGGCTTTGAAGGAGCTGTAGGTGTCTAGGATGCGGTTCTCAGGATGCTGAGTTGGGAATGTACCTTGTTTAATGGGATCCATTCCTAGGGCTCACAGTGTTTTCTGCACAGACCTGACAGTGTCTATCCTGGTGTACTTACAGTTCTCAGGACAGCTGCCCATTCTATCAGTCCAGGCTAGAGAAACAGCTGGTTCAGCTAGGATGGGCCCATAGCAGTTAAGGACACGTGCTGCTCTTCCAGAAGACCTGAACTTGTCTTACCACCAACACGGTGGTTTGCAGCTGTCTGTAATTCCAGTTCCAGGGAATTCAGCACCCTCTTCTGACCTCCACGGGCACTGGGCACAAGCATACATACTGGCAAAACACTCATGTACTAAATAAATTAATAAGTAAGTAAGTAAATAAATAATTGTTTAAAATCTATGGATCTAATGAGACACACTTGCTGCATCTGTAATCTTAGCACTTGGGAAACTGAGTCAGGAGGATTATGAATTTTGGAGGCCAGAGCGGGCAAAGCCCTCTCTTAAAACCACAAGGCCGGAAGTCTGGATTCCAGAACCTAGTCATCACATACACAAAACTGTAAGTGGCACTCACTGATGTCCAGTCAAAATGAAACATTGCATGCATGAGAAATCTACTTCTCACACTCTATATGCCTTCGTAAGTGTGTGCTTTATTTTCTCTTTCAAGGGAGTCCCCTGGAATAGGACACTTTGCATTTCTGTGTTTATTCAGCATAAACTTGTAGTGCCACTACTAGTATTAAACATATTATTTCTTTCATTTTGTTTTGTTTTGTTTTTTTCCCAAGACAGAGTTTCTTTGTGTAGCCTTGGCTATCCTAGACTTTGTAGACCAGCTTGGCCTTCAACTCACAGCAACTCTCCTGCCTCTGTCTCCCAGAGTGCTGGGACTAAAGGTGTACACCACCAAGGCCAGTTAAATGTATTATCAAGTTCAGTGATGTATCTTACACATCTCCAAAATATTCACATCACCTGCGATGGCATGAAATACACACTATGCAGCTGTATCTAAGCCATCAACAATAAACCAGTGGCTGGACATAGCATGCCGTGGAGCCTGAGGACCTGGGCTCAATTCCCCAATAACACACCCACACAAATTAATTAATTAACTAATTAATTAATTAATTGCAAAACTATTGTATTTGAAAACTAATGAACCAGTAAAAGAGCCCGAAATCTTGTAATTCTTAAATGAAAGAAACTTGATGGAGAAATTTCCCCAATTTTTACAATAAACCTAAAAGTTTGTAGTAGTATCTAAAGAGAGTTTTAAAGCTGAATTTTTTTTTCCTCTAAAAAAGAAGAAATCAACAATAAATGGTAATCCCAGAAGGTGGGAGATAGAGTTAGAAGACTCAAAAGTTCAAGATCATCTCAACTATATGACAAGTTCAAGGCCAGCTTGAGATCCATGAGACTGTGTCTCAAAACAAGTAAATACTTGCTTTGAACCCGCTGTATTTGTGATTCCTAAGTCACTCTGAGCACAGGCCAGGGACAGAGCTAGAATGTTTTTGGCTCTTTGAGCCTTCTAGACCCTGCCAGCTGGGGTATTGCAGTCTGTCAGAAAGGAGAAAGGAGACACATAATGGACAGCTGAAAGATATGGCTGTATTTAGGGTAGAGACCCGTTCAGTGCTGTTGTCCACAGCGTGGGATTAAGAACCCTCTCAAAACCCATTGCCATTGGGTGCTGTGGGTCTGTTCCTTCAGTGCAGAGACATACAGGTCACCTTCGATGCAGCTGTCCTAGGCTGGACTCAGAAGTGACGTGGCTCCTCCTTGGCCCAATATGTCCTCTGTGCTGTGGTGTTCCTTGTGATAGTCAGCAGGAGCCCAGGTGGCCGAGGCCAGCTTGCAGCTGCATCCCAAACCTCCTCTTGCATCATGTCTTCCAACACGACAGTGGTTGAAGCAGTTCACTGCCAAACCCAAAGTCGGGGCATAGATGTGGCACTCTGCCTAACTCTGAGGAGGAAGCACACCTCTGTGGGCAGGGAACGTGGAGAAGGAGGAAGGGTGTTTGATGGACAGTCATCCAGTACGCCCCACCACTGTCCTCACCCTCCTCATAGCCATATTTTCAGCCCACTGCAGCCACCCTTCCCTGTTCTCCCCCAAACCGCTGACTCACTTCACCTCGATCCATCCAGCACCCAACTTTTCTTGGCCCTCTGAGCCACTTGCTCAACACGCCATTACAGTCTGCTAACTGCCCTTCTTGTCCTGGTCTTGTCATTTCCCAGCCCACCACACGGAGAGCCACCCAGCTGTCATCATAATCTCATCAGCTGCCGGTCATCATTATTGTTATCTACCTTATATTCCTGCATACGTGTTATGTGCCTGGCTTCCTCCTGGCACGGAGAGCTTAGGGACGGCAGGAGCCGTGCAGTGTTTCAACTTTGGCTCGCTTGCCTCCTGGCACATAGTTAAACTCCAGTAAGTCAATATGAAAAAAATCAAAGGCGTTCTACTTGAAGTATGCATGGCATTGGAGCTGCACTCTTTCTGCTCCCCCAGTATACCCTGGAAGGCAGCTTTGCTCCCTGAGACACCAACACTCGCCATAATGCCCTGAATCACTGGTGTGTGGCTGATAAAAATGGGTGAAGGTTTACACTGCTACAGAGGTGGAAAATGGGGTTACTCCATCGAAATATTCTTTCTCGCCAAATCACAACAGTCTGTCTCACTCTGAATTCTTCTAAAATGGAAAGGTCCAGAAGTGGTAGGAAGTTTCAAGTGGGCACGGTAAATCCATATGAATCATGATTCCTTTAAACAAGCTGGAGCGAGAAACACAGTTAAAAAAAAAAAGTTAATAACTTTTGCTTTGGAGAGAATTGAGCCAGAGAGCAGGGGTGAAAGGAAGATTTGTTTTTTCCTTCTATATTCTTTTTGTATTTAAAGTTTTTCATTCTATGCAGAATGGAATAGTATAGTTTTGTTCCTTAGTGCATTAAGTTAAAAAAAATGATTAGATGGCGTAAATAATATTAAAAAAAAATCAGAAACAAACCAGAAGACATTTGCAATATAAATGACAAAGGATTGTTTTCCTTAATCTCTACAAAGAGTTTATAAATCGGTTTTCCTTTTTTAATTGAGAGGTAGAATAATAAGCCAGATGTGGTGGGTCCCTTTTTTAAACCCAGCCCTTAGCAGGGACAGGTGGTTCTCTGTGAGTTCAAGACTGGTCTATATAAGCACTATTTTCAGGATAAATACAAACCAGTGTAATGAAGGAGGAACTTAGCGTGCGAGCACACACATAACCTTTTTCTTTTTGAGATAGCGTCTCAGAATGTAGCTTTGGCTGGCCTAGAACTTGTGTGAACTTGTGGTGATCCTCCTGCCTCTGTCTCTCAAGTGCTGTGATTACAGGAATGTGCCATCACAGCTGGCATTTTTAAATTTTTTAAATTCTTTTCTATTTTATATATGGGCATTTTCCTGCATGTCTGCCTATGCACAGAGTGTATCCCTGGTAACCACAGAGGCTAGAAGAGGGCATCAGGTCCCTTAGCACTGGAGTTATGGATAGCTGTGGACCACCCTGTGGGCACTTGTAATCAAACTCAGGTCCTCTGGAAGAGCAGCCAGTGCTCTTAACTGCTGAGCCATCTCTCCATCCCCCCAACCCCTGGACTGGTACCTGGCTTTAACTAACATGTTTTTTAAAAGAAGGACTCTTTTGAAGGAGAATTGAATCCTATTATTAGATGTGTTCAAGTAGAAAATAAATAGACCAAGTATCAAGTTGATAAAGGCTTCTTTCAACCATCTGATAAAGGAAAGGTTCCTAGCACCTGAAAATACAAATTCATTTAAGTCCTTAGGGTCTGTAATTCTTTATGGTGCTGGTGGAGGTGTGTTGACAAGGCCCAGCAGCCCAGCACAGACTAAACAGGGGAGGAGACTAGGAGACGTTCCCCCACAGAGCCTCAGTGAAAAGGAACCTGGAGTTCATTTCTCAAACCTCCTATCTCCTCTCTAAGGACAGTGTCCCAGATCTGCCCATAATGACACTGAGTAAGTTTATTAATATGCCATTCTTTCAATCAATCAATATTTAAGGAGTTCCCCTGTGTCGGGCACAGCCCCATCCTCTCGGCTGTACACATTAATCAAACATTTTCCAGACAAATGTAAAATTAAAATGGTGGCAGGCACCATAAAGGAAGATTATGCAGATCATGCATGAGAGCCTAAGGATGTGTAACTGGTGGGCTGGCTTGGGCTCAGCTGGCAATGGGCTTGCCTGGCATGCACGAAGCATGCCAGTTTCATCCACAGCACTGCATGGTGGCTCGTGCCTGTAATTCCAGCACTTGGGAGGTGGAGACAGGAGGATCAGAAGTTTAAGGTCAGCTAAGCTATGTAGTGAGTTTGAGGCCAGCATGAATTACATGAGATCTTGTCTCAAGCAAACAAGCAAACAAAGTGACTGAATAAGAATTTTAGAAAAGTTGCACCAGTGACGATGACTAAGAATTTAGATGATAAGGAAGATGCAGCAGCGATGGCTCTATCTGGATTTTTTTTTTTTTTCTGTTTTTGAAGTGATGTTGAACTTCTTTTTTTCTTTTAAAGATATATTTATCTTTATCTGCTTGTACACCTGCATGCCAGAAGAGGGCATCAGATCCCAGTATAGATGGTTATGAGCCACCATGTGATTGCTGGGAACCGAACTGAGGACCTCCGGAAGAGCAGACAGTGCTTTTAACGGTTGAGCCATCTCTCCAGCCCCTTAACTTCTTTCTTAAAGAGCTGCATATGGCAAAGATAATGATAAGGACCTTGGGTGGGAAGCAGATAGAAAAGAATGATAATGAAGAAAGTCTGCTATGCAATGAGGCTAAGGCGTACTCCGACCTTAAAGAATGCTGTCATAGACCAGCAACATAGCTCAGCCGATGCTTGCTCTGCAGACTTGGTGACTGGAGTTCAATCTGTGGAACGCACATAAAGGTGAAAGGGTGTGACCAACTCCACTAAGATGCATACACACAGTAATATTAATAATAGTAAAAATAATAATAGTAACTGTTTTTTTTTTAAAGAACCTATTAATTACTCTAAGAGCAATGAAGAAACCCTTAAAGGTTTGGGGATGGTGGGGAAGGAGTCTTTCTTGGTGAGGTGCTGGCTTTGAACCCATTGCTCTGGCTGCAGAGGCGAGAGCAGATGGGGGGAGGATGTGACAGCAGGAGATGAGGCTGTTTGGATCACAGACGCGGAGGGGAGCTGTGTGGACACCCGTGGACTGTGTTTGGGAGCTGCCAATGACGGGGCTTGGCGGATTTGATCTCAAGAGCGGCAGTGAGGAAAGAACAGGGTGATAAGGGCTTAAGCTCTTGGCGTTCACAGCTGAGAAGAGGATGAGACCGTTCACTGAGACAGGTAACAATGGGAGATAAATATGTTTGGAAGGGAATATCAAAGTACAGTTTAGGAGATGCCAGGTTGAGAGCCTTTTAGGGGGACGAATTCTTCAGGAGGCAGAGATTATTTCTGGAGTGCTTACAACACAGCTGGTGGCAAAATGCAGGCTTATTTATTTGGGAGAAAAAAGAAAGGATAAGGATGGGTGGAGGATAAGAAAAAAACCGATAAACACAATTTCCCCTTCTCTGGGGCTCTTGCCCCTTCTGTCTGCTGTCATTTGTCTTTCTGACTCTCTGCACGCGTCCTGCCCCTCCTCATTTACTGGGTGGAATGATCCCATACCTGACATTGGTAGTTTCTTGGCCTTTTAATTTCTAAATCCATTATTGCCACTCCAGTGCTGTATATAGTCTCATGACCCCACCACGAACTTTATCACTAAGAACACAATCCCTGGGCTGGGGATGTAGGTCAGGGTAGAGCACTCGCCCAGCACACGCCAGCCTCCCCCCCCCCCCAGTTCTGTCCTCAGCTCCCTAAAACAAACAACAAAATTCTCATCTGCCATTGAGCCCTCCTCCCCTTCTCTCTCTTTGTCCCTCTGCACCCTGGACCCGCTTCTGGCCACTGCCCTGTTTCTTTCCTGCCTCTCACTTCAAAACATCTCTAGACAAGTTCCCACCTAACCTCTCCTGACACGGCAGGCATTCAGGAAGCCTGTGGGCAGGCACGTCCAGCCTTTTCAATTGCAGCATTGTCACCCACAAAGTTTATGCTTGAAAGCTGTGGACTTTGGTTGAGAGGAAGGAAGGAAGGAAGGAAGGAAGGAAGGAAGGAAGGAAGGAAGGAAGGAAGGAAGGAAGGAAGGAAGGAAGGAAGGAAATGCAGACTTCGTGTTTTAAGTAAATTTATGATTGTGTGGGGGCTGCATGCCTAGTCACCCTCAGCTCTGTGCAGCTGGGTGCAGCCCACCTGAGGGAGTGTGGCTGGCTCCATGCTTCCACCCAACCCTCCAGGGGGGTACTGTGTGGACCACATCCCCGAGGCCAGGTGCCACCTCACACTTTGACTTTGCAGCTGCCTCACCAGGCCTCTCTTTAATGCTACCAGCACTGTGCTCTGCCCCTTCCTTTCCAAACTGTAGTCTTTGAGTTTTGACTTTTGTTTCTCTTTTATTGTTTTTAGGATATTTAGAGTATTTCAAGGGCTCTCGGGTATTTCAAGGGACTGCCTTCAGCCTTCCTTACACCTCTGCCCAAACAAGCCCATCCACGCCTCTGTTATCACACCCTAATTGTCTTTACCCAGCTTGCAATGCTCCAGGAATGTGTCTCCAACTGCTTGCTATATAATCCATCGGGCACGTAGGAAGTGTTCATTAAGCCTTTGTTGAATAAATGGATGAAAGTCCTGTAAGCATCCCATATCGGTCCTACCCCACCCACCAGTCACCCAAAAAAACCCTCTCATTCTGGGCTGTTGAGATGGCTCAGTGGGCACCAGCTCCTGAGCCCGACGACCTACATGGTAGAAGGAGAGAACCAACTTCCACAGTCTGTCCTCTGATCTCCACCCATGTGCCATGTGTGCGCACACTCACATACACACACTCGTGTGATGTGCCTGTATGTATGTATGTATAGATACGTATAGATACGTGCATATGTTTGGAAACCCTCACCCCTTCCTTCTAAAGCACTTCTTGTTTCTCTTCTTCATTCTAATTAATGGTAGCTTGTCTATCTGGTTATCCCATTAAACATCAAGATCTAATTTTACTACCCTGATTTAGGTACTTACCTGGACAGCTTTAGGTTGTGTGCTCAGATGCTGTCGACTTGGTTTTGGACTGGGTCTCTTTTTGGCCTAAAACTTTGAAAGTTAGCAGGCTGGCTGACCAGTAGGAATCCTCCTGTCTCTGTCTCCCCAGCATTGGGATCACAAGTATGCCACCATGTCAGGCTTGTCTTTCCTTGTAAGGGAACATGAGTGAAAGGTCTCAAACTTAGGTACTTGTGCTCACATGGAAAGCTTGTGCTGGCTGAGCCATCTTCTTGTTCTTATTGTAACTCACCTTCATCATCACAGTAGCGTCTAACCTCATCTTCTTAGCCTCTCTTCTGTCTTCTCTCATGGGTACATGCATACACGTATGTATGTATGTATGTATGTATGTTCACATGTATGCATACATATGTGCATGTGTGTATGTATGCTTATATGTGTATATGTGTGCACATATGTATATATTCATATATGTGTGTATATGTATACATGTGTGTATGTATGTTAAGATTCACATAAAAATCACCATTTAACCATTTTGAAGTTTATGTATATATAAGTCATTTTTGAAATGCATTAATGTTTGTCATACAGATATCAACCCATTTCCATCACCACTAAAAGAAAATGCTTTCTAATTCCCTCACTTTCCCATCTCCTGGAATCTCTTGCTTCTGTGGAGTTGTCCAGTAAGACGTCAGACATAGGTAGAATCCTTTTGTGGCTTCTTTCATTAAGCGTGTTTCCAAGTCTTGATGTAGCATATTTCAATACTTCATTCCTTGTGATGACTGAATAGTATTTATTCCATTACATAAATATCCCATTGGTTCATCCATTCATAAGTGAACGTGTATTTAAGTTGTTTCTACTTTTCACCTATGGTGAATGATGCTACATGAAGATTAATGTGCAACTTCTGAGCCCTCTTGAGTATACACTTACAAAGTAGAATTGCTGGGTCATATGGTCATTCTGTGTAACATTGTGAAGAACCATCAGGTGTTCTCTGTAGATGCTGCAATCAGCCACATATGAGGGTTCTGGTTTCTGCAGATCCTCAGCCATACTATCGGGCATGAAGTGGCAGCCAGCTGTGCTGTTGACTTTCATCCCTCGTGGCCAATGACAGTGAGCATTGTTTTAGTTTGGTTTCTGTTGGTGTGATAAAAACTAACTCGGGGAAGAAATAGTTTATTTGGCTCATAGGTTGAGGGAAGCCAAGGAAGAAAGACAAAGCAGAAGCCTGGAGGCAGGAACTGAAGCAGAGGCCATCGAGGCACACTGCTTACTGGCGTGGCCTAGGTGGCTTGCTCAGTCTGCTTTTTCACACAGCCCAGGACCACTCACCCCGGAGTGGTACCACCCAGAGTGGGCTGGGCCCTCCCACAGCACTCAGCACTCAGGGGAAGGCACCAAAGCTTGCCTACCCGCCAAGCTGATGGAGATTGAGGTTCCCTCCTCCCCCACCTTGTGTTTCAGCCATGTTGAGCCCATGTTGAGTCAGGAGGGGTGTATTCTTTGACAACTCAGTCTCCAAAAACAGAGGTTCTGAACGGGAGCAAAGGAAAGGAGTCACCTTACGGAGGGGAGGGGAGGTGGGTTTCTAACCCTGCTGCTTTTCCTCACACCATTTTCCTCCTCAACTCAGTTTGTGCTCACTCTGTTCTCACCAGGCCGCGTAAATCTGGGTTGGACCACGTGCATGGCTCTAGGCCTCACTGAAAGGTCCTAGCCTTTAGGTTTTCCTGGCTGTGAGTTCTGTTCCCTCGTGTCCCTTTGCCTCCCTGGGACTACAGTAGGAGAGCTCCCAGCTTGGGAGGAGGCAGGTGGGCAGAGCCATAGCAGGCAATTTGTTCTGTGGGCCCGTTCCCTCTTTAGTCTTGACTGCAGAGGGCTGGAAAGTCAGCCTCTATTGTGATTAAGTTATAATTTAAGGCAGTGAACATGTGCTCTGCTGGCGGCTATAAAGATTCAAATCATAAAGTTTTACAGTGGAACGGTTTCTGTAAAAGCATCGTTAGGAAGTGGGAGCCATGCCTTTAATTCTTATGACATATGGGGCTGCCTGGCTTGTTTTGGTTTCAGTGAAGTTTAGTAGGGTGATGGGCTGGGCTAATTAGAGTCAGCCTTCTTCCTTCCCGAGAGCTGCGCCCCCGCAGAGGACAATGGGAGAAGGTGGAAAGTGTTTCCTATGTCAGTTTCTCAGGGGCAGGGAGTGCTTAGACATCAAGAGGTCTCCTCCAGCTAAGTGTCGGCGTTTGCACGGTTGTCATCTTCCTCTGTCCCTCACTGGCAAGAGACAAACTTCAGCAATGGAACAAGCTCAATGGGAAGATAACTTCACTTGGAGGATCAAGAGAGGAGGGAGTGGGGCCCTGTAACTGAGCCAGCGGTAGGAAGAGTCTAAATGCGGTAGTTCCCCTACCAACATCCATTTCACCTTCCTTGCCAGGCTAACTGGCAGGCCCCGTGCCCTGTCCAAAGCAAATGAACTGATGCCTGCAGCCAACTCTTGGCTCACCGTCACTCTTGATATGGCTGTGGGACAGCGTGGGCCTCACTGCTACGCCTATCAGTCGTCTTGTGTGCCTACCAGAACCCAGCTGTACCTGTCCCCAGCCCTCTGTAGACAGAGAGTAGTTGTTCTCGTAATCGCCTAATCTCAGTATGTATTTCTTAAACTCAGCAATTGAAAGTTAGGAGGATTTTTTTTTTTATCCCTATGAAAGTCAAGTTGAAACCTAGAGTGAATGTTAAAAATAGTTGCTGTTGAATGATGTGTGAGAGTGATTGAAGCAAAAACATAGTCCGGGAACCTAGTAACTCTACTTGCTCAGAGTCCTGATTCGGCTAAATCTTAAACTGTAGACCATGTGTTAGGGGAATGATTTATGCAGGAAAGATCTGGAAAGCTAGTCAATAGTCACGTGCCTTGACCTTACATCAAAAAACTATGAATGGATCTATATTCATACATCTGGAGGTAAAATCAAATGTTCAAGGTAATTATATATCCCTTTTTCTTGATATTCTGCTTCATGGGACTCTCCAGATTAACTAACCAATTCATTGAATAAGAGTTTCCACGTAATAGGATTTATCATATATTGAGTGTCATTATGAGTGCATTAAATCTACAGAGAAAGTTATAGCTATATCTTACAGGTCAGGAAGCTGACTTACAGAGCAGCTGAATTTGCCCCAGCTCACACAGAGACCGTGGCCACCCATTTCCCCCAGTAAAAAGAAAAGGCCTGGTGTTGAGTTTGGTGCAGGTGGGGCTCACATTTGATTTTTGTGTTGTTGTTGGCTTTATTTTTTATTATTTTTTTAATTTTTGAGACAAGGTTTCAGTTTGTAGCCCTGGCTGTTCTAGAACTCACTTTGTAGACCAGCACTGGCCTCAAACTCAGTGGAGATCCCCCTGCCTCTGCCTCCCAAGCACTGGGACTAAAGGTGTGCGCCACCACCCCTGTTCGGATTTAACAGTCATATTAAGTGGGAACCCTAGGTTTTGGAGCTGAATTTGTATTGTCTGGGCTTTTGAGAGGGTTCAGTGAGTAAAGGCACTTGCCACCAAGCCTGGTGACCTGAGTTTGCTCCCCGAGTTATGTGTTGGAGGGAGAGAACCACAAAGTTGTCTTCTGGCCTCTACACATGCAGCATGACATAGGTACCACACACCTACAGATGCGCACACACACACACACACACACACACACAGAATAAACATACATGAGTAAATAAATTGTAATAAAATTTAAATCAGATCATCTTTTGGAAAAGAGCATTATCTTTGTTTAATTGATCGATAAACAATTAGGTCACCTACCCTATGCCCCATACCAGTTTTTATTCCAGGGATACGACAGTGGACAAAATAGATTCAAAAGAAGTCTCTGTCCTCATGCGTTGTAGCGGACATTCTCGTGTAGCTGATGGTATGTGTCAGGTGGCTTAGCAGCTCCGTCTTCAGATGTGCTCCCTAAAGAAACCCTTGCTCATATACTTTCAGAAGTATATGCCCACACCAGGTGTGGTGGCATATGCCTTTAGTCCCATCGCTCAGGGGGGCAGAGGCAGGTGGATTGATGTGAGTTCAAGGCCAGCTTGAGCTACAAAGCGAGTTCAGGGCAGCCAAGGCTACACAGAGAAACCCTTTCTCAAACAAAACAAAAAAAGTGTGCACAAGAATGACCATAGTAGCCCTGTTCATAGTGACAGCATGCAGAGCACCGTAAGTCATCCAAATGCTCATTAGTGGAGGGCGGGGGATAAAAAGACTTTGCTCTATCCATATAACTGAATACTATACAGCAATGAAAATGAAAGCACATCGTCACTATGCCATTTGAATAAGCACAAAGGACACTTAGAATCATGAGGCTGAGTAAAACAGCCAGTTTCAGAAGAGTCCACACACAGTGATGCAGAGCCTGTTATAGTTCCAAAGCAAGCAAAAATAAGTAATGTATTATACATGGCCGCACATATCCAGAAAGTTATAGAGAAAAGTGAAGATCATGGAGGGACACTGAACACGGCTATTGTGTATGTGAGACGGGGAGGTGGTGCTCTGAGATCCAGATGGAACACATAGGAAGCGCTGGCTGTGAGAAGATAGTTGTGTGCTAGTTCCTATGTTAGATGGTGATTCACAAACACCTATCTTACTGCCATGCTTCATCACACTTGTGTAGCTCCTATATGTTTTTTTTAATAAAAGTTTAATGCCTTGAATCAAAAAAAAAAAAAATAAAAAGCATGGTGATTAAAGTCAAAGATGTTGACTTGAAAAAGCCTAAGTCAAAGCCAGGCATGGTGGTACAGACTTTTAATCCTAGCACTCAGGAGTCAGAGGCAGACAGATCTCTGTGAGTTCAAGGCCAGCTTGGTCTACATAGTGGGTTCTAGGATAGCCAGAGCTACATAGACCCTGTCTCAACCAATAACAAAGAAGGAAGGAAGGAAGAAGGAAGGAAGGAAGGAAGGAAGGAAGGAAGGAAGGAAGGAAGGAAGGAAGGAAGGGAGGGAAAGAAAGAAAGAAAGAAAGAAAGAAAGAAAGAAAGAAAGAAAGAAAGAAAGAAAGAAAGAAAGAAAAAGAAAAATCCTAAACTGGGAAAACCAGGAAGCCCAATGTCCTATTAACATATCTTGGTAGCTTGCACCAGACCCCATTCTCCATTTTCTACCTCTTTTCAAGAGGTCCCCTGCTCCTGCCCTGCTCTTTTGTCCACTGTGTGCGGTATTGCTTCAGAAACATTGGGCAGGTTGATCCTGGGATATCGTGGCAGGGGCAGAAGGAAGCTGGATAGAGCTTGAAGAAGGCGCCTGTGCTTTGGAACCATCAGGAGCTGATGCCCTTGGGCTCCAGGCTCCCCCATCACCTTCAGTCAAGCGCTGTGTGTATGCATGTGAATCTGCATGCGTGTATTTGGGGAACAGAGAGAATACACCAACACCACTTAATGGAAAAGTTTGCTCTGGCTGTGGCAGAAATAGCAGATGGCCTGAGCTGCAATCTTTGACCCAGAGCCATAATGCCCTTCCAGAAACAACCAGACACAGTGTAGGCAAGTATTTCCCGATGTTTCTAGGTTCATTCACTCACTTTAAAAATGCCTTTGCTCAGTAACTCTTCCCCGATAGCCTACCGCGCACCGGTCTTGCCCAGACTTTGGGAATGACTTGGTGAATAAATGAACATGGGTCCTTCCTAAAGTTTGGTCCAGGGGGGAATACAAACAAGTCAACAAAAAGCCTTTGCCATTACAAATAGGGATGAATGCTACGGAATAAATGGCGCTGTTGTATAAAGCAATGCAGTGATCTGTCAAGGGTGGTCTCTGAGGAAATGTATTTAAATTAAAATCAGAGGTTAAGGCCTGCAATGCACAAGGCAGCTTTAGCAGTCCTGAGTCAGTAAAGCGCTCATTGCGTTGGAAGGATGAGAAAGAACCAGCCAGCTCACACCATGTAACACACAGTTGCAGAAATCTCAGCTGCACACCAACCACAGTCAGTGGTACCTCTTTCTTTCTTTAATTTGAATTTATTTTTTATAATTTATTCACTTTACATCATGATTGAAACCCCCTCCCTGCTCTCCTTCTGGTCCAACCCTTCCTCCATCTTCCCCTCTATTCTCTTCTCCTATTTCTCAGAAACAGGGAGCCCTCCTCCCCTCCCCTCTGATCCCAGCCTATCAAGTCTCATCAGGACTAGTTGCATCTTCTTCCTCTGTGGCCTGGCAATGGCCCCCTCCACCAGGGGGAAGTGATCAAAGAGTAGGGAACAGAGTCCATGTCAGAGACAGCCATTGCTCACCTTACTAGGGAACCCACATGGAGACTGATCTGCTTATTGGCTACTTCTGAGCAAGGGGTCTAGGTCCTCTTCATGCATGGTCCTTGTTTGGTGCATCAGTCTCTGCAGACCCCTAGGGGCCCAGACTTGTTGGCTCTGTTAGTCTTCTTAGGAATCAAAGCAGATGCTAAGACTCACAGCCAAACTTTGGGCAGAGTGCAGGGAGTCCTAGGAAAGAGTGGGGGAATAGAAGGACCCAGAGCAGACAGGAGCTCCATAAGAAGGTACCCCCCAGTAGGCAGACTGGTCCAGGCTGAGCTCAGGTGGGCATCTCTGTCTGCGTCTTGCACTTGGTTAGGTTTGAATCCACTCCACGCACACATATTCTGCAGCTTGGTCCGAAAAGAAGGGCTGCTTTGTGATGAGAGCTACCCACCTGAAGTACATTTCAAGACCATGCTTAAGTCACATTTGCTAATTCACTGTTGGCCAAACATAGTTGGCTGTTCACACAGCTTTCTGTGTGAAAGAAAGTCCAGCTTTCTTCTTTTCTTCCCTGTCCTCTTCTCCTAAAGTGGGTCTGGGACTCAAACTCAAGGTTTTGTGTTTGCAAGGCAAGCACTTTACTAACTGAACTATCTTCCTGGCCTCAAGAAGACCTTTCTTTTGGTTTTTGTTTTTTCAAGACAGAGTTCCTCTGTGTAATAGCTCCAGCTGTCCTTGAACTCACTCTGTAGACCAGGCTGGCCTCAAACTCAGAGATTCACCTGCCTCTGGCTCCCAAGTGCCTGTGACTGGCTGGCTTTGCTCTGTCCAATGTTAGAAGGCCAGCTTTCAAATGCCCACTCTCCTTGAAAGGGGCAAGGGGTGCTGAATGGAACCGTAGGGTAGGCTCCAGGCTAAGGGTGCTATTTTAAAAAGCATCTCAACACAGAGCAGAGGCAGGAGTGCTGTGCTTAGAAATGCCTAGTTTATAACTGGTACAGTGCCCTATAATTGTACAGTACCCTCGCCTGTAACTCCACAGTGTCCTCGCCTATAACTGCGCAATGCTCTCATTTAACTGTGCAGTGCCCTCGCCTGAAACTGTACAGTGCCACAGTCAGCAGGTGCTCTTGGCCCTGAGCTGGCTGAAGCAGTTCAGAGACAAGGGAGGTTCTTCTGAACTTAAAGAATTCCAGAACTAGTGGGCAAGCTTACTTCCAACCCACAAAGGACATTCAGGGAAGATGTGTCCCAGGAGTCATGAGAGCATGGAGTGGCAGGGCTAGAAAAGGGGCCGATCTGAGATGGCTGGAGAGTGTGAGCAGAGGGGCCATCGCATGTACCTTGGGGTTTTAATTTGCTTTCACATACACATTTTGTTTGAATCAAATGTTTGTGGCCTTCTCCTTACTACCCTTCTAGCCTTGAACTTCTTGAAAGCCCTGCAGAGTGATACTTGTCAAGTCTACAAGGAACCCACAATGTGAGTGCCATTTCCAGAGGTTCAGGCTCCCGGGTAGCCTTGACTCTCCTGACACCCTTATGCTTGCTTACCTATGTTAGCAGTAGAAGAGCTCCAGAAAACATCCTCGGCTTCCCAGTGTCGGGCTCTGCTGGCCTTCAGCCCATGTTCTTCACAAGCTCTGAGGGGAGGAGTTGGTCCTCTCACACTCAGGGTCTAGTTATCAGTCAGTGGAGACATAATACTATCTCAAGCAAGCTGTGTTTATGGGTCAGCCTGGTCATGATGACTTTGGACTTCAGGTTTACCTATTCTCTTGAGTTTGGGATGTTTTGTTGGATATAATATCTGGGATGTAAGAGGAAAAGAAAAATCACAAAGGGTTCTTTTTGTGGACCCTAAAGAAATCACCTCTACCCACAATCCAGTAACCAGAATTCAACCCCATCCATCTCAGCAAGAAAGGCTGGGAAATTCAGCCCAGCCATGTGTGCGGGAAGGAAAGGAAGCAGGTCTCAGTGAGCACATAACACCCTGCACATAGTAGGTGAAAGTAATAGAGAGGGTAGACCACCGTGCTCAGGGTGGGACAGCAGAATGGCCCTCTCCCATATCCACATATCAAAATCAAGCCTTTCTACCTACAGTCAAAGTGTGATGGCTGAGACGTGTACTGCCCACCCTGGGAGTAGAAGGAATCCACATGAGTGGACAGCCAACGGAATGGGCACTGACCATGTCTAGCGGAAGCCTCCCTGCCCCTGGCTGCCGCTGAGCTCCTCAGATGGTGGTTTCTCAACTGGGGGCAGCAGGACAGCTCTAAGGCACCCAGTGGATATAATGAATGGACCTCTCTCCAGTGTACCTAGAAGACGTCATGTCGTCCCGCCATACTTTGGAGAATTAAGAAAATAGTTACTTGGGTAAAGTCCCTGCCAGTGTCCTGGAACAGAGGTGAGACCCTTCTAAAGAGAGACAAACTGCATCTCTCATATGAGGAAAAGCCTCTGTTTCCCCCCTCCCCCACCACAAAGAAAACAAACTGATGTCATGAGAAATTCCTTTCTGATAACTAAAACAAATTCGAGGTCCTGGGGGACCGCTCCCGTGGAGAGACAGTGGTCCCGGGGCTTAAGAATGAGAAAATGGTGACTTCTGCTCAGAGTTTGGTTTAGATATCAGGTAGAATTTTTCCAGCATCATTTTGAATTGAGAGGCGCCGAAATGACTTCAGTAAAATGTTCTAGTGGGAGAAATGTAAAGAAAACAAAAATCCAACTCTGGCTGCTTTCCCCAGGCAAGGCATTAGTCAGGCAGCCGCTGGAGCCAGGCGTCTCTCAAGAGCCTGTTTTTCAATGTCGCTGCAGTGGCTCTCCATGCTCTGGGTTTTAATTCTAGCCTCTAATCTCGGTCGCTTCTGTGATAAATTAATTGTAATGATAGAGGCCCCAGTTACGAGGTCTGCAGCGTTTGCTTGTAATGTGAGCGACAGGTTTAGGGCCTGCTTTATTTAAGATGCCGGGGTAATTACATGGGAGTTAGCATATGCAGGCAGAGATATGATTCATTCCTCCAGCCGCAAGCATGACACAGCTGTTTGCGGGATAAAATAGGGGAACCGTGTTGTTACAAAATGTTCCCCTTATTATACCTCATTAAAAACAAGGCTGTGATAAGTCAGGACTGGCAATGAAGAAAATCTACTGCCTCTCTGTAACGCCTGATAGGAGCAGAGCTTAGAGCTGTGCCGTGTCATTTTAGGTTTTATTTATTTCCATTTGGGTTTTTTTGTTTTGTTTTGTTTTGTTTTGTTTTTGTCCTTTCACTGACTCTTCGATCCCTATTATTCAGCAACTCACTGTATTCTTTTGGCGGGGAGGAAGAACGGCCTCCCAGACTCTCTCTCTTTCTTCTCACGAACAGGGGTTGCCCTTCTCTTGCTTAGTGCGGGCTGAGGGTTTTCAGAGAGAGCGAGCATTCAGTGAGAACAAAGCAAAGGGGGCTTTTTTGGTGACCTGTCCCAATTTGGTCCTCATCACCTCCAATGGGAACACATAGGCTGAGAGAGCTCAGAGGCTCCAGCAGGGGCCAGAGCTTCAAAGTCAGAGAAAATCACGGGCAGGAGACAGGACCATTCCTTTCAAGAGACAGACATATGCTCTCTGCCCCCATCATCCTTCTTTTTAAAAATAACTTTCAAAATGGAAATGAATTGTGGCCTCATTTCCCTTCTTTTCTCTCTCTGTCCAAGGGAAGCGGTGAGACTTTTAAACCAACATGTGCATTAACATTGAATTACAGAGCCAGGGCCAAATCCATCAGGCTGTTCTTGATGAAAATGGATGGTTAGGAAAGACAAAAAGCCATGGTGTGGAGAATAGTGTTCAGATGACAGCTCTGGAGGGCCACAGCCTGCCAAGCAACGCCCACTTGCCCAAGCTGCAAGAGTTGGAGTCTGCACTCTACCTAACCTGCCCCTCTGTGGCCGGTCCACATCTCCAGGTCTCCACCTTCACAACCTATAGAACGAAATCAGGGGTAATATTAGCTACCTCTAGGGTTCTTACAAGGGACAAATGAGATAATCCATGTACAAGTGCTTAGAACAATGCCTGGCAAAACGCAGGTGTTCAATAAATGTTATCTATTATTGTAGGTGACACGATTAACAGCAGCTGACTGCTGTGGGCCAGGTCGTGTGATAGATTTGAAAGGAGCATTTTAAAGATTGTAATTGCAAGCTGGGGATGAGCTCAGTGGTAGAGTCCTTGACTGCCTGGCATGGGTATGACCCTGGGTTCACGCCTTGGTACAAAACAATAACAAAGACTGTATTGCTGTAACAGAGATAAGAATTAATAGCCCAGCTTTTGGTTCTTCATCAGTTCGGGCTTTGGGAATAAAATGGTGGATTTAAGTTGGTGATGCAAACAATGAAGTATATGGGAGCAAGTAGCTGGCACTTGGTTTCGCCCCTCTAAGTACTTGCTGAACTAAGTTGGAGTATTGTGCAATTCTGGAGAGAGAGTCAGTAGCCCTCAGAAAGTGAGCATGGTTTGTTCCGGGATCAGAAAGTCTTAAAGCACTGCTGGTGAGCTGGGCACGGTGGCACATGCTTTAACCTCAGTACTTGAGGCAGAGGCAGAGGCAGAGGCAGAGGCAGAGGCAGAGGCAGAGGCAGAGGCAGAGGCAGAGGCAGAGGCAGAGGCAGAGGCAGAGGCAGGCAGATAGATCTCTGTGAGTTCGAGGCCAGCCTGTCTATATAAGCAAGCTCCAGGCCAGCCAGAGCCACACTGTGAAGCCCTATCTCAAACAAGAAAATAAAATACTACTGGAGTCATAAAAGCCAAAGCTTAAGAGGCCGTATGATAGGAAATCTTTTATGTAATGCAAATAGCTAGGATCAGACAAGCATTAGATATTAAGAGAAGAGATAATGCAGATTACAGGTAACTCCACTGTAAAATTAGAAGGCATAAACGCCACAGATGGATTCTGAGAAGTGTGGGCACCCAGAGCATGGTGAGAAGCTGGAAGCGCTTGGTGCTCCTTGCAGGTTCATTCATTTATTCAGTGGGTATTTCTAAACTTCCACCGTGTACCAGGCACTCATCCTGGGCTCTCATCTATCTGCTGCTGTTAGCTACATGAGGATGAGTTTTGTTTTGTTTTGTATTTTTCATCTTCCTGTTGGACACTGTCAACCTGAAGAAGCAAAAGTGTTTTTCTCAGAATCCCAGTTCTCAGAGGTCCCCTGTGGTCTGGCAAGGGGGTTCAGTGGGTAAAAGTGCTTGCTGCTCAGCCCGATGACCAGGGTTCAATCCCAGGGATATACGTGGTGGAAGGAGAGAACTGGCCGCTGAAAGTCGTCCTCTGACCTCCACGTGCACGGCGTGGCACGTGTTCTCTGCTCGCTCCTCCAGATAAATAAGTAAAATACAATTTTTAAAAAGTCCCCCTGTGCCACTGTGGCTTTGATATGTACCCATCTCTGAACCAGTCATTAAGAACTGAGAAAGAGCGTTTCCGCTGCTCACACACATGCTGCGCTCCTTGCCCTACATCCTGGGATGCAGCGGAAAGTCAGCTGTAACGCCTGTGCTGTAAGAAAGGGTGGGGATCTTCAATTGCCACCCTAACCTTCCAAATTAAGGAACTGAGAGGAAAAAAGGAAAAAACTCAAGTCAGTGTGAACAGAACAAAGAAAATAATCAAAATTAGAATGCAAATTAATGACATGAAGACTAGAAAAGCAAGGAAGAAACAGCAACAAAACCAAGAGTTAGTTCTTTGGAAGGTCAAAGGTTGGACAAACCAGATGCATGTCCGTAATCGTGATTCTGAGGAGGAAGCCAGAGGATCAAGGTTCAAGGCCATCCTTAGCTACATAGAAAGTTGAAAGCCAGCCTTGGGTACATGAGATGACTGGGTTGGACGGACCAACACACACACACACACACACACACACACACACACAGGGTGGGGGGCTTTAATCCATAGTCAGACTGAATAACTCAAATTACCAAAGTCAGGACTGAAAAAGAAGAGATGATCACCAGTGTTCTTATAGAACTATAAGAAAAAAATCAAGAAGGAATATTATCATGCCACTTAGTTTTTTGGTTTTGTTCTTGTCAATTTAGCATAAGCCAGGATCATCTGGAAAGAAGGAATCAGTTGGCCTGTAGGCAAGTCTATGGGGAATTTTCTTTTCTTTTTATTTTATTTGGTTGGTTGGTTGGATGGTTGGTTGTTTTTGTTTTGTTTTGTTTTGTTTTGTTTTGTTTTGTTTTGAGACTGGGGTCTCACTATGTAACATTGGCTGTCCTGGCACTCAGCATGTAGACCAGACTGGCCTGGACCTCACAGAGGTCTCCTTGACTCTGTCTCCGGAGTGCTGGGGTTAAAGCTGTGTGCCACCACACCCGGCTTGTGGTGTGTTTTCTTGATAAATGATTTGTGTGAGAGGATCCAGGCCTCTAAAGGTAATGCCACCCCTGGTCAGTGTCAGAGAGCAGGCTGAGCAAGCCAAGGGCAGCAAGGCAGTAAGCAGCGTTCCTTCACACCCTCTGCTTCAGTTCCTGACCCTCTTTGGGTTCCTGTCCCGACTACTTGATACCCTGCTTCATAAACAAACAAACAAATACTATATAACTTAGACAAGATATACACATTTCTACAAAAACACAAAATACCGGCGTAATAAAGAAAATCTAACCAGACCAGTTAATTATAAGTAAAGAAGTTGAACTAGTAATTTAAAGCTTGTTCACTACAGAATAGTGGTGGTGCACACCTTTGATCCCAGCGCTCGGGAGGCAGAGCCAGGCGGATCTCTGAGTTCATAGGCCAGCCTGGTCTATAGAGTGAGTTCCAGGACAGCCAGGGCTACACAGAGAAACCCTGTCTTAAAAACAAAACAAAACAAACCAAACAAACAAAAAACCCAACCAAACAAACAAATAATTAAATTGCCCACAAATAAAAGCCCATCCCCAGGTACATTCTATCAAATACCTAAGGAACAAATACTGCAAAACTCTGTCAGAAAAATAAAGGAGGAACTATTTCTCAAATCGTTGAAGACCAGTATTTTTGTGATGTAAAAATATGACAAAAATTGAATAACTAAGTGAGCCTTATAACTACATATATGCAACCCCCCCCAATTCAACACATGAGAAAAGGATTTATGCAGCAAAACTAAATGAAATTTACCCTTAGGAATGAAAAATCAGTTTAATGTGTAAAAGAAATCAATACAATGACATTGACTGAGGCGGATTATGAGTTTAAGGCTAGCCTGGGCTACATAACAAGGCTTTGTCTCTTAAAAAAAATGAATGAACAAATATGCAATATAGTATACTATATTAAAAGATAAGAGAGAACTATAAAATTACCTCAGTAGATATAAAAATTTCATGACAAAAGCACTCAGCTGACTAGGAACGTGGGGACGTTTATAAAAACATTGGGGTGCTGGATGGCTTCTCCCAATGACCAGGAGCAAGGCCAGGGTGCCCCCTCTCACTACTCATTTAAACCAGTCACAGGCCCTGAGCATATGTCTCCAGGGAAATGCAGATCAGGGCCACAGAGGGGTCACGCTTCACACCCACCAGGCTGGATGCAATGAAAAAGTCAGAGGCAAAGCGTTGACCGAGACGCACGGAAACTGGGCCTTCGTGCAGCACTGGTGGCCACACAGCACCAGCACGGTGCCACCACTTTGGAAGACTGTCTGGCAGTTTCTCAAAAAGCTAAGCAGAGAGTTTCCGTTTAGCCCAGCAATTCCACTCTGGGATTCTGTTCCCACCCTCCTCGTGATGATGGGCTAGGATATGGAGCCTGTGTGACAAACTAAAGTGAGGTGAGTGACACTGGCATTGTGACTCAGCATTGGGCTGCTAGTGATCTGCGAAGAAGAATCATTGAGCCATGGCGGTGGCCATTAGTACTGGTAACTAGAAGACATTAGGATAGTCACCGACCACTGTATACCCCTAACTGGAAACATGTAGCCACTAAAAAGTTCAGACATTTATGTTCAGATCAACATTACTCAAAATAGCCAGAGTGGGACCAATCCAAGCATTCATCAGCTGATCAGTGGAGAAGCGAAAATGTGATTTATTCATACAGTGGTATATTTTCAGCCAAGAAAAAGATGAGCTACTGATAAATGATATAACATTTATGAGCCTTGAACACATGCTGGTAATTAAAAGCTAAAAGACATGTAAAAGAGGAAGAAGAAAAGGGAAAAAAAAGAAAAAGTGAGGCGGTGGTGGTGCATTCCATTAATCTCAGCATTGGGGAGGCAGAGGCAGGCAGAACTCCGTGGATTCAAGGCCAGCCGGGACTACAGGAGCAAATTCCAGGATAGCAAGGGTTACACAGAGAAACCCCATCTCAAAGAGAAAATATATATATATAACAACAACAAAGATATCAGACATCAAAGAAGCTATGCATTGTGTGATTACATTTATATAAAATGTCCAGAATAGGAAAATCTTACCCAAAAAAGTAGACTGGCAGCTTCCTGGGGCAACCAGGGGCAGGATTAGGACCTTCAGCTTAAAGGTATTTGGGGAAAAGAAACTTAAGTACAGCGTCCTAAAATGTATTGTGGCGATGGCTGAACAGCTCCCTTAATACTGAAATCTTTAAGTTTTATGCCTTACATGAGTCTGTTGTATGATACATGAATCATATTTGACAAATATGTCCTTTTGAAAGGAAAAGGAATTATGAAGAATTGACCTTGGACATTAATGGTGGGATAGTGAGAAGGGAGAAAGTAAAGAGTGATTATAGAACTAGAGAACCTACCGTACTTTGCTGAAAGTTTGATTTATGTACAAATCCGAAGAAGAAATCAATTCATGCTGAAATTTCTAAGTTAGGCAGCCGGGGGAGGTGTAACACCACTAACAGAAACTGGAACTATCAGAGTCAGAGGATTGACTGTGAGTCAGAGTTTGCGCAGAGAGATATTCTCAGCCTACCACCGTGCTTGGCGCAGAGCAGGTGATAATTAGAAGCCTAATTAGAGATAGCTAATTAAAAACATAATTAGGGTCTGGCGAGATGGCTCAATAGTTCAGAGCATCGGCTGTTCTTCCAGAGGACCTGGGTTTAATTCCCAGCAACCACATGGTGTAACTCCAGTCTAGGGGATCTGATGCCATCATCTGGCTTCCATGGGCGCTGCACACACGTGGTCCACAAACATATAAACAGGCAGAACACTCATACTAATTAGAGACAGTGAATTAGTGGGTTAAGGCTCACCGCCAACCCTGACAACCTGAGTTCAATCCCTGGCTCCTACGTGGCCAAAGGGGGGAGCCAACTCCTACCAGGTGTTCTCTGAGCACTGTACATGCTTTGACACATGCTCACCTGTTACCTTCGCCCCACAAAGTAGACTGAGAAATGTAGTTTTTTTCTTTTAATCGTAAGATGGAAGCCATTGACAGGGGACAGTATAATCAGTTTGTATTTTAAAAGAAGTGTGACTGCAAAGTAGAGAAGGAGGAATGGGTGGGGCTCTCCTGGAGGATGAGGAGCACCTTGCGGCCTTTCAGATATTAGGCACTTGTTGGAGCTTCTGGTTAGGACTTGGGATGCAGATAATTCTACAAAGGTGAAAAATCAAAAGAAGGGTCAGCGCTGGTGATGGGGGGTTAGAGTCAGTACGTGGTAGCTGAAGCCGTCGGAGGAGGTGAGCTCTCTCTGGAAGAAACGTAGGTAGTCATGAGCATGCAAGAATGAATGAATGAATTGTACAGCCTTGCTGAATCGATTTGGCTAGACCCCTACAGAATGATGGATGCTGGGGAGAAAGGGGAAGACTTGAAGTAATGGAGCAGTGCTTGCTCCCAATCCCACAGGGCAGAGCTGGGTCTAAGGGAAGAAAGCTACATGCCCAGAGTAGACAAGGATGACTGGCCACATCCACACTCCTCACCTTTCACCCCTGCCCTTCTCCACCTTCAAAGCGGCATGCCTTTCGGGCCCAGCGTGGTGCTTCTGGGTAATAGATGTGTGACGGTCCAGAGCACAACTAGTCTGTCCCACCTCGTGTACACAAACCCCGCTCTCCCATCGAGTTGGTAAAATTAAAACTTCATCAAGCATGCTCACTGGAGGGTGCTGAGTGTTCTGTGGCTTGCCCCAGAGAACGGGGCATTGCTGAGCAGACAGCTGCCCTGTGAGAACCTTGCCTCCTGCCCCAAACGCCATGCCTCCTGCTGACCTGGAAAGCACCCTGAAAGCAAAGCCCTGACCCGTGACACTGGCCTATGGGTGGGGTGGACCTCCAGAACCACCTCTATTCTGGCTACTTCTGCCCTTTTCCCTATATCTAAGTCAATCTAGGGCTTAGAGTCTGGAAATCATAGGTATGCCTAAGGCCTCAGGGAAACAATCTTGTAACCTGCTTGAGGTCATCCTCTCCAATTCTGCTCACTACCCACAGTCGAGGTGGTCCTTCTAGGCAAGATCTCAAGGAACCCAGGCTTGCCTCAAACCCTTTTGATAGCTAAGGTTGACCTCTTCCTGAGCCTCCTGCCTTCGCCTCCCCAGTGCTGGAATGGCCCTGGGGTTTATGCGGTGCTGGAGATCAAACCCAGGGCTTCCTGCATACCAGGCAAGTGATCTACCACCTGAGCTACAGCCCTGGCGCCTGGGTACTCTCTGACGGATGTTGTTGATTCTTAACTTAATTAATGGGGCGTATATGCATTTGCTAATTCTCTCCTACATCCGAGCAAGTACCCCTCCCTGTGCCGAGAGATTGGGGTCGTCCTGTGTAAAGTCACCCGCTCTTTATACCCCTATCCGGGTGTCATTGGCTAAGAGTCTTCAGTGAATTCCACACAGGTCTTATCAGTGCTCAGTCAGACTCCATTCTGATCTACTATATAGGCCATATATGCTCCCATCAACCTGGGCAACAGTCTTCTGGCATTCCAGTTCCAACGTGATGTTATTGGCCAGTGTTATTTTATTATATAAGATAATCTTTTCCCAATAAAGGCCAGACCTTGAGAGTCCATGATCATGTTCCCCTGTCCTTAGTGCAGGATAATTATCCCCATAATAATCCTCAAGTTCAGCAGTTCCTCTTGCAGACTCTAAAACGGCCAGAGTGCTTCTTAAAGCAGAGATTACTGGGTCCCCAAGTTTCCGATTCTCTAGGTAGGAGGTCTCTGGCTCTACATCTGGAGCAAGTTCCCGAGGGATACCGATGCCACTCATTCAAGACTTGTCCTTCTACCTCAGTCATGAACTGATGCTTATCCCCAGCCCTTGTCACTGTGATATCTAACTCCAGCATTCTGTCCTCCAGCTTTCAATTCTTTCCTGGGGCACCCCGATCACAACCCCAACAAGACCCCAACTATTAGACCTACCTGGTTTTCACTGTCTCCCCATCATGCCAGACTTCTCTCTTAACCTCGCTCAGATTCGACAACCCACTATCTTTTGGGTCCCTCGTACAGCCTCCATCACTCCCTTGCCCCCGTTTCTTGTGTTAGACTCTCCTAGCAAAGCTCTTGCCCTAGTTAAGCCTACCTCGTGTGCCATTTCAGCAGTTGGCCACTCCCATCTCATCATCAAAGTTGCTCTATGGACTATTGTCTGCCTCACAGAGCTGTCCCCCTTAGCCCACAGCTTCTCACCTGAGCTCTCTCTGGTCGCATTTTTTTCCCCATTCCCCCTCTGAAAACCTTGATGGTTTTCATCAAGGTCAAAATCCAGCAACCAAATTCAACAGCCAGTTGTCAGTTCAACCCATCATCCCCTCCTCCTGGAAACGCTTCCCTGCCCCACTTCTGGACCGCCCCCCACTCTCTGGTTCCTTTTACCTTGTTGCTTGCTACCTTTTCCAGGCCCCTCCTCCTTTCTCTGACTTAAACTCTAGAATGCCCTTGGACTTGGTCCGAAGGCCTCCTTTCTCCAGCCTCAGGGCTTTAATACCAGCTCTGTGTTACAGTAACTCAGAGATTTAAATCTCCCGCCCGGGGTCCTGTTTGAACTTCAGACTCACCCACATCATGGCATGCAGTACATGTCGAATTAGCGCCTCATATTTGTAAGTCCCAAACCCAACCAAGTCTTCTCACTACACAAACCCAAATAATCAACTCCTTATCTCTGGCCGAAACAATAAATGGCCACTTTGGCCATTGTTTTGGTTTACTTTTCTGTTGCTTCAATAAATACCGTGGCCAAAAAGCAGTTTGAAAGGGTTTCCAGGGAACACCGCATCACCAAGGGAAGTCAGGACAGGAACTCAAGAAGGAACCTGGAGGCAGGAATTAAGACAGGTGCCAGGAGAAATGAGGAAGGCTGCTTACTGGCTTGCTCCCCATAACTTGCTCAGCCCACTTTCTTACACAACTCACAGCTACCTACCCAGGGGTGGTGCCGCCCACAGTAGGCTGGGCCTTCCCGCATCCAGCAAGACATCATTAAGAAGTCCTTAAACAAGAAAATGCTCCACAGAGTGTGCACAGGCCAGTCTGCTGGAGGTAATTGCTTAGTGGAGGTTTTCTTTTCCCTAAGTGACTTTAGTTTTGTGTCATGTTGACAAAACCAACCAGCAAAGACCTCCATTTGGGTCAGGCCCAAAGCCTTGAAATCATCCCCTGTTCCTGCCTTTCCTGCCATCCATACCACCCATCAACAAATCCTGTTGGTTCTACTGTTAGAGTGTACCCCAAATCTGACAGTTTCCTCCATCTCTACCACAGCACACTGGTCCTAGCCCTCATGATCTCCCATGTAGACATCCTTTCTCCTCAGGGCTTCCCACTTCTCAGGACCTTTCAGTCAGATTCTCTGAACCCTCTGACTTGCCCTCATTCTCAAAGAAAATCCAAGCCCTGAACCCTTTTCCCTTGGTTTCTCATACTCCCCCTTTCTTTAGGGTCAGCACTTTGATTGCTTAATCAACAACTTCGGGCCTTTCTGCTCTCACAGTTCCTCAGAATTCTCTTTTCCCAGAAGGTCTCCTCACCATGTGGCCCTGTCTGGATTCTGACTGCATTTTGTCTCTCCAGATACCCCTCCCCACCCTGACCCTCATCTGACTCCCCACCATCATTCTTTAGCTTTTTTTTTCTTTCTTTTTTTTTTTCTGAGACAGGATATCAGTGTGTAGCCCAGGTTTACCTTGAACTCTTGGCAATTCTCCTGCCTCATCCTCTGAAATGCCAGAATTAAAGGTATGAGCCATTGTGCCTAGCTTCTAGTCCTTTTTCTTTTCTTTTTTAATATTTTAATTGATTTTTGAGAATGCACGAATATAATGGATTTTGATCGTTCCAGATCTACTCCCATCCCAACCTTAAGTCCTCTATTTATGTATTTATTTTCACAGCAGGGTTTCTCTATGTAGCTTTGGCTGTCCTGGGCTCACTTTGTAGACCAGGCTGGCCTCAAACTCACAGAGATCCACCTGCCTTTGCCTACTGAGTGCTGGGATTACAGGTGTACACCACTGCGCCCAGCTTTAAGATGTATATATATAAATACACACACACACACACGTATATATGTATACATACATGTGTATGTATGTATATGTATATACACGTATGTATACATATGTATATGTATGTATAAATGTGTATACCCCATTGAGTCTGACTTGTACTGGACACATATAGGTATAGGTGGAGGCTTCCACCAGAGCACCTTCAACCTGAGAGGCCATGCCCTTAAAGAAAACTGCTGCTTCCTCCCCTTGTAGCTAGCTATCATTGGTGAATCAGTTAAGGGCGGAGGCTTGTGAGCCCCTGCCCACTTGATGGCAGAATATTGACTTAGCCCTTTTCAAACACTTTTATTTTCGTGTGTGCGTGTGTGTGTGTGTGTATGTGTGTTTGGCGCGCACCAAAGTACAGCTGTGGAGGTCAGAAGAAAACTTATGGAAATTGGTTCTCTCTCTTCTACCCTGTAAAAATCAAACTCACCTAGTCCAGCTAGGCAGCAAGCGTCTTTATCTGCTAACCCATCTCACCACCCTGTTTTTTCTACATCCTTCTACAGACCTTTGCCTGAGGTATTACATATTGATTTGTAATTGTATTGAATGTGAACTCCGTGATGAGGGCTTTGTTTTCCGCTCTTTCCCTAGTGAGCACACGATAGATGCTCAATAAATACTTGTTGAATTAATTCATTAATTGGAAAGCATTTCCACCCTTCCTCCCCAGTGGCTGCAGCCGATAGAAGGTGTGCCCAGGCTGCCTTTCTCTATTTTCTAATAGCCTCTTGGCCACCACCTGGGCCTCCTCCAGTCCCCAGAGCCTGCCAGACCCTCTAATTGCTCTAGCTGCAGAGGGAGGGAGCTGGTCTCTAGAGAGAGAGGCCGGAGGGAGGAGCTCCATCTGGTGTTCAGGAAGATGAGGAAACCAGCTAGGGGCAGTGCTGGCTTTACCCTTGAGTCCACAATGGGAGGTGGAGGGCCTCAGCTCCAGACACCCTTCAGGTAGACCGATCCTTGGCTCTTCTCTGCCTTCTTAAGGTGGGCCCAGCAGCCCCAGCTTCTGTCTGTTTGGCCAAGGACACTGGGGCCCAGCACAGACCTCCAGGCTGCAGAAGGCAGGGGGTGGGGTGGCAGAGACAATGGGCAGCTCAGAGCCAGGGCTCCTTTTGCACCAGCCCGAAGTGATACAAAGATACAAAGGGAGAGTCTTGTGCGTGCAGGGCAGGGGGTGGGAAGAAGCTTTTGTCCCCGCTATTTTATACATTGCAGGGTGGGGGCTGGGGGTGGGGGCTGGTGAGCTGCTGTCAGTATTGGGAGGAGCAGAGAGTGGGGCAGAGGCCCTGGAAAGTTTTGGAATTTCAATCAGGTTGCCTTTGAATGAGTTTGGCTTTTGTTGAAAGAAAGAGAAAGGTTAATACTAAAGTTGAGGGGGAGGGAATGGCTTCTGGGGAAAGAAGCCTGTTTGCAAGCAGTCAAGCTGTGGGACACCAGGGGTGGCAGAAAGGCTGGGGTGGAAGAACAGGGCCCCATCTCCCTTGGCAGGACTAGACTGAGGAGTCCAGTTCAAGATGGCAGTGGGCTTGTTGGGAGTTTTGAGCTGAGAATGTCTGTGGGAAGGGGAGGCCACCTGGGGCCAAGCGGGACAATTTCTTCCTGTTGTGAGCTTTTGACTTTTTAAGCCCCCCAGACAGAAGAGCTTCCTTCCTTCTCCCCTCCTTCTTCACTCCACCCAATCAAAGCCGTTGCTGGGACTGACTTTGTGATTAGAGTAGGCTTAGGGCTGGGGGGAAGGAAAGAAAGCTAGGATAGTGGAAAAGAGAAAGGATGGGGAGCCATGGCTACGGGATAGAGATGAGTATTCCAGGTGTGGAAATGCAGGGACCCTGTATTCTCTACCGCAGTGCAAACTCATTCTCTCTCCCTCTCTCTATCCCTCTCTCTCCCTCCCCCCCCCATCTATAGGCTGCATCATGATCCAATATTCTAAATTTTATCTCTGTCTGTCTGTATCCATCTTATCCATCTGTATGTGCCATGATGTGCATGTAGTCTCTTCTTCTACTATGTGGGTTCTGGGGATTGAACTCTGGTCATCAGGCAGGCCAGCAGACTCCATTACCCTGAGCAAATGTTCTAGAAGTCCACAGAAGGAGTCTATTGCGGGTCTCAGTTCTCTATGTGCTGTTTACCTCATGGGTTATAGTTCTGCCAGTGAGAACCCCAAGACCAACCAATGAACTTCAGCCTGGAAATACCTGAGAGGAAACAGGACTTAGTGGTTCTTGATGGTAATCTCCGTACTCAGGGTTGCTGTGAGTTCCAGGCCAGCCTGTGCAGCAAATAAAAAAGAAAAAGACATATTTGAGAGGAAAAGAATCAAATGAAGAGAGAAAGAGAACATGGGGATGGCATTATCATTTTTATACTTATAAATAGCTGTGATAAGCATCTGTGCAGCGCACAATGTTAGGCCTCCTTCCTTGTAGATCAAGTGTCTACCCATTAAATGTTTGTTCAGTATTCCTTGTGTTAGGCAGTGTGCCAGGCCCTAGGAAATGCAGATGGAAGAAGAATTGTCCTATCCCTCAAGGAAAACACAAGCAATTATGATCCCATGAGATGATAGCGCAGCCCGGGCCACACAACATGTCTAATGTTCATCCCATCCAACTTCGTGTGACAGGAGAGCATTGCAGAAAGATGTGCTAGCTGTTTTCTTTTAAGGTTGCATTTACGTTTTTGTTTTTCATTTTGCTACCTTCAGAGAACTTATGATGTTTGTTTTTAAAGGTAAAACTTGTATCAAAGAGGGGGAAAGACACATGTGGGGCATGCCTGTAATCCCAGCACTTGGGGAGGCAGAGGCAGGCAGATCTCTGTGAGTTCTAGGCCAGCTTGGTTTACAAAGCAAGTCCAGGATAGCCGAGGCTACACAGAGAAACCCTGTCTCGGGGAAAAAAAAAAGAGAGAGAGAGAGAGAGAGAGAGAGAGAGAGAGAGAGAGAAAGAAAGAAAGAAAGAAAGAAAGAAAGAAAGAAAGAAAAAGAGAAAGGCACACATGTCCATTTTGTGTGTGTGTGTGTGTGTGTGTGTGTGTGTGTGTGTGTGTATGTAGGTCGGAAGTTGACATCAGATATCTTCCTCATTCTCCACTTTATACATTAAGGCACTTGAGTGCAGAGCTCACAAATTCAGCTAGTGTAGCTAGCCAGATTACCTAGGGATCCCAGGTCTCCACTTCCCAGTGCTGGGATTACAAGCCCAGCCATTGCATGGGTGCTGGGCATCTGAACTCCTGACCTCAGGTTTGCATGGCAAGTGCTTTGCCCCTGAGCCATCTCCTCAGTTTCCACATGTGACCCCCTTCATGCATATTCACAGATTATTGTATTAGAAGCTGTTCAAGACTGTGCCACCTCCCTCCAGTACCACGATGAAAATAATGTAAATGGTTTTATTCTTCAACTGGTTTGTGGGCAAAAAGAAATAATAATCCTTGACCCCAGCACCACTAAGAGAGAGGGAGCTTTTCCCAAGCCTTTCTATGTATTGTTAAAAGGGGCCAGATATGAGGCATGGAGAGAATCCTTAGCTAGTATTCTCAAAACCCCATCCCAGACCAGGCGGGGGTGGGATGCACCTTTAATCCCAGCATTCAGGAGGCAGAAGCAGGTGAATCTCTGCGTTTGAGGCTGGCCTTGTCCACAGAGTGAGTTTCAAGACACAAGGCTACACAGAGAAACACTGTCTTGAAAACAAAAACAAAAGCCTGGTCCTTCAACCAAGACCATCCAAATCGCTCAAAGGTCCTCGTCCTGCCAGGCTGAGAGACCCAGGATGTAGGGCCAGAAATCTGAGTTTGAAGCAGCCTTCCAGGTCCTCCATAAGGTTCTCCATGTTGCTGCTCTCAGTAAGATGTTTCTGAAGCTCCTTAGAAATAATTTGCTCTGGGTACAAGGCAGGCTAGTGCTGAGGACAGTGTGCACATCCAAACTTTTCGTTAGTTCTCAGATTTATCCACCCAAGAAGATGGACACAAATGGCTGAGGCAGCGAAACTTAACTAGAATCCTTTGGGCCCAGACCTTCTGATTCCCTCTAGCCCCTGTGGTCACAGCAGAAAGTTGTGGCAGGCAAAGAGGCCAACAGGAATAGAAGGTGACCATTTGCAATGGCTGGTCCCTTTGCAATTCCTCCAAGCTTGTAACAGAGGGAGCAGGGAAGCCTCCTCTTCCACATTTGCTTTTTCGATGGTATCTGATACTTGACAGCCATGGCCCAAGAGTCTCCTGGCCCTTGCTTCTTCTTGGCACAGACTGAGGGTTGCTTTTTAAAAAATACCTTTGCCAAAGCCACATGACCTTTTCTGTCTCCGGAAGTTGGCACCTGCCCTTTCTGCAAATTTGTCCCTTTGGCCTTTCTTCTCTTCCCAGTTTTCCCTTTTGCCTTGAGGTAACTTCCAGACCATTCTAGACTGATATAACCAAATTATCACTTAGAACTATAGAATACAGGATTAAGACCTCCCTTCAGAGGAAAAGAAAAATTACCATGAAGCAGAAATTCGATGGCAAACACCACACTCGCTTACCTGACTCTGTCCCTCATCCTGCCCCACTGAACAGCATATGGGAGTCTGTACAGCCTCCAGAGCTTTCAAGTAGCCATTGGGATTTGAACCTGGACCCGAATGGCTTGGCGCACACATTTGTCCTTTTAACTACATGTTCCAGGGAGAGTTCCTCTAGGCCCTTGATCCCTCCCAGGCATTCCCAGTATTGGTCCTGCCTAGATTCCTCCTTGGTGAGGCTTGTCAGCCCTTACCTAACTCATCCCTGCCAGGCTACCTGTCCATCTTTTAGCTCCATACAGGATCCTCTGAAAAGGGACAAAGTGAGGCCACAAGGTCCCTGGCCAGGTTGTTCAAGAGTCCCTTCCATCTAGTGTTAACCCCTGTGGCTGGCCCACAACAGGGAAGCCTTCTTTCAGGGCTCTGCACAGACCGCTCGCCTGAGTTTGCATTATTTATTTAATGTCTTGTACCGTAAATAATGGTAACTTTATGGTTATTAGGAACGGGTTAAGGTACATGCGGGTAGCACCAGGCTGCCTTCAAAAGGAACAGTCCTGGCATAAAATGTTGCGATAATTGCTTTACTGCTGAGTGTTGGTCTTTATTTTGTGTGTGATTTGTCCCTTAAGCCAGCGTAACATTCTCCCCACGGCTGGAGAATGCAGAGAGTAAACTGAAGGGCTGAGCATGAACAATGCGACACGGCACACTGCTGGGTTTTTCTTTTTTCCTCTTTCTTCGTTTCTCCCTTGACCTCCCTCCAATCCTCTCCCGCTCCCCTCCCCCCATGCCCTGCCCCAGTCCCCGCCCCAGGCTGGTTGGTGGAATCGTTCTCCCCCATCCTTGACACCTCAACAAGTTATCCCACCTCACCCCTTTATTTTGAAAATCAAGCCAATGGCTCCTCTTCCTTTGCCTTCTGCAGGCAACAGACAAGACAAAAGGATAGTCGTGTAAAAGGAGCCTTCCTTCTCAGGGACCCAGGCAACCTAGCCCAGGGTGGGTGTCACTGTATGGTGCTATCAGTTAGGCCCCTGCCTCGCAGTCCTTCCCAGCTGTATTGTGCTCAGATAGATTGTGCTCTGGGCGTGCAAATTAAAAAATGGGGGCTGTGTCACCTTTACATTGGGCATCAGTCTCCAGTGGGCGCTAGGACTCTCCCGTCCTCAGCGTGCCATCACCAAGTAGGTAGACCACTGACCCTACCCGCCACGGACCAAACCCAAGGTTCCCTTGTCTGAGGAAGAAGGGCATTGTAAAAGCCATGGGGTAGGACGGAGGGAAGGGTATGGTCCTTAGTGTGGGTCAGCCCTTACCATCCTAGAAGATCTTACTGGCTTCCTCTGTTTAGTCCATAGGGTCACTGTCCCTCCCCAGTTTAGCCCCCAGGCTGCATGACCCCAGGAAAGTGAACGCTGCCCTGTCCATGCAGAGCAGGCCTAGAATCACTCAGCAAGGGTGCCTGGCTCAGCGTGGCTTCGTTGACATCTGTGAGTATAGCCAACACATGGACACTGAAGCCGTACTCAGCACGCCTGAGGGCTCTTCCTTCGTTTTCTCCTGACTTGTCTAGTGTAGAAACTTGCAGAATGCAGAGTTCTTCAGAAACTTTCCATCTCGGTTTCCTCTGTAAAACAGAGGCGAAACATACTTTTGCTCTATGGAAATGACAGCTAATACAGACTCCAGATCCAAACACGGCCCATACATGGTAGAGTATGGGCTACCTCCTAGCATACTCCCTAGCCAAATGCAAGCGCTATCCCTGAATAAGGAGGAGGAGGCGATGGGAGTCGGGAGGGATGCCCTGACACAAAGAGGAGAAGGGAAGGCAGACAGGGAGGCCGGGGTTGTCCAAACCACCAAAGCTCTCTTGGGAAGGGAGTCATGCTGCTCTTCTCTGTGGAAGGAGGCATGGGGCCTGCTGTGGGAACTCTATCCTGACTTAAAGGGTCGCCGCTCACCCAAGGGCCAATGTCCTCTAATCCTCCAGCCACATCCTCACCCTTCCTTCTTGCTTCCTTGTTGTCTCCCTCTTGGCTATGTCAGAGGGACAGGACAGCAAAGTCTAGGCAACTTGACAGCCAGAGGCTCCAAGCTATGGGAGATTTCTATGTCTCTCGATTTGGCCCACCTCTCCAGAGCCTAGTAACCCATCAATAGCGGAAATTTGAACAAAGTGGAGAACCTGGGATGAAAGGAGAAATGCTGCCATGTTTGGGGTGGGGTGCAGGGGGGAAAGGGGGATGGCTTTAATTAGGGCTCCTTGGCCTCTTTAGTCCCAGGGCTGGTCGGGGTAATCCAGTTAGAGTCCTAGCCTTTCATCTCAGCTGGCTGGCCTCTCTGGGGCCCTGTCAGAGCCTTTAGGGGGCAACAAGTAGCAAGCGGGCTTGGAGTGGGGTGGGGGCTGGTACTGCTTCCAGCTGGACGCAGAGGGGGGTGCAGAATGAAACCTAGCCAGCACAGCAGTTGGTGTTGGGCAGTGAAGTGGCCAGGGTGGGCGGCTTGGGCGCTGGGCGGCTGTCTCCTGACACCAGAAACTCTCTTTATGAAAGGATCAACTCGGAGCATTGTTCTCTGGGCCAGGGAACCAAGGGCTCAGAATGCTCTTTTGTGTGAAAGTGCCCCCCCAACCTATTCCCCCCTTCTTTTTATTTTTTTTCCTCTCCCTTTGAGCCACTGCTGACTGCTCCTCAGCCTCCATGCTCGGGCGGGAGTGGGGGGAGTGGGGGGAGTGGGGCAGTAGAGATGGGCTAGGGACAGACAGTCCTGGGGGAGCCATCTGTGCCGGGGTAGGATCCACTGGAGCTGAAAAATTAAACAGCATTTTCAATTAACTTTTCCTCTCTTGTTTGGGGGTGGGCGTCAGGGGGGTGGGGTGGGCTGGTTGAATTTAACCTTTGAAAAGCTGCTGTGGAGAGGAGGGGGAGGGAATGACCTTTCTTTCCTTAGTCCAGGCTGGGGGTGGGGGGTGGAATTGTTCCTTAGGCTGGGCAGGGGACCTTCTCCTGGTAGACTGTCTGAGAAAGCCTTGGTGTTCTTGGCTCGGGTCCCATATGGGAGGCCATTGAGTCTGCACCTGCACCCTAGGTGTTCGCCCCAGGAAAGATGGACGAGTTGCGCGGAGTCAGCAGATGGTCAAGGCTCCAGAGCAGAGGCGGGTACCTCCCTTTAGCAGTGGTGCCCCCTTTTCTCCTGATCTTCTCAAAAAAAAAAAAAATCCACTCTTGGACTGGGTGTGTCAGAACATGGAAGCATGTTCGGCCTGGATGGGCCCTCAAGACCCTTCCCAAAAGTTCCATTGGCAGCGCGAAATAACTGTGAATACAGCACCACCAGAAATCAGAATCAAAGGCCAAGTTGGTCTCTTTCTCATGTCCCAGGGCTTCATCTCATGGCCTTCCTCATCTTCTCTGAGTCTAAAAGGTCTTCCTCAAGCTCCTCTGATCTCTTCCTATTTCATATGGCTACCACAAAGCCTTCACCTCTTCCTGGATCCCCAGTGGTAGAAGAGTCTGAAGAGGCCTTTCTGGTTTTGGAAGACCTGCTAGACCTTCATCTCTTTTCTTTTCTTTTCTTTTCTTTTCTTTTCTTTCTGTTTTTCTTTTGTGGGGGGGAGAAGCAAGAATTACTCTGCTTTATGATGGAGGAAACAAGAATCAAAGACATGGTGGAAAGTGGTGCCTTTCCTGGATGCCACACAGGGTGGATGACCTCATGTCATCTTTCACCCATCCTGTACCCACCACTTCTCACCCCTCACTTGCCCACCTGTCTCCTAGAGCAGCACTCTTTAGTGAAGCTGTGTCTTCTTTAGCTAAGGACAGTCAGTCCCATTCATGGATGAGAATATCAGGTCACTCAAGTTAGCTAAGGCAAAATAAGAAATGAATTCAGTAGTGGCATTTGGGTTTTTACCAGCCCTGGCTTCCTGAGGATGGGGGGGGTGCGCACGCAAGACCTGGAAATAAGTTGTTCCCTTGGCCACTCCAGGGCATGATGGTGTCCTCTCAAACCTGCTTCTTGTCTTGCTCCCATGTCACTTAAGGACACCGCTTTAGCCTCAGCTTGGGTCTCTCTCCCCTGCCTGGGCTATGCTCAGCCAAGTGCTGCTCTTTCAGGTCATCAGATGACCCAGCTTTCCTTTTCAGGGCTTAGCACAAACCTCACCTGACCCTTACTCACAGCTCCAAGAACCCTTTCTGCTTCCCAATGTAAATTTCGTCCCCTGCTTATACTTCTTTGGGATTGGCAGTTGGGAGATTATGTATAACTAAGGCCTGCCCTCTCCTGGAAGTATCTTCTATTTGTCCCCAGTGCTATGAGTGCCACTTGGGGCCTTAACACATGCTAAATGAATGAACAAAAGAGGCAAGACAGACTCAGAGAAAGTGAGGAAAATGAAAACCAAGGATTTCTAGAGATAAAGGCAAGAACTGGCTATTGCATTGAGATAGCAGGCATTTCTTTAAGACTCCAACATGTAGGCCAGTAGGTTTGAACAGCACAGAAAATACTTTTTTGGAACCAGGGATTCCAAAATGCAATGGCAAAGGTCAGGGCAACTGGCAGCTGACCTCAACTTTCTTCTTTGGTTTCAAAGATGCGAGTCTGTCTCAGAGCCTGGAGAAGAGAAGAGTAGAGGAGAAACTGAGAGAGCCACAGGCAGTTCTGATGAAGAGCAGGGAGAGAAAAGGCCTGGCCTGCTGGGGCAACTGTGGGAGATGACCCTCTAGAGTCCTGCAAAGTAAAAAGGGCTTGGTTTTAGGAAGAGACTAGATCTTGGGCCAGAAGGAAGTTGAACTAGAGAAAAGTTAAAAAGAGTAAGAGATGGAGGCTGAGGTAGGAAAGACCAGTGGGCACACAGACCACTAATAAATGAAGAGCTGTGAAAGATTCGTCTTCCCTCCTATAGGGCAGAGATACGCAGCTCATTTTTTAGATTAGTCTTTAAGAAGAAAAATGACAAAAAGGAATTTGGATAATTAGGAAGTAAATGCAGACTGTGCAAAAAATCGTTACAGATAGAAAGCAGGTAGGAGAACACTCAGAAAATGTAAAGGTTTCACAGATCAGCAGGCTGGGATGACATCCATCACAAGGTATTAAGGCTAGTGTTCTGGGAACAAGCTAGGCAGGGTGCTGATGGAGCCACTTATAATTGTGTCTGGAGAATCAGAGAGAGTAAAAGGGACTGTGAGGAAGCAGGAGAACTGAAATGGATATGATTCCTATCTTCTAAAAGATGGCACAAGAACCCTGAGATTCTTTCATTCTGTCCGTTTAGAAAGTACGTGCAAGGAAGGGGGAAAGGCTGTCATCTCTGGGAGAAAAATAAAATTCTACAATGTGTATGTGTGTGTCTCTATGTACGTGTGCGTGCGTGCGTGTGTGCGTACGTGTGTGTGTGTGTGTCTGTGTGTGTGTCTGTGTGTAGGCAGGCCTAAGGGCCAAACCACACCAAACAGAATAACATGGAGTGATCAAATCGAAAGCAGAGAAACAGATGTGGTGGAGTGGGCGTGCCACAAGTGGCTGTTGTTAAAACAGGTTCAGGATCGGCCCCTGGTGTAGGTATGTAAATGAAAACTTCGTGGAAAGGAAAAGTCAATAGCAGGGAATCCATTCAGAGAGAGGGGTGCCCTCCTGATGGACCGTTAACTGTGTCTTTTGGACAAGAGAGAGCGACACGTAGCTGAGGAAGCTGATGGAGAGGTGTGGCCCAGAAATAATACAAGAACCCAAAGAGGTCCCGGGCCTGAGTTCCCAATTATGGAGGGAGAGGGAGGTTGGAACTAACAATGTGTGGGGGGGGTTAGGGGGTGTCCCCCTGTTCATTGAAGAGAACTATTTCAGGTCTTGGAAGCTGCCTCGCTGTGGAGGCTACATGCAGAAATGTTGAATGTCGAACTCTCTGCGACTTAGAAGAGACTCTCTCCACACAATTGGGCAGTTTAAAAAAAAAAAAAAAAAAAACAACTCGGGGAAGGCCCTGAAGGGGCGGGCTGAGCCGAGTGGCCCCTCGTGGTAATGATGCCGATGGGCTGCACAGCTCCAGCACCCTACACGCTTTTACAAGGTTAAAGCAACAGCTTGAACCTGTATGGGGTGAGCATTTGTTTCCTTTCCAGATTGCCAGCTAATGAGGAAAGATTAAAGAGGCCAAATCTGTTTAGCTTGGCTAAGTGTCGGCAGAGGCGGCGGGAGCGGAGAGGCATGCTGCGCCTGCCTGGCAGAGCTGGGGTGTGATAAGTGTCTGCAGACCTCGGGAAGGTGTGACAGCGGCCAGGGAGAATGTCCCTCTCAGCTGGTGCAGGGAGTTCCAGCTCTCTGCATTGGGAAGAAAGGATGGAAAGGTTCTTTCAGCGGGGAGCTCAGCCTCTCTCGGGGCAGACAGGTGACCTGGAGAGGCGAAAGGCCAGCTTTGCCAAGAGAGGAACCAGGCCAAATAAACCGAGTAGAACTGTCTCCATCAGGCCAGGTTGTTTGGCCTCCACTGACGGAGGTCAGTGTTTCTCAGGGCCTCTTCTCTGGTCCACTGCCCACATCACAGCTAATGCATTACAGGGACCACTTTTGGGGGTATGACAAGCTAGTGGTAGCTGGCTTGGCAGTTCATAACCAGGCTGATCTTTGATGGTGTCTTCAGAGGAATTCTTCCAGTCTGTGAGAAAACCTCCTAAACGGGCAAACAGAACGTCCTCCACAAAAGGAGCAAGTGGCAAGGCCAAAGATTTTGTGTCCCCAGAGTCCCCAAGCATGGGCCTGTGGATGAGCTGGGCTGATTCCCTCATACTTCCTGTTGGCAATCTCATGGTTAAACACTTAAACAATCTTTCCTTCTCTCTTTTCTCTCTCCCCATCTCTCTCTTTCTCTCTCTTCTTTTCAGAGTTGACAGGGGCCAAATAAAGGCCCTTTTAAAAAAAACACACAAAACAATTTTGTTCCCTCTGAAAGTGATGGAGTGAAAGTGAGTGCAGATTATAGGCCTGTGCGCCGAGGGCCTTGCGGAAGGGGGAGAAGCGGTGACATGATGGGAACCTAATGGCAGTAATTGGCCCTGGCTTTGACAGGACCCATATCACAGCTCAGGAAAAGAGAGATGTTTAAAGTAAAAATTTACACAAAATTATATGTTTTCGGGGTGAAAAAGACTGTTTGGATTTCATTTTTTTTCTTCCTCTTCTTCCCCCTAGGGCATGTTTCATGGGTCACCCTCTGCTCGCTCTCTCTTTCTCTCTGAATCTGTCTCTCTCTGTGTGTACGTATAGATGTACAAATGTATAGGAGCAGGCTTCTGTATGTAGGAGTGTCTGTACTGTACATGCGTGTGAGCGCACACAGGCATGCGTCCCTCTTCCATGGTGTATTTGTATCTGTTTCTGTGCTACCAATGCTCTTTTCCCCTTCCTCAAACTAAGACTTGGACTAGCTTTGGAAGTTTCTCTTTACAAGGCAGAAAGGGCCTCAGAGGAGGAGAAAAGAAAGGACTGCTGGGTCAGGCCACTCTCCATGATTTCACACAGCAGAGATTGTCAGGGCCCAGTCCCTCAAGTACTTAGTCTCGACTATGGCCAAGTAGCAGACTGGGTGATTACATTTGTGTGTTATCGGACTCCTGCTCCAGCCTGGGAGCCCTCTGAGTGCAGGGCCCTGTTTGTCTGGCTTAGGCCATACTCCCACCACCCAGCCAGCAGCTAGCACGCTGATGGCTGTTAGTACGTGGCCAGGGCTGAGGAAATAGCTCAGTGGGCAAAGTGCTTGCCATGCAGATGTGAGGACCAGTGTTCTGATGCCTTACACCAACACATGCGCTGGGCATGGTGGCCCAGCTATAGTCCCAGTACTCAGGACAGGCTCCCAGGAGCAAGCTGGCCAGTCAGCTTAGCCCAGTTGGAGTGTGTGTTCAGGTGAGACTCTGCCTGGCTAAATAAAGAGGAGGGCCAGTGAGGAAGATACTAGCAGCTTGATGTACACACATATAGACATTCATTCACACACATACATACTTTGATTCACCCGCACATGCACATACACACACGCTTGCACATACACACACATACATGGATTTATTTTCACGCCACAGGCATAATGCTGGCTATAACCGCTCATGCTCCGGTTGCAAAGACTAGCATGCCCAGCAAGGAACGTGGAGCTTAAGGTCAGGAAATGAAGGGCTGGGACCTGGATGTTCAAGAGGGGCTCCTCAGGGATGAGGATCACAGGAGTGGAAAGTAGAGACCTGTTTGCAGAGAGCTGCTGTGAAGATGAAAGTAAATCCTGGAAGGGGAGCGAGGGAGGGAGGGAGGTTGGAGTGGAGGTGGGCTTACAGGAACCAGCAGCAGGAATCAAGACTGGAATCTACACCCTTCCTGTTTTGTTTCAGCGCTTGAAGAAAATCTCAGCCTAGCTAAACCAAGCTATGAAGGGAATCCAGAGCTCTGAGGCGATACTTCTGGGCATGGGGGATTTGTCTAGAATCACACGAGAGTGATGCTGTGAGAGCCAGGGCACTGGCTGGGATCAGTGGAAGGCCGATGCAGCCATTAGGTGGTTCTGGAATAACACAAGTGCAAGCTGTGTGCTGAGAGCTGTCTAAGGGACAAGAACATCATACCAAGCTGTGAGTGATGTATAAGGCTGACATGCTAGAGAAGTGAGGAGAGGTGGGGAGCTGGTTCAGCAGTTAGGAGTGCAGACCCAAGCTCGGTTCCCGGCACCCACATTGGGAGGCTCACATCTGCTTGTAATTCTAGCTTCAGGAGACCCAAGGTCTCTGACCTCCATACATACTTCACTTATGGGTATACCATTACACACAGACACAGAAGTAAAACTGCTAAAGTAAACCTTATTTGAAAAAGAGGGGGAAAAAGAAGCAAAAGTGGTCACTTATGGCCAAATGATTGGAATAGATTCCTTCTGTTTTTTGTTTGTTTGTTTGTTTCGGGTCTTACTGGCTGGCCTGGACCATTAATGAGAACCAAGCTGACCTCAGTCTCACAGAGATCTGCCTGCCCTTTCGTCTCCCTAGAGCTGGAATTAAAGGCGTGCACCACCATGCCCAGCTGATTATTGTTGTTTTAAAGATTGCATCTATGTGTATTTGTGTGAGTGTATGTATGTGTGTGAGTGTACAGTGTGCATGCAGTCTCCAGAGAGGCCAGAAAAAGAACTTTGGGTCTCCTGGAACTAGACCTACAGACAGTTGTAAGCCACCACAAAGGTGCTGAGAACTGAGCCTGAATTCTCGGCAAGTGCTCTTAACTGATGAGCCCTCTCCTCTCTCTCTGCAACCCCAGAACAATACAGGCTCTTAAAGAACAACTGAGAGCTAAAGAAATGACTGAGAATGTAAAGTGAGGACCCCAGTTCAAATCCCAGCACCCATATACATTCCAGGTTTGAAGCTGGATGTGGTGGTGCCAGACCTTTAATCCTAGCACTTGGGAGACAGAGGCAGTTGGATCTTTGAGTTAGAGGCCAGCGTGGCCCACAGAGTGAGTTCCAGGACAACCAGGGCTACACAAAGAAACTGTCTCTCAAAAAAAAAAAAAAAAAAAAAAAAGTTCAGGCCCAATGACCTATATGTATACCCCCAGTGCTGGGAAGGCAGAGAGAGGCCAATCCCCAGTACTCACTGTCTTAATAGCTGAGCTTTCTTCCAGAGCCAGGTTCACCGAGAGACCCTGTCTCAAAAAACAAAATGAAGAGCGACTGAGGAAAATCTTAAGTGTCAATCTCTGGCCTCAATGCACGCACACTCATTTGTGTATATACTTGCACACACGCATGAATATGTGTACACACGGGCACACAGGCTCGTGGCCTGGGTGGAGGTTAATCTCCGTGCTCCCCCATGACAATCACACAGTGTAAGAGGATGCCCTCTCAGAGGTCTCAGGCTTCCCCCAGTTCTGCAGATGCTCAGTTGTGTAGGAAAACAGCTGCAGCCTATGGGATCTCCCCCCTCTGGCATTTAGCACACCGGTGGGAACCTTGTCCTCACTGCCTTTGTCAGCCTGTTGCCTCTGTGGAACAGTATGAAAAGCATAAATTACGGGCGGTCTCTTTAAGCACAGTCCCTACGCTGGGATCTGAAGTTCACTTCTTCAGGCGCCTCTGGCCTCTGTTGACCCAAGGATGAGCTCAGTCTTCCTCAGATGTGACCTTACTGCTCCCACACCCTGTGACAGCATAGAGATGGGCCCTGGGTGCTGTTTGCTTGCCACCCATCTACGCTTTCTACCTAAAATCGTGAAACCTTAGCACCTTAGAGACAATACAACAGAGACCTTGGGAGGGGATCTTAGAGTCAAAGAACCTGCAGGGAGCAATCTGCTGGCAGAGGGAGAGGGTGTTTCAAGCAGAGGGTACTTCATGATGGCTGAATGTGTGAATTAATCCGGTCCCAGCGTTCCTGGGTAGTTCAGTGGCTTTGAAGAAATGTGCTCTCCTCACTCCTTTTATTATTTTTTTTGGTGAGGGTGTTGTTTTTATTTTGAGACAGGGTTTCTCTGTGTAGCCCTAGCTGTCCTGGAACTCACTTAGAAGACCAGGATGGCCTTGAACTCAGAGACCCACCTGCCTCTGCCAACCAAGTGCTGGGATTAAAGGTGTGTACTCCCACACCTGGTATCTTCTCATTCTGTGGCAGCTGTGTGCTGGCCATATGAACAGTGAGAAAGAGGAAGGGCTTGAAGAAGAGAAAGATGAAATAAAGCACAAAGAAAGAAGGACAGGAAAGGAAACAACTGTTTCCTGAATGTCTGATGTGTGTTGGGTGGTCATAGAGGGTCTGCATTTTAAAAATCAGTTCAGGAGGCAGAGGCAGACAGAGCTCTGTGAGTTCGAGGCCAACCTGGTCTACATAGCAAGTTCCAACACACGCAGGACTACGTAAAGAGATTCTGTCTCAAAAAAAAAAAAAAAAAGAAAGAAAGAAAAGGTAAAAGAAAATGTAGTTTGGAGAGATGAATGGACTTAGCACCTTAACTTCTCCTTTTCTGTCTATCACATCTTCAAGCCCAGAGCTCTCCTTAAAGTGGCTAACACCTGTTTACCACCGAGTAAGCTGACAACACACCCACACTGACCTAACCAGTTCAGAATGGTGCTTAAGCTGGGTGTGGTGTGTGCCTGAAAGCCCAACCCTCGGGAGAGAGACCGGAGAGCTGATTTCAAGATCACCCTCAGCTCCATACTGAGTTTGAGGACATCTTGGACTATGAGAGACCTAGTCTCAGAACAAAGAAAATGCTGCTGCTGCTGAGAATCATGAGATAGGTCTATAATCGCAGCCATCTGGAAGTTCTCCATAAGGTTGGGGGCCAGCCTGGTCTACATAGCAAGTTCCAGGTCAGTCAAAGAGTTTTTTTTTAAAAAAAAAAAAAAAAGTAGCTGGGAGTATGGGAAGGGAGTGTTCCCCAGCTAACTTTCCCCCACCCCACCCCACCTGCCCATCTACTAACTCAAACCAGGAGGCCCAGAATCACACTTAGACCTTCCTCTCTTCCTCAATCCCACATCCCATGCATGCACCACACTCCCCTGACCATTCTGCCTTTACAGCCCCCTTCATTTCTGCCTGGCTTCCCAGGCACCTCCGCAAACAAGGCCTTCCGTTGTAGTTATCTTCCATTTGCTTTCTCCGTTCTGTCCTCATCATTCCAGCCTCTCCACCTTGCAGCACAGGAATCTTTAAAATGCATGATGTTTAGAGTCAAGCCTGTAGTCCTTTATCCAGCAAAGATCTGCTCTTTGTCTCCCCTGACCACATCTCACCTCTGGAGCTCGGGTCCTACTCAGTTCATGCTCCGTCACCTCCCACGGCTAGTTTGTCCTGATCCTTCCTACCTGAGCTTAAAGGCTGGTACCTCAGAGACGCTTCCAGTCAATAAAGGATTTCGCCTGGTTTCCTGTTTCTTATCATTTATCTTTAAGATATGTACAGCAGGCTGTAGCATCCATCATTTGTTTGTTCGGAGTCTCTCTCTTCTACTCTGGTGGCTTTCAGGACAGGGCAGCAGTCATCCCTCTAGATCAGCAGGTTGGGTGGCAAATACTGAGAACCTGGCATCAAGTATAGGAATGTATTCCTGCCACTGTCCACTAAGCAATACAGTATCTCAAGTGTGTGGGCAGCATTCACGTCGTTGTAAGCAATCCAGAGACACTTTGAAATATGTAGCAGGGCAGAGGCTGGTTATATGCAAATACGGCATCATTTTGCATGAGGGACTTAAGCATCTGCGGATTTGAGTGTCCCTAGGGGGTGTTTGAGCCAGTTCCCAGAGGACTCGGAGAGACAGCTCTATCCCTCTTGCTCCCTACAGAGTCATTAAGACCTTCAGAACACCAGTCTTGGAAAAAGCACGGGTGTATCCTACTTGAGCATATTATCCGTTTTTGTCAGAAAGGAGTATTTAATAAAATGTGTCAGACTAAAGACGACTTTGAATTTAAGTACACCTCCCCCTGATGCCCAAGCCCATGCTCTTTCCTCTTCACCAAGTTTCTGGTGGGTGTAATCTATAGTGGGCATCAAGAATCCAGCAGCATTTCTGAGTCTGCTGGAGAACAGATAGAGAGCTTACAGCACCTCAGCCCTTTGGCTGCGGAGATTTTTTCAGGTGGTGAAGGGCTTGCTGCAAAAAGCGTGAGGACCCAGTGGGCGATGGTGAAGCACACACGCCTTTAATCCCAGCACTTGAGAGGCAGAGGCAGGGGGATCTCTGTGAGTTCAAAGCCAGCCTGGTCTACACAGCAAGTACCAGGACAGCCAAGGCTACCCAGAGAAACCCTGTCTGGGAAAAACAAACAAACAAACAAACAAACACATGTGGACCCAAGTTCAATCTTTAGCATGAACATAAAAGCGAGTCTGGTGGTGTGTACTTGTAATCCCAGCACTAGAGAGGCAAAATCAGCAAATCCATGGAGCTCGGGGCTGAGCCAATCCAACCAGATAGGTGAGCTCGGAGTTCATTGAGAGCTCTGTCAGAAAAACAGAAACAGCAACATGGAGAGCAACTGGGAAGGGCCGCTGACCTCCAGTCTCTACATACACTAGTTCACACTCCTTTTGCTTGAATATCACCTGTCTAACAGCTTAATCCTATTTAGAGAGTGAAGTCTGAAGTTTGGGGCCATGTCCTCTTGTTTAATAAATAGATGTTCGGTGAGCAATGAATGTCTGCACGGAAAATATGGAAAGGTCTCAGGTTTCTCATACGAAATGACAGGCAGTGCAACTGTCTGCTGTGGAGAGCAGGGGAGCCGAGAGTAGATCTGTTGGCAGTGTGGGGTGAAATGAAGAACGAGTCGGTTTGTGGATGACATGCAGGGAAAGGCACAGCCATCAATAGGCCTGCTGTGTTTTGAAAACAATGAGAAGTTTGTCCATTCAGGCTTTATTTATGTAATCATTAATCTAATCAACAAATAGCTATTTAAAGCTCAGTATGTGTGAAGTGCCACCGTAGGCCCTGAACATATGACCAATTAAAAGCAAGAAATGGATGCGGGAAAACACTTATAGTAAAATAAAGAGTGGCTTAGCACCGTTTACAAAAAGTGGGTTGCAGGGTACTGGGGAGCCTTAGAAGTGGAGGCAGATGGACATGAGAAACTTTGGGAGTCCACCCTGGGCTAAATAAGCAGTTCTGTGTAGCTAGCCTGAGCTACACAGAAAGACTATCTCAAGAAGCCCAAAGGCTGGAGAAGTAGTTGAAGGTGAGTGCTGCCTAGCATGCACAGGAACCTGAGTGTAATCCCCACAGGGATGGAGGAAGTGGAGGCAGCAAGAATTGATGACAAAATTGACACTTTTAACCGAACCCTAGAGAAAATGTGTTCTGAACAGAGGAGGGAACATGCGCAAAAGATTAACAGGCACAGAAAGAAAGCATGCAGAGAACTGTGACTAGCCTAGTGGGGCTGGTAGTGTAGGAAGCACAGGAACTCAGGGAAAAAATGTGAAGATCCAAGTGAGCTTCTGGTCATACCCTCCTCTTCGCCCCATTCATTCAGAGAAATCAGATCCTCTGAAAGTCAGGCGGAAAGCCAGGCTTGGTAGTGCACGCCTTTAATCCCAGCACTCAGGAGCAGAGGCAGTCGGATCTCTGAGTTCAAGGCTAGGCTGCACTTCATATTGAATTCTGGGACAGCCGGAGAAAACCAGTCTTGAAAAACAAACAAAACAAAACAAAAAAGAAAGGCAGATAGGCATAGGCCCACGTACGTGGGAGGGAGTGAGGAACTGAGATCACACTGGTCTGGGACCACGTTGTTTAGAGAGTTGTTTGGCAGGGTGTAGTGTGACTTCTGGGGGGAGTGGTGAGCACGGACAGGTCTTCACTGGAAACAGTGGTGCTGGCAATGACAAGAGCAGACCCACAGGCTGGCCATGACTGGTGGCTATGGGGAGAAATGGCCTCATACCAGCAGAAGCCAGCAGATATTCTACCATAAAGATATTGTTCAGATTGGAGGGGGAATAGAATAGGAAGAAAATAGCAGAGATTTGTGTGTGTGTGTGTGTGTGTGTGTGTGTGTGTGTGTGTGTGTGTAGAAGAAACTGATGCACGGGAACAGTTCAGGTCTTCACGGGCTGATTCAGCTCCTGGCCTCGCCTCCCTGTGATTGCATGCTTGTTTGTACTGACATACTGACAGTCTTCTCTGTCTCTTGTCCCCATTAGAGTCAAACTTAATCCAAGTCTCTTCACCCAGACAGCTCTAACAGTTCTGTTCTCTGAGGTACCACTTCCTCTGGATATAGCTGCACTGCAATTACTGTTCTTTTCTCTTCCTTTTTTTTTTTTTTTTGTGGTTATTTTTTTTCTTTTACGTGTATGGATGTCTTGCCTGCATGGATGTCTGTGCCCACATGCATGCAGTGACCAGTGAGATCGGAAAAGGGCATTGGCTCCTCTGGAACTAGAGTTACAGATGGTTGTGAGCTCCTATGTAGGTGCTGGGAGCAGAGTCTGTATCTTCTGGAACAGACAGTGCTCTTAACTACTGAGCCATCTCTCCAGACCCCTGGCCTTTTCTTTTAAAGACATTCGTTTTTGTGGTATGTGTGTGTGCCTACATGGGTTTGAACACATTACATGTATACAGGTGCCAGTGGAGGAGAAAGGACATCAGGTCCCCTGCAACTGGAGTTACAAGTAATTGTGGGACTCCTGATGTGGTTTCTGGGAGCTGAACCCATGTCCTCTGAAGAGCAGTAAGTACTCTTTTTCCCTGTGTGACAGAGCCCTGGCTGCCCTAGACTTGCTTTGTAGACCAGGCTGGCCTCAAACTCACAGAGGTCTGTCTGCCTCTGCCTCCCAAGTGCTGAGATTAAAGGCCTGCAGCACTACGCCCGGCTCAGTAAGCACTCCTAACCACAGAGCCATCTCTCAAACCCTGCATTACTATTGTTTTCGTATGTCTCCCATACTAGACTATAGTTCTAGTTTGGCCTAAGGATGTTCACATTATTATTATTATTATTATTATTATTATTATTATTATCATCATCATCATCATCATCATCATCATCTCAATATCTGGATATGATCATGGTAAACAATGGGTACTTAGTAAATAATAGAAACATTGGAAATAATGAAAATACTAATAAACTGGAATGATCTAATAACATGAACTTAATAAATGTAAATCTCTTTACTTGAGCCCAAAACTTCAGCCACCCCAGGACAGAATAGAAAGTCAAGGTCTGTTCGGCAGACATCTGCTGAACACTGAGTGCACGCCAGGCACTGCATGACACTGAGCATAAACCAGGAAAGAGTGTGTGTATCGGGGGGCGGGGGGGTTGCTTAGTAGATGAAGGGCTTACCTTGCAAGTGTGAGGACTTGAGTTTGAATCCCCACGGTGCACATTAAAAAACCAGGCACAGAGCCGGGCAGTGGTGGCGCACACCTTTGATCCTAGCGCTTGGGAAGCAGAAGCAGGCCAATCTTTGTGAGTTCAAGGCCAGCCTGTTCTACAGAGAGAGCTCTAGGACAGCCAAGGCTATACAGAGAAACCCTGCCTCAATAAATACATACATACATAAATCAATCAATCAATCAAGCAAGCAAGCAAGCCAGGCACAGCCTCTTGGTTGTAGAGATAGGAAGATCCTTAGCGTTCGCTGGCCATCTAAAGAAAACGGTGATCGCCAGGCTCAGTGAAGAGACTGTGTTGATAAATAGGTGGCGAGAAGTTGAGGAAGACACCTAGTGTTGACCGCTGACTCACACAGACAGACACATACATTCATTCATCATATCCACGAGAGAGATAGAGAGAGTACAATGAAGTCCTGACTTGGTCTGGACTTCCAGGAAGAGGATGTGATAGCCAGGCTCACCCGAAAGGTTGCTGCAGTTTTCTGCACAAAGTCAAGGCCAGTGGTCTTGGGTGGAGGTTGGGCAGGAGATGTGGCTTTCAGCAGATCTCAGCACTGTCACCAAACTCTTTTAGATAAGCCTTTCCCTGGCAAGAAGTCACATATGTTGTGGCATCATGGATTGCTCTTGCAATCTCTATTGTAGATTCTCGTCTGTTATAACCACTGCTCCACCAAGGCCCACCCTCCTGCCTCTAGGCCACATGCACATAGAAGAACTCTTTCTCTACCCCTCAGTGTTCTCCCAGGACCTAGTACACACCCAGGATATGGGAGGCTCTCAGCTCATGTCTACTGAATGGATGGAAAAATAATGAATTAGCAAGGAAATGAGCAGGAGGTCGGGCATTCCTGGCTGAAGAAACAAGCACCAAAAGCCAATGTCTGGGAACTCAGTGAGAGGGAGAAGTAGGGTCTGAGAAAATCAGAATTTTGGAAGACCGCTAACTATGTGTGAAGCCACACATGGTGGGAGGGCTTTGACATTGGGCTTAGGACAGGCTAGTCCTAGGAATTAAGGAGGATCCATGACAAACGGGTGCAAACATTTTGGGGCGGGGGACTCCCTCACACGATGGAAGACAGTGGGACTTCTGAGTCAACTACATGTGAGTTTGAATCCCAGCCCTGATACCTGCTCAGCGCTTATACAGGCCACTGAACTTCTTGGAGCTTCCTCTGTTGTCCACAAAAATAAGAACAGTAGCATCTAGAGTTGAAAAGCTAAATGAAATATTTTTAAAGGCCTAAGACAGTGCCTGGCACAGGATAGGTACCCGGTAAATGAAAGTCCTTCGTGGATTGGAAGAAATATAAGCCTGGGCTGTGAGATAAGGAAGGTCTGCTTGCAGGAGAAAATCTGAGGTGGCCACTCAGGGCTCTGAGATCCTGTTTAACTGAACAAAAGGGGGGGACCTGAGTCTGTGAGAGTAGCCAAGAGCCAGAGGCGTCATTGCACGAGGTTCTGTGTCTGAGCAGAGGGTCAGCTAAACGTAGCCTCTGAGAGCGCATGTCCTTAAAGTTTGTGTGGTACACGCTCCACCGAGAGCACACACTAAAGCACTCAGCAAAACCCAAACAAAGCACATTACCCACACTGGCTTGGGAACTTGGCAGGGACAAGCATAGCATCCCGATCATAGGGTAGCCTTGGGTATGGACGGACCAGGAAGGCAGAAGGAAGGCAAAGGATGAGGGAAGAACAGATGCTCAAAAGTAAACACTGCCTCCTGCTAAATGGTCTAGAAAGCATCTGTAAGAGGGACTCCGGGCTGTGGGGTTTCTGAGGATGGTTAGTGCGGGAATGTTTTGTCTGTAGAGTTGAGGCTGGGGGCTTCCACATCCTGCCCATTGCCACATCTGGGGAAGTCATCTGTGCTAGGCTGATGGCTCCCTGAGCTCTCCTGCTTTAATGGCTCGTGGTGCCGCAAGAAGTGGCCCTGTAATGGCCATTCCAGGCAGCCCTGGCGAAGGGTCCGGAGCAGGCCCCAAGAAGCCGGTTTGCTTTTCCCCATGGGATACCTCATATACCACCTTTCCCTCTCTCTGCCTAGGTGAACAGCTGTGGGAAGGCCAGGGACTAGGGGGGGCGCTAGTGTTTGGAGTTGGGAAGGACGATCTGCTGTTTGCTCCCTGTCCTCCATCCCCTTTCTAGGGCCCTGGATCTGTGCCCATCATCCTTTCCTTTTTTTTTTCTTCTCAGGCAGGTCTATCTCTTCAAAAGAATGAGATTCATTCTCATTAGGTTAGGGGGTCAATCCCAAGACCAAGTGGTGCCGAAAGGCAAGCACACCACGTTTGGAAAGAACCACTTGGCTCTAAGCAGGATGACACTAAGGAGAAATGAGAGAAGACAAAGGTGGAGGTTGTTGAGGGGCTGGCTTCAACAGCCCCTACTGCCCCTGGGCCCCCCTAAGGCCTAAGAGGACTCACTAGGAATTTCTGCCCTCCATCCGAGACAGCCCCACAGTCTAAGACTAGGACCTGCAGGTGCAGACAAACCTGGCCCCTCTGCACTCTAGCTATTTTAATGATGCTATTCCCCAGCCTTGCTGATGGCCAGGAGAAAAACCTGGGGCGCCCCCAGAAAAGGAGAGGTGCACGCAGACCCCTGAAAGTTGTGAGAGACTGAGAGCCCCCACCCCACCCCTCAGCACTTTTGATGCCACAGCAGCAGGCTGGCTGGAGTAGGGACCCAAAAGCACAAGGGGAGAAATGGGGGCGGGAGGGGGGGCGTGGAGGGCTTGCACAAGCTGCTCTTGGCCAGGACTCATAAAGCTGCAGGTGTGAGATGTTGTTATTTAGTCTAGAGCCTGGTATGTGACAGGCTGGGCCCTCTCTCCTGCGAACTGCCCTCCGCCACCGCCTTCTCCACTGGCCAGATAATTAGTCCATTACGACTCTCCCACCTCGGGTGGGTGGGGGCAGGGTGAGAGCCCACCCTCAGACTCCTTGTAATTCAACTTCCTGTGTTTTATGGAAGCAGGCTGTTGGGGGCAGAGTGAAGGGTTGGTCCCTAGGCTGGGCCAGCCTCTTCCTCAGCTCCCAACCCCCACGTACCCCCTGCCATCTATCCCTGGTTGCTGTGGTGACCAAATGTTTTTTCCCAGCTTCGTATTCAAACTAATTTGTAAAAGTTTTTTACACCTCTTACCTGCCTTAAAAAAAAAAAAAAAAAGAATGCGGGTCGGGCGTATGTCTCCCCATGTCTCGCTCCGCCATCTCTTCCTCCGCATCTCTCCTCTGTCTCTCTCTATTTTTATTACACGCTTATCGCCTTTTTCCCTCCTGCTTTTGAAATTGATTTCCTTTCCTTTCTCTCCCTATTCAGGACCTAAACGCTGAATGTTCGATATTTCATTTGAGACCGCTAATCGCATTACTGCCCTTGACGTTTTACAGATATCATATTATGGGCGCAAATTTGGCAAATTATTAGCGCTGTAATGTATAGCTTGTCAGAGGTATTTAAGACGCTAAGAGCCCAAGGCTTATCGGGGTTAGCAGAGAGCCCTCGTTGAGCTTTTGAAATGCAGAGAGCCAGTTATAAAACACACTGTGACTCTCTTCAGCTGGAGGAAAAAAAAAAAAAAAAAAAAGGAAAAGAGAAAAAGAGAAAGAAAAAGGGGGAAAAAATGTCACCCGTCTATCAGAGGCTTCCAGCGCTGATAACAAGCAAAATTCTTCTCTGTGGGTTTCGGTGGAAATGTGAGAAGCTTTTAAAACATTTCTCAAGCTGTCTGGAAAAGAAAAAAAAAATCTTTATTGAAAGGATGTAGCAATCCTTTTTACTGTGGCCTATTTATCTCTGGGGAAAAAGCTGTAACAAGAAGATCCCCTACTGGCCATCAGCCGGTGTCAGGGCCTGCCTGGCTTTGGTGACAGGACTTTGGTGTGGGGGACTTGCTGAGAGAGAGTGGGGCCACCTTTGGCAAACGGGGGAGAGGCTGCAGGCCTGGAACATGCCTCTGGAAGCGGCATCCGGTACACCTAGCCGGGGGCGTGGGGGGCAGCTGAGGGGGCAGCAGACGGTGTGTCAGATCCTTTTGAAATGAAAGGCTGACTGAACCAACAAACAAATGAAATAAGTTAGCACAGCCTTGAAGCCCCTGCCCCTTCTTAGCTGGCCAGCCAGTGTCCTGCACCTGTGCAGTCAGCTGGTGCCCTAAGGAGTCACCTCTGTTGAGGCCTCTGTCCTTTGACACCGGCACACAGCTGCTCCTCTGAATCAATGCAGCGTGACCCTCCCTACCTTCTCACTGTCATCAGCTGATGGCATCACTTCTCTGTTCAGCGTGAATGTGGCCACTTGGTCCGATGTCCCACTGCTTCCTTTTATTTGTATCTTCCTCGTGGTAGCACTGACACCCAGGTGGACCCTCCAAACCCTGAGATCCTCTGCTCTGGGCCCCCTCACTCCTCCAGCAGAAGACTGTGGAGACACAGTCGCACCCCCTCACTTGAAGCCTTTCATGGAGTGCCTCCACCTTAGAAACCCTGAACTCACGTATGTCTCTTTTTAGACAGAATCTTCCTTCTTTACATCTGCCCTACTCCCTCACTCCCACTTGATCTGTTTTTTGACCTCACTTAGACCTTCAATCCCTGGACCGTTCTTAATTTAACAAGCCCCTCATTCCCCTCCTAGCTTCACTTCCTTTCCTACCCAACCTTGACCCTTTGATCAATCTCTTTAAGGAATGTCTTCATGCATTTCCTTGCCCTTCTGCCTTTCTGTCCCACCTCTTTGCCTCCCCCAGATCGCAGGCCCATGGAAGCGTTTGCCTTCTTCATCCTGGCCTGGGATTCTCACTTCAGAGGCTGCATCTCCATTCCAGTGATGTCAACACCAACTGGGCCCAGAACACTTACCTATTCTCTTGCATTTTTTTTTTTTCATTTTTCTCTAACAGTGGTTTTAGCTCTTCCTCGATAATAACAATAACAACAACAATAACAACCTTTCCTTCCTTGTCTTTGTTTACCTTGTTCTCTGTGGACAACTTCATCTCCTGGATCTCAAAGTGAAGTAGAGGTCAAAAGCGCTTCTCACCCCCTCCCAGTATCCTTGACCCTGGCAATAATTTTCACTGACTTGTAACCTGGAGAGCCATGACTCTTCCACCTGCCTTCATGCCTTTGTTTTTTGTTTTGTTTTCTGTGCCAGGGCTTCATAATTGAGCCTTGAATACACTAGGCAAGACCTCTACCACTGAGCCACACCCCTATCCACCCATCACTTCTCGAAAACACCTGTCTTTTAATTGCCATCTTCCCACCAACCCTTTTTCTGTCTGCTTCAGCTGCCTCGGGGTCGTCCTTTCAATCTTAGCCTCTTATGTCCCCATCTTGCTGCTTCATACTCACCCAGCCTCTCGCCTGAGCTTCACGAAGATGCCACCATCTCACCCTCTCCCTAGAGTCCCTGCAGAGCAACTAAGACTCAACACATTCAAAGCGTCCCTGAGCTTCTCCAAGCTTCAAAGCTCTCTGAGAGGCATCCCATCAAACACATAAGCAGAAACCCGGCCCAACCTAGACTTCCCTTTTCCCCTTTGTCTCTTTTTTAACCTAAAAATAAAACAAAATCTTGGGAGACCAAGAAAAAGAAAATTCCTTGCCTTCTATGTTATATCACGATGAATTTCAGATGCATTAAAAGGCTAAATGCATGGGGCTAGGGACATCCTAGTTGTAGAGTACTTGATCAGAGTAGTTCCCTGTCATTAGCAAAGGGCGAGGAGCAATCTCCAGCAGCCGATAAACTGAGTGTAATGGTACCTGACTATAATCCCAGCACTTGGGAGGTGGAGGCAGGAGGATCAACAGTCATCCGCAGTAAAATAGCAAATTTGAGCCCAACCTGAGATACACATTTAAAAAAAAAGACCAAAAAGGTTAAATACAAAGGATAAAGCCATAGTCACAAAAAGTCAGCAAAATTCTTTAACTTTTGTAAAACAATAAAGAAATCTTAACAAAAATTTAAGGCAAATGACCACTTGAGAAGGATTTGCAGTAAATATGGACAAACATTTCACATTCTTAATATGTAAAAAGTTCTTACAAATCAATAGAAAAAAATGAAAGTGATGTAAAATGGACTAAGAGGTGAATAAGTAGTTCATAAAAGAAATGTGAAATCTTCAAATTAATATAGGGAATATGAATTAAATAAATGAAATAATATTTTTCTATACTAATTGATAACTTTTTTGGTTTTGTTTTGTTTTTAAGGACAGGGTTTCTCCGTGTAACAGCCCTGGTTGTGCTGGAACTCACTTTGTAGATCAGGCAGGCTTCAAACTCAAAAAGATCTGCCTGCCTCTGCCTTCCGAGTGCTGGGATAAAGGCGTGTGCCACTGGCTGTCAATTGATACTTTTTTTTTAAGATTTATTTATTTTATTTTATTTTGTATACAATGTTCTGCCTGCATGTATACCTGAACGCCAGAAGAGGACACCAATTTTCATTATAAATGGTTATGAGCCACCATGTGGTTGCTGGGAATTGAACTCGGGACCTCTGGAAGAGCAGGCAGTGCTCTTAACCCCTGAGCCGTCTCTCCAGCCCCAATTGATAACTTCTTAAATCATAAAATTTAATGCTAACTAGGGTAGAGTTAGACAAGCATTCTTACATGCTGTTGGTGGAAAGCATATATTCATTTTAACCTTTGTAAAAACAGTTTTATAACATGTTACCAAAGGTTTAACAGATCCCTGTCCTTTATTTCAGTAATTTCATTGTTAGACCTTATTTTAAAAGCAATAATTGACAATATGGTCAAGTTTCATTGCATAAAAATACTAACTTTAGTATTATTTATAGCCGGGACAATCTGTCAGCCTAAATGTTTATAACAGGACAGTGGTTAAATAATTTATAATGTAAGTGTATGATGAACTACGGCGCCATCACTCAACATCACATTTATAGGCTGGGCACAGTGATGTGCACCTTTAACACCATTTAGAAGACTGGAGACCAAGGCAGAAGCATCCCTTGAGCCCGTAATGGCAAGACCAGCCTGGATAGCATGACAAAGACTTACCTTAACAAGAGATGGGCAGGGGATCCAGGAAGATGGCTCAGCCGGGTGGCATGCGTGCTGGGCACGCATGAGGACCTGAGTTAAGATTCCCAGCGCCTTCATGAAGAGACAGGTTTGGCGATTCTACCTGCAAGGAGACAGTAGAATCCCAAGGCTTGCCAGCAACCAGGCTCGCTGAGCTGATGATGTCTGGGTTCAATGCAAGACTGTCTCCAAATAACAAGGTAGAGAGCAGCAGAGAGAAGATGCCCAGTGTCTGCTTCTGGCCTCCACGGGCATGTACACTCATGCGTATGCCACACAAAGGGGGATAAGGCTGAGGCTAGACAGATGTCTTCATGGTTTAGAGTACTTGCTGCTCTTGCAAAGGATCCAGAGTCAGTCCCCAACCCCCACAGGGGGCCTCACAACCCTCGGTAACTTAAGTTCCGGGGAACCGGCTGCCTTCCTCTGACCTCTCTTGGCACTGTGTAAATCACATACATATATGCAGACAAAAACACTCATACACATAAAAGAAAATAAATCCTTAAAATTAAAAAATAAATAGGGGGCTGGGGAGATGGTTCAGAGGTTAAGGGCACTGGATGTTCTTCCAAAGACCCTGAGTTCAATTCCCAGCAACCACATGGTGGCTCACAACCATCTATAGTGAGAGCTGGTGCCCTCTTCTGGTCCACAGCCCACATGCAGGCAGAATGCTGTGCCAATAATAAACAAACAAACAAACAAACAAACAAATAAATAAATAAATAAAGGTGTGATCCAGATGCGGTGACAAACAACGGAAATCTCAACACTCAGAAGGCAGAGGCAGGAGAATTTCCACAGGCTGATTGAGAACAACCTAGGTTACATAGTGAAACCTCGTCTCAAAAATGAAACACACACACACACACACACACACACACACACACACAAATGCTTTGGAGAATATTTTAGCAGAGATCCTAAAAACAATGACTAGAATAACACCAATAACCCTATTACTAGTAAATGGTAGGATTATAGCCACTTATTTTTCATCTTTAGACTTCTCTTAGTTTTTTTAAGAATTATCTACAAAGGATGTCCCCTAATTTTACAATCCAAAGACCCTATGTTATTTAGGAAAACTCCCTTGAACCCATTGGCCCCCCTCACCTCTCTCGATCTCACTCCTCCTGTCTGGGATGTTTTGCAAGTGTGGCCATGTGGCTGTTCTTCCATCCCCCCACCCCCAAGCTTCCTGGAGCCTTCAAGGTAATTCAGCATCCTCAGTAAGGTACCCTGAGTGCCCCCCTGTCCTGCCAACAGCTTCCTGTCTCACCTCCTAAACACCTCACCTCCTCAGAGGCATAGACTCCCTGCCAGGGCTGTGCACACCTCGTCCTTCCTATCCGGTACTCTCTTACTTCCCTTTTCCATCCACTGAAAGATTTCTTCAAGATTTCCCAAGTGGGTGTTATCTCTCTTCTCCTCTTGTTCTCTCTGATGTGGTCCAAAGCGCATCGCAGACCTCAGTCATAGTGAGCAGTCCTGAAGACTGTAAGAACGCACTGGTGAAAGGTTGTCCTGTGTTTTTCTTTTGGGGTGTGTGTGTGTGTGTGTGTGTGTGTGTGTGTGTAAGTGTAAGCTTTAAGCCCAGGCTGCCTCGAGCTTTCATCCCTTTCCTATTTGCTTCCTCAGTATCACCTGACATGCTGCAGATCTTTAAGTAGTGTCGAATGAATCATTAAGTTTTGTTCACTTCCTTTCCTGCTCAGAATGATAGAGATGAGGAGGGTGAGAGGAGCTGCGGCACCTCAGGATGGAGAGCGCTCCTAGATTATCTGCAGCCTGGGGGATATTGCTCAGTGGTTCCGTGCTTACCCACCGTATGCAAAGCCCTGGGTTCAGTCTTCAGCAAGAAGCTATGTGATTCCACCTCCATGTCTTGATTCTTTTGGGACCCATTATTGTCTAGTGTCTCCTTGAATCTCTCTTATGGGGAACTCATTAGTCTTCAGAACAGTCCTTCTTAAGATATCCTCTGCCTGTTTGAAAAAACAAAAAAGTGTTTTATTAAAAAGAATTCAAATCTTAAAATAAACCTAAGTTTTACTTCTGTTCTTGGTTCCTTCTTGGGAGACATGAAAGAGCTGTGGACCCTGTGTCCCTGTTGGCGCTTTATAAGGCTCCTCTGGGATGCTGCTCTTGAACTCACAGTTTCCCCCTGCCTCTGCCTCCCAAGTGCTGTGACTAAAGGCCACCACACTTGGCCTCTGTTTTGCTTATTGTTGGGCTTGTCATGATTCATGATGACTTTTAAGAATTGTTTACATTTATTTATCTGAGAGGGAGGCAGGTACCTGCGTGCCAGAGCACAGATGTAGAGGTCAAGGGACAGCGTTTGAGAGTTGGTTCTCTCCTTCCACCTTGTGGGTTCTGAGGCTCAAATTCAGGTAGTCAGGTTTGGCAGCAAGTGCTTGCTGAACCGTGTCGACGGCCCTCTTCATAATGTTTTTACATGTGTGAAAGCTCTACGGCTTACAGCAGACACTCAAATATATTCTTATTTGGATCGTGAAAAGATGGTGTCCCTGAGAGAATCACACCAGGGCAGGGCAAGGCACGAGCTGCTGACCCATAGGAACTCCATGAAGACCTCTGCCTCTTTCCACCGCCTGGCCATGTCTCTCCTGTCTGGGTCTTTATATCCACATGCAGACCTTTATGCCAATTACTATTATTAATATCATTATAATATTGATGTTATTATCACTCTGGTCTAGGTACCAGAGATGAGCATCACATACAGGCCTTTATCCCTTGGCAGAACCATGGGCAGACATTGCTGCCTTTATTTTGTAGAGAAACTGGAGCTGGGAAAGGTAACCAACTTCACCAGTGTTGAATAGCTTATGAGAGACAGAACTGTTTCCTGGCTTCAAAGCCCATGGTTCTTTTTCTACTTTTTTTTTTTTTTTTAATTATAACAATGTGTCCTTCAAAGGGAACTAAGGGATAAAACAGTCTGGCTTCGGTGCTTGCTGCACCAGGAGGCTGTGCAAGGAGCTGCGTTCCTTATTTCAGTAAATCCCCACAGCAGACCTGTGCGAGTGAGCCATTGGCGGCCCTCTTGCTGACTAAACTCCTGCAGTCAGGACAGCCCAAAGCAGAGCTGCTACTGAGGTCTGGGGCAGATGCAGGCTCAGGAACGCAGTTCCAGCTTCCGGTACAATGGGAGAGCGGCTACTGGCTTTTTAAGGTTGAGCCAGAGGGAACAGTCTCGGGGTCAGTCCTATTGCTTCATTTAGGGCAGATTAAAAGAAAGAGGAAAACAGGTGACAGCAAGAGAGAGCCCTTAAAGTCACAGACTTGGGGGTTGCTCCTCTTTTTTGGTCTTGGAAGGCACTGTCTGGCCTCTAGTGCCTAGAAGGAGTTCTGTTAGTTAGTGTTCCATTACTGTAACAAATGACTAGTTTGGTTAGAAGAATAGAAGCTTTGGTTTTGGCGTACAGCTTTGGGGGTTTTGGTCCATATTCAGTTGGCCCTAATGCGCTTGAATGCATAACAAGCAGGGTATCATGACCGAATGTGTGGCTGAGCAAAGCTGCTCACCTCAAGGTCAGGAAGCAAAGAAGAGGAAGAGGACAAGGTTGGGGGCCCCACTAACTCCTTCAAGGGCACATCTCCAGAAGAACTCCCACTAAGCCCCACTTCTTGGAGTTTCCCTTACCTCCCAAAGGTCACTAAGCCTTCAACACATGGGCCCTAGGAGGGCATGTGCGTAAAGAGAAGAGCAAACTCAAGCCTCCCAGATGCTCTTGGTTGACATGTTGGTAGAAGTTGAAAGCCTCAGTCTCAGCTGGTGCTCCCGAAGTGTGTGGTAAATGAAAGCCCATATCTAAGTCTGGAGCCAGGCTTCATGTGAGTAGGAGTGACTATAAAAAATAAGGCACCAATAAGACCCCTGCCCTGAAGAGGTTCAAAAGCCCACTGACACCAACATAGACAGAGGTAAGTACGGGGTACTTCAGGTAGATAAAGGGTCCCTTAGATCATACCGGGACCAGAGTGTCAACAAAAGCCTCTGTAGGAAAATCATGCCCAAGCCAGTTGTAAGACACATCTGAGAAGGGCTGTGTGCATTCCAGCCGAAGGGTCAGAACAGGCAAAAGCAAAGAGATGAGAGTCTGGTGAAACTAGACCCAGCTCTGTGTTGTGTGTGCATGGAGTGCAGGCCACGGAATAGGAGAGGAGCCAGAGCCAGAGCCAGAGGTCACTGTGGGCTCAGTCAGAAATGTGAGTCACCAGGAACCAGTTCTCTCCTTGGACTTGGAGATGACCAAGTATGGAACACTTCTTTACCACCATGGTCATCATGGGTACCGTGCTGGCTTCTCGTGCACAAAGCCCAGGTTCAGTTCCTAGCCCTGCATCAACTGAGTGTGATCCCAGCACTCGGGAGATGGAGGATCAGAAGTTCAGGTCATCCTCCGCCACATGGTGAGGATGTGTCTAAGACCCTGTCCTATCCCCAACACATACCCAAACACAAAAGGTGTGTGAGCACAGACAATGATATACACAACTGTAATCCCAGCACTTGAGAGGGTGGGGGCAGGAGGATTGAGAAAAAAAATCAATTAATTAATTTAAAAGTTATAAAGAGCTAAGGCAACAAAGAAACTTATCTGGGGCAGAAATATATTAAATATTTTAAACGTTAAGCTTTGTTTTAAGTATTCAAAGGTGGAAAATCAACTGGGTTGAGCAGATTGTATGTGACCAAGGACAAGTCAAGGGGAAATGAGCTGGAGTGTGTGTGGGGGGGGGGGGGTGCGGCATCCCCTCTATTTCTGGGTACACCCTTTCTGGAGTAGGCAGGTTCTTCTGGGAATGTGTAGTTCTCGCCGTGCCTGTCCAGAGTCCAGGAGAAGTGGTCTTTAAAGGTGGCTGTGAATGAGCAGATCCACCGTGGCTCACGGGCTCACTGACGGTAGATGACTAGAGAGGTAGGTCCCCGGTCCTTACTGTTGGTCTGTGTTTCCTGATCCCCACTCCTTCCCTTTGATACAGCGTCAAACAGCAAGGCGGGACTGCCTGCGTCCGTTCAGCTCCAATAATGCCGACAGGGCCTCACCTTCCGTACGTGTGGGAGGCCACTCAGGGCCCAGGTGAGACTTCCAATCAGGGGCTCCCTTTTAAGAACTGGCTTGTTGGATCCCACAACCCATTCCTCACAGGCTGTGAGAATTAGTGGTTTTCCTTGGGCATGGGCAGTTCAAAGAGAGAAGCCAGAACACACCGCGTGCTTTGGGCAGTAGCAGTGAGGTCCAGCCATGATGCACTGCAGGGCAGGGAAGCCTCTTCCTATCCCAGGAGAGCCGAGGGAAGGCCTGTCTTGTATTTGCAGGGGAGGGAAAGACCGATCTTCTCTCATTTGCTGGGTGTATCTGGATGGCGAGGATATCCTGAGGCCACAGAGGCCAAAAAAATAAAAATAAATAAAATAAATAAAAAGAGTCTCTAAGGGAACCACTGATCTCCACGACACCTTGACTGGAGCCACCCAAGCTCTTGGTAGGGGTTGCTGCTGAAGCACAGCGGGGCGAGGCAAGCACTGTTCTGGGCATGCGCGTTGGGCGTGGCTCTGTAAGACTCCACTAAATAGACACAGGCCTCTGCACCTGGGGTTCTGAGTCACCCCGAAAGCCACGGGCCTGCAAGCCTCCTCAGCTCTCAGCCTCCACTTTCCTCCAGAGCTGCTGAGCTGTGGAGATGGGAAGGATGGATCTCGTAGCTTCACTCTCATGAAATGGCGCATCAGTAAGTGCTACTTAAGAAAACACATGGTCTGCCCCTCAAAAAGGCCCCCCTCTGCTGCCGCCGCCACCAACACCTTTCTTTATTCCGCCCAAACCTCACCAAGGGGAATTCGAAACAACTGTGGTGATAAATCCGCCTGCAGATAATTGGCAAGAAAACAACACTTGTGCAGTATATAACGTTTTATGGTTGTTTCATGTACTTTATTATAATACTAATGAGCAGTTATATATCAGGAGCTAACTGCACGCCGGATTAGCTTGTTAGCATGATATGAAATGGCAGAGCAAACAGTCCAGGCCCCGAGCTCCCTGCATGCCTCCCCCACCCTTCCTCCCTACCCCTCTGTCCCATTTGCACTCAGTAATTAGTATGCAAATTAGGCCCCGGGACCACACAAGTTCTAGTATATTACAAGGGCTTTATTATGCTCTTGTGAGTACATGATGGAAACAGCCCATGACAGTGTTTATCTCACTACCTCTGTCCTGCCTTCCCCTTTATCTCTCTCTCCCATCTACCCCTCTGGAGAGAGAGAGAGAGAGAGAGAGAGAGAGAGAGAGAGAGAGAGAATCCTTTCTTGCATGGTCATGGTCTACAGTCAATCCCTTCCTATATCAGGCCTTCACACTTGATAGTTCATGCCTTGATTTGAACTTGCCTTGATTTGAACATACCCAACGATCATTCTGGAAGCCTGATTCCATGTCCAGTCACCATACTAAAAGAAAAACTTTCCTTTTCTCTGCTTTTCTTCTTTTTTATCTTATGTGTACTTGCACACATGTATTTGTGTGAGTGTGTGTGGGTGTGTGTGTGCACGCACGCGCAATGGCTCATGTGTGGAAATTAGAGGACACATGTCAGCCCTTGCCTTCCACCTTGTGTGAGAAAGGGCTTCTTGTTTGCTGTGTGTGCCAGACCAGCTGTCCAGTAAGCTTCCAGATTCCCTGTCTCCACCTCTCACCTCCTCACAGTGCTGAAATCTGAGGTACCTGCTACCCCATCTGACTTTGTGTGTGTTCTTGGGATAGGAATGGAGGCCCTCATGCATGTGTGGGGAACTCATACGGAAGCCCTTCCCATGAACTTGTCTCAAAGCATAACTCATCCAGCCCACACTTCCGGAATTTCTAATTATTTTTTGCCACATGTAGAGGCCATTACTTTCTCTGTTGCATTCCACTTGTTTTCCATCTTGCAGAAGGAAGTTTTGAGTCCAAATTCCCTATTCCGTCTTGCTGTCAGTCCCCAGCCTTGTCTCACTATAAATCTGTTACCCTGGTTGTTTATAGCTTTAAGTTGTAGGTAAAACTGCTGAGCAGGGCAAAGGACAAATCCCAGCATATGTCACTGGAGACCTTTTTTTCAAACACCAATCAATATTTCCTGGGTATGGTTATCCAGCGAGGATCCATCTGACTTGTTCTCCCCTATCCTTTCTTACCCTCTGTTTTACCCTATATATGGTTCTTTAGCCAATGTCAACCCGCCTGCTGTCACTGTGACAAAATACATGAGAGGAGTCAGCTTAAAGAATAAGAGGGTTATTTTGGCTCAGGGTTTCAGAGATTTCAGTAGTAGCTGGCTCCATCTCCTTGGACCTGAGGCAAAACAGACTGTCATGGAGAGGGAGAACATAGAAGGGTAGGGGGTTGCCCAAATGCATACTCCCAGTGACCTGCCCCCACCTCCTAAACCCCCACCTCCTAAAAGCCTGTTCAGCTAGGAGCACTCTCCGTCTATTGATGAGGTTATGATATAATTACCTCTTCTTTCTCTTTATTGAGACACAGTTTCTCTGTGTAGCCCTGGCTATCCTGGAACTTGCACCGTAGACCACGCTGGCCTTGAACTCACTGAGATCCTCCTGCTTCTGCCTCCTGAGTGCTGGGATTAAAGGCGTGCACATCCACGGCTGGGCCCAGTCACTCGTTAGTACCTCATGTAGCTAAACCTCATTCAGCTGAAACCCAAGCAAGCCTTCAGCACATGAGTTTTTAGGAAGACATTTTAAATTCAAGCTAAAATACCCCCTTTCCTTGAAATGTCTTCCCTCAACCCCTTAGGCTTCTTTACCCACTCCGAGTTCACTTGTTCTTTTCTGAGAGGTAGGATGGGGACGGGAAGGGGGATGAATGGGCTGTAGGCTTCAGCCCTCATGACTCCAGCCAACTGCTCTCCCAGACACCAACAGCACCTCTAGGATTGCCCAGTCTTGTGCACATTTGTCTGTTTTTTTGTTTTTATTTTAATTTATAGTCCTCCCGTAAAAGCTGGTTCACAAGTCTTGCTGTGAACTCAGAACTACTCTCCTGGACCTGTGCAGACTGAGCACTCCTGGCCAGTGTCCGGAGATGGCTCTTACTCTTAACATCTGACCCTAAATTCCTTAGCTATCTACCCTTACTTCCTCTTTTTTTTTTTTTACCATTCATTTGCATATTTGTTTATTCAAAGTAAGCACCTGCGCAGGACCAGCCCTTTGTGCCACATACCCTATTAGCTAATGAGGTCCAAGAATTCCTGTAGCAAGGTCCCCACCTTTCTTGAGCTCAGACTGGTGGTCATGGTCCAATGTGACAAGCACACCAAGGGAGGAGAGGTATGAGAAGATATCACAGGAGCTGAGGAATGCCTGATCCAAGCTGGAGAGAGCCAGACGAGGCCACAGAAAGGTAACACGGAGATCAGCAAAAAAAAAAAAAAAAAAAAAAACAGGGTTTTACTAAACTCTCCCCAAATCCCTAGACTCTGTTGGAATCTACTATCTTATGACTGGCCATCTATCTGTACTACTACACTTCCAAGATTTCTCAAGAGCTAGGAATGCCTTTAATCCCAGCAGAAGATTGGGAGGCAGGCAGGCATAGCTCTAAAAGTTCAAGGCCAGTCAGGGCTACACGGTGAGACGGTGAGACCCTGTCTCCAATATATATATGTGTGTATATATACATAGATACACACATACATGTATATATATATACATGTATATATACATATATATGTGTGTATATGTGTGTGTATATATATATATATATATATATATATATATATACACACACACATGTATGTGTGTATCTCCCACCTTGCTTCTAACTCGAATCACCCCATTCTACTTACAGAGGACAAGCAGAATCATTTTTTTTCGAATCACATGACTCATCCACCCTGTTACTTTCCTTTGCTGCTGTTGTTTCTGAGATGGGATCCTGAGAGCAGCCTCTGCCTCCCAGGGCAAGGATTAACCACACCCAGTGAAATCGTGTTCTTTGTAAAATTGTAGACAATTCCTTTTGCCTCTGAGATAAACTCCCAACTCTCGAGCTTGCCCAGTTTGTCTTACTGATCAAACCTCTATCTTGCCCTCCTTTGGCCTGGTTGGTAGTCTTGTTCACTCTCCTGAGGGCTGCCCATTGGCCAAGAGGTGGTCTCCCAGCCTCAGCTGAGCTTTGAATGGTGCGCCCTCTTCTCCTCATCCAAGATCAAAGCTTGTACCTGATGGCAAGGTACAGGGATGCCTCTGAGCCAGCCTTCCTCTCCTACTACCCACACCCCTTCCCCTGGCTACAGCAAGGCCCACCAACATCCAGAGACTGTGATGCCAAAGCTGCTGATCAGAAAAGAAGAAGGCACAGCCACAGAATAATGGTCTTCATGAATACTTAGCATAAGGAAGAGAGGGGGAAAAATCTGTGTAGCAGGCAGTTTTTGTAAAGCGTTGAACTGTACCACACATCACCCCCTGACAGGCCCTGATGTTAGCTCCTGGAATGGACCACAAGAGACTCATTAGAAAAAACAAATATTATCGCACGCTGAAATGATTTATGGAGAAAAATGAAAAATTTTGTGTGGTTGCGTTCCCTCTCACTCACTCCCCCTCGCCTCTGCCTTCTTCTGGGGAAGTTATTTATGGCTTCAGACCCTTAACAAGAGAACAGCAAAGCTCCGAGCTGATCACTCCTGCAAACTGCCTACATTTGATTTTTATTAGTGACTTAAAGCTTCCTTTTTTTTCTTTATTGTCCTGGGTGAACCAAAATGCATTTTAATGCCTGCTATTCAGGCCAGATGAGAAATGCGTATGTGCCTCCTGCACAAGCCAGCCACCATGCTGGTGCCTCTCCAGGACTCAGGGTGGTGTTGGAGGAGGGAGAAGGACCCAACTCTTGGATAGAACGGGTCAAGGACTGGGGCCACCAAGTGCATCGCTCCTTTGTGCAGAGGCCTCCAGGCACAGCGAATTGCCTTCTTCCTTGAGGCAGAGACTAACCCAAGTTATGGCAGTAGTGATTGTCTGCAATATGATAGGTGTTACTTTGGGTGTCTTTCCTAGGTCACTCCGCTTAATCTTCCCAACAGCGGGGAGTGGGTGGGTACCCTTATGATTCCTTTATGGAAGAGGAAACTGAACCTCAGAAAAGCTGAGGAACTTAAGCTAGGCTAAAACCCATGAGCACCCCACAGCTTTCTTTGGGTTGCACGTCATCTCCTGGGTGGATTATGATGTCTCTAGAATCCTACCACCTTCTGAGAACTCACAGGGAGATTCCTTAGAAACCTGCTTTCTAGCCGTGTCTTCTAGCCCAGTCATTACTCATCTCCTGTTGGGAATTACTGCTTTCCAAGGGCTCCCAGCAGGGAGTTGGAGATGACCTGCCAGAAGATGGAACTTAGAAGGGTCCTGAGCCCCTCACACATTCAGCAGTGATCCTGGCATCCCCCAGGTGAAAGAGGTATGCTCCCGTTCTTGTCACCTTGCCCCAGATTATTGAAACCCTCAGCATTCCTCTTACCATATGTTTCCTGTATAAATTTTATAAAATGTAGTCCTGAGAAATTCCTTTTGAAGTCTCTCACATGGAATGCAACCCTTGCTTCTCTCATTGTGGCAATCAGAACTCATGCAACAGAGGGCCTGCCTAGCCCTGCCAGGATCATGGATCTTTCTTTGGTATCCCCTCCTCCTCCTCTTTCTTCTCATCCTATCTTTCGCTTTCTTCCACCCCCCATTCCCTGTGTAGAGGTCAGAGGACAACTTGTGGCAGTTTGTTCTTTCCTTCCACCATGTAGATTCCAGAGATCAAACTCAGGTCACGAGGAAAGTTGGAAAATGCTTTCAACAATCCATTGAGCAATCCCCTGGTACCCCAGCTGCTTCTCAAGCATATGTCAGCACCAGCCAGTAACAGAATGGGTATAATTGCCTGCCCCTGGTCATCCTCAAGGCAGCTTTATCATATCAATTCTCTCTGTTCACGAGATGTTTCCATGCTGATCTCCACCATCAACCAGACAATTAACAAAGATGTACTAGAAATCTCTGAGGGAGCTGGGTACCACTAGACCAAGGTTGTGGCCTCTCTGAGGGCATCGGTGGAGGGTCACACATTCAGCTTTGAGCCTTGCTGGAATCCCTGCTTGTTAAGATGTCTGTCCTGCACATAGATGGTGTTGGGAGTATATCTGTCATCATAACATAGGAGACTACCGAAACGATGGCTTGCGACTGATGACCTGGGTCCACAATCTCAATTAACCAAAATCCCCACAGTTTGTTCTCAAAAGAAGCAAAGGTTCCAAGAATGATAGGGTTAGTAACAAAACAGAGGCAGGGCCCCAGATGAGAGGCCCTGGAGGGAGGCTGCACCTCCCTGTGTCCATAACTCACTCTGACATCTCAACAGAGGAAAAGCCGCTACCAGCTCCCCTCCCACCCCCCGCCGTCCCCACCTTGTCTCTGATCGACAGGAGACCCCTGTGCCTATCTGGGGGCAGAGTATCACCATTAGCTCCTCCAGAACCCTTCCTTGGCACATTGAACCTGGGGAGAAGCACAAGACTGAGCTGGAGAAAGGAGCAGTCACTCCAGGGGTGGGCTGGAGCCTCTCCGCCATGCCCCTGCTGCTCCCTGGCCAGCCAGGCTGAGCCTCATTCCTGAGGGCCGGTCTCTCAGCAGGGTTGCTAGGCGCGGTGAGTGGGGTGCTTGCCACCGGCTGGCGGAGGCTCTGCCCGGAGACCACTGGGGAGGCTGGGAAGAAGGAGCGGCATTATTTGGACGGTCCCTCCCTCCCTCCTTCCCCCAGCCTCAGCACAGTGAGCTTTCCGGAGGGATGGTTATGAGCCAGCCCATCCCCAGGCCTTCCTCTTTGTGAGGAGACCTCCCCATCAGACCCCCCACCTTCGCTGGCTTCCCTCCTCCCCCTTCCCTCCGGTTCAGTAGATCCAGAGTTAAGCCTGGGGTTAATGCCCAGTGACACCTGCAGGTTGGCTAGTGTTGTTGACATGGGGGTGGGGGGAGGGGAGGGGGCGATGGGGGAGATCGTTGGTGGCTTTATTATGGAGAACTCAGCAGGCCTGGGGCCTTCTATTGTCCAAGTGGCAAATAAATAAATAGGAGAAAGTAAGTCTTCCCCATGGCTTACCGACGGGAGGTTAACAGCTGGACATGACATGACAAATTGGGCATTTTTCTTTGGGGACTGATCCTTACAGCAGCTAGCAGGGAGAATGAGAGAGAGAGAGGGAGGAGGGAACTGGAGTGAAAGCGAGCTACAGCACAGAGCGATGGAAGTCATGGAAGTGAGTGTTGGAGCTGTGTGTATGGACATGAGCGTGTGACTGGGGCATTCAGAGAATATGGTGCTGTCAGATTTTAGATCTAAAAAAAAAAAAAAGCAAAGCAAGCATTGTACGTCTGCCTGAGGACTAAAGCCCAGAGCCCTAGCAGCTGGGTATCTGGCTGGAGGGGTGGGGTGAGCATATGCCTTGGAATCTGCCATGTTGGGCTCCTCCCCTCGTGCCAAATGGAACACCAAAAGGTGGGTGGCCTTTGTAGAATCGGAACTGTGGTTCTAGCCATCATGCCCCACTGAACGGTCCTACTTGGACAGCCAAGTCTCCAGCTTGTCTCTATAGCCAAATCAGCCGCAACCTTGGCTCATCTTGCTCTTCTCCAGGAAGTTCCCAGCAACAGATTTAGAAAGACTGCCACCTCTGGCCGAGGCTCCTCCTGAAGACCATTAGGGAGGCTGGGACTTACAGAGAGACCTGACTGACCTGTGGAAATTGGAGTGGGAGGGGGCACTGGGAGAAGGCGTGGCCTCTGCCAGGACTCAGCACTAGGTAAGCCGAAGACTGACAATCTGTGGCCATTACCTTCTGAGGCAGCAGACTATGGTGGCATATAGCATGAGCTCTGGAGTTAGACAAATCTGAGACGGTGTCCTGTTCCTCCTTTTTGTAGCTATTTAGTCTCTCTGAGCCTTAATTTCTTTTAGGTACAAGGAAGATGGGACTGATATATTCCACCTAGGCCATGAGTTAACGTACACATGCTGAGTGCAGTTTTGCCCATGATAAATCCTTTGCAAAAGCCTAGCGCTAGCCAGCCTTTTCCTTCCTCCTGTTGTCCTATGCCTTCAGACTGAGCAGACAAACCCATGGAACCGTTTCTGGTGATGGAAAGTATAACCTGCCTATATTCATGGAAGTCACATGTCCACAATCTCCAAAGGCTAAGCTTCAATGATTTCAGAGCCCGTATGGAAGCTGGCCTGAAAAAAAAAATTACCTCCTTCCAGGCTCCTGATTCTACCAGTGGGCAGGAAGAAGCCTTAATGGCAGGGCATGGGGAGAGCCATGTCCAGTTTTCCAAGGTCACTCAGAGGCAAGTTTCTGCCTTTTAAGAACAGTGGCCAAATGTTCTGGACAGCATATTTTACATTCTCCTTCTGGGACCATCAGAGAGAACCAGAAGAAAATGGAGATTAAGGCTGGATTAATTCATTCCTTTACTGAGCATGTGCCAAGTGTCAACACAGCTCTCAACCCTGGGAATGGAGCTGTATACAGTGTGTGTGTGTGTGTGTGTGTGTGTGTGTGTGTGTGTGTGTGTGTG
>NW_026594311.1:1803421-1824441 GCF_907164565.1 Psammomys obesus | reverse complement strand
TGTGTGTGTGTGTGTGTGTGTGTGTGTGTGTGTGTGTGTGTGTGTGTAGGGGGGTCGCCTGCCCTGCTGGAGCATCCACTACAATTCTTTAGAAAAGCAAATGGGACCCCTCTAAGCTGCCTCCCCCAGTTCCACAGCCCTCTCTTTGATGTTCTTCTTGGATTCAAATCAGTCCTTCCAAGGGGAGCTGGTTGCAAAGGAGCCTGGGAGATAAAGCAGGAGAGAGGAGCTGATGTGTGCTAGGTAGCTTCTGTTGGAGCGGGCAGTGCCTGGTGATTCCTGGATCTCTGCCTGAAGAGGTTTGAAAGGAGAAACACACAGAGAAGGATACTTCTCTGAATTGCTTGCTTAGCCCATGACCAAACACTCTGGCACTGTGCGTTATATTTGTCTATGTTCATTCAGGCAGGCACTTTGTATAGATAGACAGACAGAAGAACACTGGGCCTGGTGGAACATGCCTTTAATCCCAGTACTAGAGAGGCAGAGGCAGGTGGATCTCTGTGAGTTTCAGGCCAGCCAGGTCTACAGAATGAGTTCCAGGATAACCAGAGATATGTGGTGAGACTTTGTCCCAAAAGAAGAGGAGGAGAAGCAGGAGGAAGAACAGGAGCAGGAGCAGGAGGAAGGTACTCGGAGCTGGCCAATGGCTGAAACTCAGGTTCAAAACCAGAGCCTTTGTTCTTTCCTTTTCCCAGAATCCCTCATACTGGTTTGCTGGAGAGAGCCTGTTAGCCAGTGCAGAGGAGGAGGCAGAGTCTAGGAGAGGTGGCCACTTCAAATAGGTTTGAAGGAAAACAGAAATCTAGGGTCCTAAAGCTAGGCAAGACCTCTGAGCCTCTCTAAAAATAGCTTGCTGGGACATTCATCAAAAGACGTTTCCATATGGCTCTCTACTTCATGGCATGTCGTCCTGCACAAAGGAAGGGGCTGTCTGACTCAGAGACAGATGGGGGCTAGTTCTCCAAAGAGGTTGACCAGGCCCCATGCTATAGCAAGATTCCAAAGCCGTGAGACCTTGCTGTGTGACAAAGGCAGTGAGCTAGGTGCACCAGCTAGTCATGATAACTGCTAGTCATGCCCAGAAGAGATCATGGAGGGAACTGGAGAGCTCATGCTCAGCCTTGGCCACTCTGACCAGACTTCCCCAACAGCTTTTGCCAAAAGGCCACATCCCTGTCCTCCTCAAGCCTAGGACTTTAGTTCAGACCCCACCCAAGAGTCCCTGTGCCATTGCTACCTGGAGAGTCATCTGCACCTTGAGAGCAGGAGGCGCGGCGCTTTCTTCTTCCAGGAAGTCCCTTCCCCCACCCTGCCCCACCCGCTACTCACGCCCCTGTATAATATTCCACGTTAGAGCTCATAAATGCTGCTGCGGGTCCCCAGCCTGATTGAATTTGGAAGCCATTGTTTACAGACGTCTGGCTGTACAGGGGGATTTATTGAATTTTCCATGAAATGTTGCTCCCCTAATGCTGTAAAAGGCAAGCAGCCCACATCAGAGGAGCCCTGTGTTACAGGATCATGTTACCCCGAGATGGAGTGCCTGCTTCACAGTGTACGTGCACCGAACTCTAGCTCTGGGCAGACAAGAGAGGCCTTGAACGTCACACCTGACCCTCTTCCCACCACCCCAAAGCTAGGACTTTTGAGCCAACCTCTTGCTCACCTTTCCCCTCAGCTCACTTACAGTCTGAAAGCCCTGGAAACTCCATCCCAAACAGAGCCTCCCAGTCCATTCTCCTCTCCATCCCACCTGCTAGGCCCCTACTTCAAAGTACTGTGTGCTGCAGTGGCTGAGTGTCTCCTCCCTGCAGCTGCTCTCCCTTGCCTGCCCTAAATCCTGATCATAGCCCTCAGTGCAAACACCATATAGCAGGCTCTCAGTAAAGAAAGGAAGAGAAGGTGGCAGGGCAGAAAGAAGGGTGGAAGGAGCCAGGATGTTCGTTAGCATCACAGGATGAGAGGGTCCCTTCCTCCAAAGCTGCTGGCACACAGGACCCCTGGATCTGTGAGCCTAAGAGACCCAAGGATGGGTACCATCGATGGCGCTGTAAAAGCTGAAGTAGAGACGTGTCATTGCTTGCACAGTGCAGCCAGACCGGGTTTTTTCTATATTGAGAAGCCCATTCTTTAAACCCTCATCGCTCGCGTCTCCATGCCTTCCCAGGCTCACTGCGCAGAGGTTTATTTCTATTTAACCGCATCCACTTCTCACTGCTGCTTCATTTCTGCCACCATCCTTAACTCTTTATTGAATCTGCTCTCTTGAAGGTCATTAATCCAAATCCCAAGTTCATCTTGGTGCCCACCCATCTTAGCACCTTCCTAAACCTTCGTCTCTCCTGGCCTCTCTCGGACCTTGTCCCTGGCTCTTTGCCAGTGGCCCTCTCTTTTTCATCCACCCACCCTAAATAAAAGGTGTTCTCCCGTGTTCCATCTCTGTCACCTCTCCCTCCAGCGTGCGCTTTAATCTGATGAGCTCATCAGCCCTGCGCTCGGCTATCATCTTTATAAGGCTCCAAACCTGACCTCTCGTTGCTCTGCTCCCAATCTCCCAACTGCCTGGTGAATGTCCTCTGCGCTCTGTCCCCCAGACATCTAAGAACGGGAGTCTTTCCCCCCTCACCCCGCCTGCTCCATAATGCACCCTCTGTGGGCCCTATTTCCGTTGATGACATTATCACCCTCTCAATTACCCAGTCATGAGCTCCTGAAGTGGTCTTCAGCGCGGATGCTGTAGACCGGGAGACTGACTGCATGCTGATTATCTCCACCTGGGCTCTGCCCGTGGCCATTAGTGCCTCCAACGCACATGCATTAGCACACGACAGGATCTCCTTCCTTATTTCGTCACAACCATGAACAGACCCACTGAACTTCATGTACCTAAGCCAGACTTAGGCATCTTTGGCCTTCTGTCTTGACCACACATCTCCCGTGCCTCATTGGTCACTAGATCGTATGGATCCCGTATCATGTTCCTGTTTCGGTTTGGGTTCTTCTCAGTACAGTGTTTCTTATATTGCCCCAAAATTCTCCCAGGTGGTGTCCACCGTCCGCTCTCTTCTTGCCACATACCACACCCCATCCCTGCTGCTGGCATGATCTTGCTCAAATACCACTGTAAGTCCTGAACAAAACCTTCCATCAGCTTCCAATGCCTCTTGCATTTGCACTTCCTGTTCCCTTCTCTGGGATGCTCTCCTGCTGACCCCTTCAGCCTCCATTTGGTACTCTCCTGATCCTTCTTGAAGGCCAGACTGAGGTTTTTCCCTCTGGAACATCTCCCCCAGCCATCAGTGAGTCCTTTCCACCAACCACCTCATTCACTTTGTACAGGTCCTGTCCGAGTAGATGGGATGTTATGATGTTGCATGATCATGGTCATCCATTAACAGCCCCACACCCAGCATGCTGCCTCACAGCTAGCATGCTTTTTATATAATTGCTATACGGAGGCCAAACTCAAACAAGGAAGGCACATCATACACGAGACATTTCCACCTGACATCAGGTTTCAGAAAACGATGGGTTGTGAGTGGTGGTCTCCATCCTTCCTCAACCGAATCCCAGTGCTTCCTGTGCGATGAGGTTTTTTTTCCCCACCACAGTGCCCCAAAGTCTCAGAACACCCCTTCTTGACCAGCCTGGTGTCTCTTCCCTTGTTGTGGTGGCCTGTCCCTTCTCCTCCCTCCCTGTCTCTTAACTGGGCTCTCTCCTGTGGGAGTGAAGGACCTCCAGAGAGAAAGCATTGATGGTTCCTGGAAAAGCATGCGTTCTCCACTTAAGGAAACAGGACACACTGTAGGGCCCCTGGAAAGAGTCCCCAGGCCAGCCTCTTAGTTGGCAGACTGACCCCTTCTCCCTGAGGAAGGGGGAGCAGTAGTTCTGAAAAGCGGTAGTAAGTTTTCTCAGATTTCATTGGTTCATTTATCCTACATGTGGGTACCGTCTATTCACTCTCCAAACTGAGGCACGACTAGGACTCGAAGCTGCTACAGGATCCCTGCCTTCAGTGTACAGCTCTGAAGGGTTCCAGAAACAAAGCTGGAGGCTTATCACAGGCCAGGCAGAAGCTTGGGAAGGTCTCAGGCTTTATGGCTGAATTGCCCTCTAAATACAAAGAGAGCAGATAGGGACTGGGAATGTAGCTCAGTTGGTAGAGTGCCTGCCTAGCATGCACAAAGCTTGGGTTCAATCCCTAGCCCTGCAAATAAGTGAGCTCTGGACTGTCTCCTGCCAACTCCTCATCCCAGAAGGCTCTGGAGCAAGCCCAGGAAATGCTGCAGGTCTTGGAGAAATGGACTAAGGCCAGTCAGGGACAGAAGTCCAGGAAGCCTGGATTAACCCTCCTACTACAGCTAAGAAAGATAGTGGAAATGATTGAGGTTGCAGACAGTCATCTGGACCAGAGCCTGCTGTGTCCTAGCCTATGGGTGCGTGTTGGCTGGAAGGCCTTGACTGCCATGCATGGAATGGAAGTTTACCAGAGCTCAGAGGCAACAGGGCAGAGCTCCATGTCCCCATTCGCAGCCTTGGCTTTGGGGCCTGGGAAACTCACCCATATGTGATCTGAGGACTTCTCATCAGTGATGAGCCTAATGGGAAGAGAACAAAATGGGGAATTGGGAAAGTAGGGTGCCCTGAAGAGCTGCACCAAGGTCGCCTTCTGCCTGTTCTTGGGAACAGGAGCCTCTTCAAACACTTCGGTCATCTGAAGGTTCCTGCCTTACCTTGTCCTTGCCCAAAGCTGGACCTCGTGGAGTGGTTATGAAGCACAGCATAGTTGAGCAGTGATGGGCTTCTGTTCTGAGCCTGTAAGGGGCTCAGAGCCCTTGGGCCTGAACAGCGTCCTGCCAAGCGGCTTGGGGTCAGGTTGGGACAGGAGCCTCTCATACTTTCTCCCATGGTGCCCCACAAACTCTGCACTCTGCACTCTGCTAGTGTCACTTTCGCCATGCCCCACCACAGCAGCAAGCAGAAATTGAAGTTCTCTTCCCTCAGTCTGTCAGTCTGCACCCCCCGCCCCCACCCCCACTGCTGGAAGAGGCAATTCCCCCCTATCTTTATCGCCCATGTCTAATCAAACAGCACAGTCCTGGCCATCCTTTCTTTTATCCTCTCCCCTCCCATAACCATTCACAAAGGGGAGGGGAAAAAGAAGATAACAACCTACCCCTCATCCCACTTCACAGAGATAACTGGTAACCACCTCATACTCTATTTCCTTTCTCAATGACAAACTGAAAAAGTGCAAGTGTTAGAATTGTGAATGCCTAAATGTGTACATGCCACTTAAAAGCCTTATGACTCAGTGCCTCTGTTGCCCCGTGGGTGAGGTGGGCTGACATACTACATGCGGAGAAGGGAGGGCCAGAAGACTGGTTAGGAAGATGCTTGCCTCAATGCTCTTAATATCAAAGTGCTCAGAAAACATTAGCTGCAGACTTATAGAAACAAATGCAAAAGGAGCAGTCTCTCTGCTAGTCCTTTGCCCAGCTTTACCAGGGCAAACCACCTTGCAACCACCTGGCACCAACATCAAGGCTAGGAGATTGTTGGGCATGGTGAAGCACAGTTGACATCCAAACAGACTGAGACAAGAGAATTTCAGATTCAAGAGCAATGTGGGCTACAAAATGAGACTGTCTCAAAAACCAAAGACAGATTGAAAACCAAGACGTTGGCATCGGTACCATTATTATTTAGCTAAACTGTTATTCTGCTGTCCACTGAGCTGCAGATCCCAATGATAGGCGTCCTTTTTCTCTTCTAGATTCCTGTCCAGAACACATTTATATCATGTTTTTTCTACTTAACATTTTATTGCAAGCAATTTCTAATTCCATTAAATAAGCTTCCAAAACCTTTTTTCTAATGATACAAAAATATTTCATTGCTCAGCGTGCTTTTAATGTTTAACCACTCTCCCTCCATAAATATTTAGATGGTTTCTTTTTTCTTTCTCTTTTATTTGTTATTATTCATAGCATAAAACACCAGTGAACATTGTTAAACATGCAGTTTTATTTGGTGTGTGTGTGTGTGTGTGTGTGTGTGTGTGTGTGTGTGTGTGTGTGTCTCTTAATGTATGGTCCTTAACTGTAGACCTTTTGTAGACCAGGCTGGCCTCAAACTCAGAGGTCCACCTGTCTCTGCCTCTCAAGTGCTGGGATTAAAGTTGTGTGCCACCACATCTAACAAACATACATATTTTGATAATGTGCGTGGATTAGAGTCCTAGAAATGAGATTGCCAGGCTGGCAAGAACTCAGCAGGCAGAAGTGCCTCCCTTCCCCCACTACAGAGTGTGATTCCCAGAAACTGCATGGTAGAAGGAGAGAACCAGCCCCAGAAACTGTCCTCTGACTTCTACACTCACACCACACGTGTGCCTACCACACAAAACGTAAATAAATAAACAAATTTAAATATAAAAAGTCTTAAACGGTTTGAAAACAAGAAAGTACTAGGTCAAAATATAAGAATTTGGAAGCTGAGGACATAGCTTAGTGGCAGAATGCTAGGCTAGGATATGCAGGTTCCTGGGTTTGAGTCCTACCATGTCTGTCTGTCTGTCTCTCTCTCTCTCTTACACATACACACAAGAAAGAGCATGGGATTTTTTAAATCTGCTGATGGACTGATAAGAAAGGTCAGACCAACTCACGGACTCAGCAGCAGTGGATGATTATACTTATTTTCTTAAACATCGCCATATGATCAATTTTTTTTAATCTTTACTAATTTAATTAGAAAAATAAAGCTTGGGCCAGCAAGATAGCTCAGCAGGTAAAAGATACCTGCTGCCAAGCCTGGAAACCTGAGTTCAATCCCTGAGCCCCACATGGGAGAAGAGCATCAAGGCATACACACTGACATACACATAGACAGTCAATCAGAGACAGACAGTCAGACATAGAACTTTCTGCAGATGGAGTAGTCTCTCTTTGGCCTTCCTATGTCTAATTCACCTTGCACATCCCCAACAGGGTGTGAATCCTTATGCTGAGGTTTTACCACAGTACTTCTCTACTCCAAATATCTCTCTTTCTCTCTCTCTCTCTCTCTCTCTCTGCATGAGGTAGAACTCCTCACTCTGACACTCCCACAAACCATGCTTCAGCTTCCACTCCTAACATATACTTCAATCTCATCTTGGAACTCGTGGCAGCCTACCCCTGAAATCCCGATTTGGTGCTGGCACTGGGCGATGGAAACTGTCACCCCGTGGTGCTGTGGCCATGCCATCAAAGCATAGGTGACAGGCTACTGAGACAGGGAGTAGGGAGGTAGGTCAGTTAACGTGCTCAGAGAAAGGGGCTCTGGAAGCAGACTGAGAACCAGTGGCCACCGAAACAGGTCTTATAACTGGCTTCACTTTGGCTCAGACCCTTGTTAATGAAAATGAAACCCCTCATATTCAGCCTTCTGGTGGACCTACTTCCATCCTAGACTCCCATCTCTCTGTAACTAAAGTGAGAATGGGAATCATGCCCGATGGCTGTCTTATTCACTGTCTCCAGAATACCAGGCACCACTTCATGCCCCGTTAAGGCTCACTGTCCCTGCCCTAAGCTGCTGTATCTGCCTCTGAATCATCTCTTTTTTTTCCTATGTATCTCTCCAATCCCTACTCCAGCCTGTAGCTAATGACTTCAGTGTAGATATCTGACCTCATCCTTTTCCTATGTGCAAACCCTGCTGTTCTCAAGGCTAGCCAGAACACACTCTGTTGAGCAGCCTAGAAGCCTGTGCCTGAGCTGATCTCTACTGACCCATCCAGCTAGGTTCTCCATACTCCCCCATCATGAGTTCCATGCTGTTGCTTGCTTTCTCAAGACACCAACTCCAGATATCTGCCTTTGCACCTTCTCTTCCCTCTGCCTTCTCAATAGCTCTCCAGCTCCATCTCTCTCAAACCCCACCCCAGCTTCCATCAACTCATTTCCAACCTTAGCCTAGATTCACTTCTACTGGAATTTTTCCCTGTCCACTGTACTCTACACACACACACACACACACACACACACACACACACAATCAGGACTGGTACTACTTTGTATATTTACACATCTCACACACACATATACTATTCACAGCTCTAATAAGGTTATTGAATTATAATAGCTTGGTTAATCAACTGTCTCATCAACAACATTGCTCAGGGGTATCTTTTGTTTTCTGCTTGCTATATCCACTAGCGTAGGACATTGAACATGGTAAGTGTTGCACAAATATTTGCTGACTCTTAAGAGTGAATAGATGGTTCAAGCCATCTAGTTGCACAGTCCTGGTATTTTCTACTCTCAAGTTCCCTGTCACTGAAAATGAAGTGACATCTTTTCAGCCTTTACACTCTGCAAAACTATGAACAGCTAGAGAAAGCCATGAGAAGACAAGGGCCTGAGATTAGATTCTTGATTTGTCTACCCTCTGTCCATCAACCCAGGGGAAGGTGAAGTACCCCAGGCTTGACAACAGCAAGAGAGCTATACGGTAACAGTGACTGACATGTGCCGAGCCCCAGCAAAATCTGTAGCTTTGGCTATGCCGCCACAGGCATGTTGGCTTTCAACAGAGGAAGGCCTGGAGTCACACTTTCTCTAGCTGAGTCACTCCTGCTTGCTAATGTCCACTCTGTGTGGAACACAAGAGGAATCCAAAAGACAGAAGAGCTTGGTTGGGGAGGTTGTAGAAGCTGGTCTCTTAGGCGCAGGATGGAATGGAGAAGAGCCATGTGGGACTCCAGAGGGACAGACTGGCCTGTCCCTGCCTCAGAATAGGGGAGAATTGAGATGAGGCGGGACTGGTACTCCTTGACTACTCAGGCTTCAGGCTATGAAGAACAAAGAACAAAGCTCCCCAAAGTGAAGCCCAAAGTCTGGGGAGCTGGCTGATGAGCAGCGGAACCAGACTTACGGAGGAAAATAGTGTAATCCTTACAAGTGTTTGGGGGCAAGGAAAGCTTCCCTACACCATAGGAGGAATCATAGTAGCAGGTGTTTTAAGATCACACTTTCTAATCCATCTCAACAAAGCTGCCCGCTTTGAACACCTGAGAGCCTTTCAGGATCTCCCTTGGTCACATAGAATCAACAGTTCCAATATCGGACCCAAAGCTGAAGGGGTGGAATCAGCTGCAGTAGGAAGGGAGAGGCAGAAAGACCTACCTGGTTTTCCCTAGAAATCATGCAAGACAAAGCTTTGAGGCATCCTCAGCCCGCGGCCCCCAAACAGAGCAGTTCCTTGCAGGCAGGGAGGCAGGCTAAGACCCAGCTGGCCCTGTACAGGGAGAAGCTAGCAGCTGTGCACATGCTCTTCACCCCCTTCTTCCCTTGGTCCCGTCTGCTTTCTGTTACCTGCTGCCCTGATTCCTCTACACTGTTGGGAGAGCGCATTTTTAAACCACGAAGGCCAGTCATGTCTCACCCCTCCATAACAACCTTCCATGGTTCTTTTGTTGTTGTTGTTGTTTTGGGGTTTGTTGTTGTTTAGGTTTTCAAGACAGGGTCTCTCTGTGTAGCCTTGGCTGCGGCGGGCTCACTTTGTAGACCAGGCTGGCCTCAAACTCACATCGCTCTGCTTGTCTCTGCCTCCCCGACCGCTGGGATTACAAGCACAGTGGCACACATTCTCATGGCTCCTTTTAAAGTCCAGATTCCTCAGTACAGCATCCAAGTCTGACCTCTTCTGACTATTGCACACCTCAATTCCAGCCACCTTGAAGAACTTCCCCAAAAGGCACCTTCTTGTTTACCACCGTGCCTCTGACATAGACCCTTCTAAGGATCCAGGGATGCAAGTGGCCATCTTCCCCGCAGCCTCCCTGCATACTGCCATTCCCTCCTTGGTGCCTCTGCGCAGGACTTACGTCAGTCGCCACACCATTTTCTAATTACCACATGTTTTTGTCCCTCACCAGGTATAGGCTTCTTCCAAAAAGGCTCTGTGTTTCCTCAGATCTAACACACTGCCTGGCCCATGAAATATGTTCTATAAACAGTAGACTAATAGACAGATGACCCCTCCCACTTTGTCCCACTTTCCAGCTACGGTGGTCTGGTAAACTCGGCTGGCTAGATCCACTTAGGATGGTAGCTCTCCCCTCAGTTGTCTGGTCCTGGCTGCTCAAATAGCTTTTTTTTTTTTAACTGAAGCCCCCTTCTATACAAATATTGCTGGGTACCCAAGATGCTTACTCCACAATTGAGCTGAATGTCCCCCCTGCCCACTGAGAACCCCAGGAATTCTAGAAACAAAGACAATCCATATGCTAATGGAGACCCTGGGGCCTCATGGGGCATCCCTCTAGGGGCTGAACTGAAGAAGAAGTTCTTTCTGCTTTGCTCTGAAATCTGCTAGTTATTGTGAGCGTTAAATTTGAGAGCTACTAGCAGCTGTCTACTCCCTTTTCCTCTCGGGACTTGATTATCATGGGATCATGGGGCTCTTGCCTTGGGACTTCTGAGACACCCTATAGGGTAGACAACATTTTTCTTAGCACCACTGTTCTCTTCCCATATACCTTCTCTCTCTCCCTCCTTCTTGTCCTTACCTCTTCTCTTTTCCTCCTTCCTCCCTCCCTCCCTCCCTCTCACTGTATGTGCACTTAAATGTGTCTTTCATTTTTTTCCCACACACCCCAGTTCTCAGGGCTTGTCATCCCTCTTTCTAGTCTGCCTTTATTTCCGCATTCACCTGCTGGAAAGCAGCTTGCTCTTCCAGGCTGGCCTCACACATCACCTTGTTTAACCCACATGGAGTCACTCCCTTCCTGGCCCTCCCGGGGTCTCCTGTGTTTTCTTACAACAGACACTGTGCCCACCCCGTGTTGACAGTGTCCTTTCTAATCCCCTCATAAAAGTGTAAACTTCTGGACAGAAACTGTTCAGCCTTATGCCCTGCACAATGCTTTGCACACAGTAGGCTCCCCATGAATATTTATTTCACTGGATTGAAATACCTTGAAAACCAAGATCATCCATATTCATTTATTCACGCACTGAACAAACCCTGATTCAGGAATATATGTGACTGTGTCTTTCATAGCCTTGTACAAATACTTTTCAATTCATTTACGCTTTCTGCTAGACCTGCCACTGGGGATAATGAATTTCTTAAGTTCACTGGCCACTGCGTAAAGCAGCAGCCACTTTGATTTGTCCCCCGTGTGCTGCAGGTTCAAAGCAAACCCACTTTGCCTGCGGTGTGGGGATTTTGTGAATGAGTCTGTATGCCTTCCCTGCCCCTTCGGGATTCACTCCATGTCCCCAGCAGTCTTCCCATGCCCAGGCTTAAGAATGGGTCACTCAATCTTAACTGCTAAAGAGGTTTTGCTGCCCTGGATCTCCCCAGGACAGGGCACCCGGACACAGCTGAGCCCTGCAGGTAGACCCATCATCTGGCTAGCTTGAGCAGTACACGTTCCTTCTTGATATCTTATTCACAGTTCTTTTAGCTTCTTGGCCAACAGCCTTTGGAACTGTCTAAATGAAGGATTTCCAGGTCCTCTGCCAGAACTGTGGCTGACCATGCAGAGTTGAGCACTGGGGAGGGAGTTTGATGTGTTTATCACAAAAGGCATTGCCTTGCGCTTGTCTGTGTTTAATTGAGTCTGTGTCCTTTTGCCCTGAAATCTTCCTGCCAGCTAAAACCAGAGGGAAGCTGGAGAAGAGCCTCCCTGGCCCAGCCCCCTTCCAGATCGACAATGACAGGAGGGCCACACCTTAGCCAGGAACCTGGGGCTCTCTTCTGGCTCTGTGGGAGATGCAGGTCTCTTCTAATGCTCCTGTCTGTCTGCTCAGACACAGAAGGTATAAGACCCTCAGCCTTCAGGGCCCTTGGGGAGATCAATACATATGCCAGTATCACTCATGGTACTATTACTGCTTATTGGTTGTGACCTATATGCCAGGCGTTTGATGTATTCTCTGTGTTGAATATCAAGTTTAATCTGTACAGCAACTCTACAGAATGAATATTTTAACCCCATTTGGTAGACGAAGATTCCAAGAGGCTAAATAGCGTCTCCGAGATCACAGAACTAAAATCCAGACCAGAAAGTCTTATCTCAAAGCCTGTGTCCTTTGTCATGACGTTATTGTTAGGCTATCCTTAAAAATGCCATGCACGCAACAGATCTGGATATGACAAAATTTATTTGGGGGAGAGGAGTTGATGAGAAAGGGGAGCATGGGGAAGCCCATGAGAGAGAAAAGTCCAAGAGAAGGGGAAAGAAACCTAAGTAGAGAGAGAGGGTGGGAGTGGCAGACGGGTTATATATGAAGCACCTGGCCCAGGCGATGACATAGGGACACAGGTGGTGACATTGGACATTGTCAGGACCCTGAAGGCCCCCGAGGGCAGGCCAGTTGAATTGCCTGCACAACGTAATAGTTATAGTCTCAACAGAGCATCGCATGTAATAGTCCTAAGAAAGTGACCCATGTCTGCCTGGCTTGGGACTCTGCAATATTACCCAGTTCCCAGTTCCACCAAATTTTTGGATATCATAGCTTAAACTTCATCTCCTGCAGGTAGTACTCTCAGCCTCATCACACCTGCCTCTGACCTCCTCAGCCGTTCTGTAGGCAATTGTTTACACAATGTTCGTCCGTTCATTTGTTTGTTTTCTGGTGTTCTCAGCATCAGATTCTGGTCTCTTGATTATGGGAGTCTCATTTCCTGGTTGTGAGAACAGAGCATTCCCCAGACCGTGCAGGACAGGTGCTGACAGGAGCGGCCCATGGCCAAGAGACCAGGTTTCCCTTCGCCAAGCGTTTCCTGGGAATGATTTAAGGGCCTGAACAGATAAGTGAGGAGCAAACCCGCAATGAAGTCAGCACTCTGCTTATTAAGTGGAAAAAGCTGCGCTCGGCTTATTGAAATGTTCATTAGACAGATATATAGAGATGAGAAAGGAGGGAGGGAAGGCCCACAGCACTGAGGGATCTGGAGAGCTCCAGCAGGCCAGGCAGACACTGTCTCTCGGGAGTTTCCACACTAGCCCAGAAGGAGGACGTCCAGGAGCTCTGCTTCATGGGAGGGAAAAAGGAGGAAGGTGGACCTGGACAGTTACTTGCCTTTTGGGACACTGGGTGGAGGAGACTTTGGCCCTATGAAGTTAGGGTCTCAACTCGCTTTGCAGAAGGCCTTCTTCTCTTGTTACAGCCACTCTGTTTGTTCTAAGAACATAAGTGTTGAAGAGCTGTGACCTCATTTCATGGGCCCACCCACCGCCAAGCCAGGGGATGAAGTAACTGTGCTTTGACAGGAGGGAAGGGCATATATCCAGATGCTTAATGGCGTCGTCCCATCACTACCACTGAAGAGGAGGCTTCTTTCAGGGCCACCTGCAGCTGCGTGAGCTCTGAGTTCCCCCTGGAAGAGCTTCAAAATCCTTGGCCCAGTAAGGATCTGCTCACACTGAAGGTTTGCTTGGTAGCGGACTGAATGAATGGAAATTCTGCCTGTCTCTCCATTCAGATATTGGCTGTGACTCGATGAACAGGTACTGTTTCCAAACAAGGAAAATAGCCTCAAGGTTGCCCAAGATCTTAAGAGCATTGCTTGCTTCATCAGTGTGGTTCCCGGAGGGTAGAGGTAGCCGTGGCTTAAGTGGTTAAGAGAAATGATGTTGGCAGGAAACGTGAGTAAACAGAACAAGGAAATGCTATCTTCAAGTTTCAGAATTCCTTTTCGATCCACAGTCCTCCTTCCTTTGCTCATCCAGCGGTTGCTGAGCCCCTGGTTACTTGCTAGGTACTGTGCAAGCATTGGGGCACGTGCTACCCTTGCCTTTAGGTGGCTCTAACTTCGTGGAATGTCAGCATCATGATTCTTCGTTCATTTTTTCTTTTTCAGCAAACAGTGATGTCTAGCTCATGATAGGGAAATGACTAAGGCGTGGATCCTGGTCTAAAGTTTATGCTTCTTTAGGTACAAACACCAATAAGTACATTATGCTAAACCAGTGCGATAAAGACACTGAGCTAACCTGCCCAAGAAGTAAGGCCATCTTCCTGAAGATCTCTGAGTATGTCTTTTAAAAAATAATGCGGTGTGGCTGGGGAGAAGGGTCGTGGGCATGAATGTGGCTCGCTGTGCAAGCATGGGAACCTTAGTTCGGAGCTTCAGCACCTACGGAAAAGCTGGACGTGACAGAGAACCTGTAACCTCAGCCCTGGGAGGGGGAGGGGAAGAGGCTTCGGGAATCCCTGGGTTTTCTAGCTAGCCAACCAGCCCCAGCAGAAAACAGAGTTCCAAGTTGAGTGCCAGATCTGTCTCGAAGGAATAGGCAGAGAGTGATGTAGCAAAACAGCTGATGTCCACATCTGGGACAGGCACGCACGCATACACGCACGCGCGCGCGCGCGCGCGCACACACACACACACACTTGCCACAAGCATGTGAGAATTTCTAGACCAAAAGACATGGATTTGAAGGGCCATTTAAGGAGTTCAGCCATGAAAAGACAATGATTTTATAGAAGAGGATTTGAAAGAGGCAGGCAGAGGGCCCCAGCCCTGAAAAAAGTCCTGTGCTGTGCTGAGGTGGGTGGAGGCCATCAGAGGTAGATCAGCAACAGTGTCAGATAGTTATCTTGAGGCAGAGCTGCTGTGCTGAGTTTGTCTCCCTGAGGCTCGAGTGCGAGCTTGTGTGTGTGTGTGTGTGTCTGGGCATGCGGCTGGTCCCCAATGTGGCAACATTAAGAGGACCTTGCTGAGGCGGAGCCTCCAGGGAGGGCATCGCCGTGGGAAGGAGTTCATGCTGCTCTCCTGGACTGTTTTCAGTAGAGTGAATTTGCCCCATTTGCACACACATCTCCTTTCCCCTTTCTTTGGTTTTTGGAGACAGGGTTTCTCTGTGTAGCCTTGGCTGTCCTGGACTCACTTTGTAGACCAGGCTGGCCTCAAACTCACAGCGACCCACCTGCCTCTGCCTCCCTGAGTGCTGGGATTACAGGTGTGCACCCCCAAGACCAGCTTCTCCTTTCTGTTTCTACACTGTGTGAGGATGATACAGTCTGGGAGCAAGCTCTGTGCTGTTTGGACTTCCAACCATCAGAATTGTGAGCCAAAGCAACTTTGGATCTCTCTGTGTAACCCTGGCTGACCTGGAACTCACTGTGTGGACCAAACCTCCCTTGAATTCACAGAGATCTGTCTGCTTCTGCTTTTTTGAGTGTTAGGATTATAGACATGCACCGTCACACCCAAACATCTTTTTTTTTCTTCCTAAAACAAAGCATCTAGCCTTAAGTAATTTACAGCAGCAGAACACAGACTACTCCAATAGTCTATGTGTAAGATGGTGACATAATACCAGGCCAGCGTCACTGGGATGGAAAGGGGTGAGATGGCTCAGCAGGCGATCTTAACGTTGCATGGTGATCTGCTGAACGTAGGGAATGAATGAGGAGCTCTCTGTGTCACGAAAAAAGGGAGAAGCCTGGACAGCCTTGTCTAGACCCATAGCAGTGCAGAGTCTGGGGCCGTGCACAGAGCTGGAGTTTCTGAAACCCACGTGGCAGCCCCTGCCTGCGATGCTGACACCTGCTCCCTTGATGACTCCATCTCCAGCCCCCTCCCTCTGCCTCACTGACTATGGAGGTGATTAGTAATAAAACTTTAACAAGCATCCATAGGTGCGTCTCCCTGTCAGTTTTATGAGGCCATTTCCTGAGCAAAGATATAGGAGTGCCTTCAGTCTCTCCTGGCCACGTTGTTGCTGCTACCATGTCCGTTTTCAGATCCAGCAGACACCTGCAGGGCCTAAGTGCGGGTACCTGGGGAGGCCAGAACACCCTCGGCTCAAAGAAGTCAAAAAAGTCAGGCAGAGGCTTTGTTCGTCCCAAAGGGCTCTTTGGAAATTGTGGTTGGGAAGCCTGGAGTCATTGAATTGCCTGCACCCTTGTAAATCAAAAGGGCCTCCTTTGTACTATTGGTCTCTGCTCTATGCCACACATGTCTGTCCATCCTCTTTAGAGAGTTGCTGTCCCAGCTGGGTTGCTCAGTATGTACCTGTTCAATGCATCAGAGGGAATTCTGGGGAATCCAGTCAAGGTTCATGCTTGCTCCTTGTGCTTGGAGCAGTAGTGGCTTGAATGTGGCTTAGAACAGCAGGTGCCTATTACCCAAGTAGCCAGCGCACATTTTGTTCCAATTCTCCAACGCATGAATCAAGTACCATGGTGGGACTGAACTGAATGGGCTGAACATTTCTTGAGTCTGGGGTGAAGGAGGGAGCTGAGCAGTTTCATTCAGAAGAGTGTCTGTGGAGTTGGGTTGGAGAAAAGCTCAGCTCCTTCTTCCCTGGCAAGGTCCCAGGTCCTCAGGGACAGGGTTAAGCTGGGCTTGCCTGAGCTGAGCCTCCCCAAGCTGGCCCAAGTAGAGACTGACGGTGTAGCTGGGGAGGTGGCTGAAGTGACACAGAGGTTCCCACAGTGCACACTCCCGGCGGCACCTTTCCTCCCCCCCCGGCCCTGATGGTGCCAGTTTCAAGGCCATCCAAGGAAGTGGGACCAGGAGAACAGGAAGTGGGGAGCTGCTGTGTTCAACTCTACTGACTCCTCCCCTCATTCTTGAAATTCTCTGGGCCTCTGTTGTTTCCTTCCTGCCTGTAGGAAGACCTAATGCTGAGGGCCTTTAGTGCTGCCCAGACCTGATTTCAAACCTTAGCTCACACAGGAATCCCTTGATGATACTTCCAGCTTCTAGTGTTCCGGGCTGTTTTACTCCAGTGTCTCCAAGGCCAGCGTCATCTGTTTCTTCCTCCCAAGCCTCCCCTGTGTGCGTCCCCCACATCCACAGGTGTCCAGTCGCTTACTCCAAGCAGCTTTCGTTAGCTTCTTCTCTCTTGGAACTCTACTGGCCCTCATGGATTCACTAGAGGGGAGGGGAGAAACTGGGCCCTGTGGGGAAAACTACGCAGGATTATGACTGAAGCAATTTTCCAAGAGTTTGGGGACTAACGGACAAATGAGAGGACAGAAAATGTTAAGTGTGAAAGATAAGGGAGCGTGTTCTCAGAGTCCCCTCTCCCTTGGACCGTTTTTTTTTTTCTACTCAATGTCATCTTTTCCTTGGACCATTGCAGTTGACATCACACCTTCCTCATCATTGGACTTTCCTAGTTGGACTTTGTGTGAGAATGGCCTCTATGGGCTCATATGTTTGAACGCATATGAACTCATATAGGCTCGTATGTTGGTGGAACTATTTTGGGAAGGATTAGGGGGTGTGACCTTGGTGGAGAAGGTATGTCACTGGAAGTGTGGGTCCACTCCAGGCCCAGTTTCTCTCTCTCCACCTCCAACTTTTGGATAAGATGTGAGCTCTGAGCTGTTCCTCCAGTACCCTGTCTGACTGCCTGCGGCCATGCTCCCTGCCAAGATGGTGGTGCAATCACCCTCGGAAACTGTAAACAAGCCCCGTGATTAAATGCTTTCTTTCATAAGCTTTCCTAGTCTCGGTGCCTCTTCATGGTAATAGAAGAGTAAGCTAAGACTTGTCCAGAAACATGATGTCTGGGTCTCTGGTGTAACTGCTCTGTGTGGCCTATGCAGCAGCATTTAAAGCCGTTATGCAGCCAACACTGAGAACTTTGTTCTGTTTTTCTGCGCTTGTCCTGCACCCCACATATGGCCAACGTGAACTTAGAAAACACAATTCTGAACTAGATCTGGTGGCTCATACCTCAGGAAGCTGAGGCAAGAGGATTCCCATGAGTTTTAAGCCATCCTGAGCTACAGAATGAGACACACACACACACACACACACCACAAAACACCCCAAGAGGGCTTGTGAGGTTATTTATCAGGTAAAGGCACTTGCCACCAAGCTTAAGGATCTGAGCTGATTCCCAGGACCCACATGATGGAAGGGGAGACCTGGCTCCCCTCAAGTTGTCCTACACACATGCGCTGTGACACACACATGCACACACCTTCACACACAATAATTAATGTAATCTTAAAATGGGCTAAATTTATTTGAGAGAGAAGGAAGGTAGGAGGGGAAGAGGAAGGAAGAACGATACTCTTGGTTGTGCTTGCTTCTCTGCCCCTTGGGTTCTAAGTTCCTATAGTGCAAGGACTCAGCACTAGTGTGAGGCTTAGTCCCCATAGTGTGCTCTGTGAATGAGTGGATGCACTGTCATCCTGGAAGCCGCAAAGCATGTTGGTCCTGTGTTTAGGACTGTTGGCTAACTAGCAATTTTCCATGGCACCCAGAGAATAAGGCCAGTTGGTATAGACATGGAAGCCCGGGGGGAAAGTGGTCAAGACTGAGGTTGGTTAGAAGGGATTAAGGGAGAAGGCAGGGAGAGGTCAGAAAGGCAGAGTTTCCTGAGAGGTGAATTATCAGAGGGACCACCACCGGTGGGGCAAGCACCTTCGCTGGGGAGTAATGGAGTTACGGAGGGGGGCCCAGGCAGAGCTGGGGAGAGCAATGGGAGCTGCTTAATCTGCCCCCAGGAAGTATAGGCTGGGGACGAGCAGGCAGGAGGCAAGCAGGCCCATTTCTCAGCGGCTAATGCCCCTAGCCTAACACAATTACCCCTTCTCTCTCCCTCCGCTCAGGCAGGGGCAAGGTTGTGTGGAGGGCAAGCATGCCCCGCAGCTGGGGAGGCAGAGGTCCCCTGCTAGAAATCCAATGAGGAGTTGCACTTGGCCTTAGTGAGCTGTCCACCTCCACTGGAGGGCTTGCAGAACACTGGAATGGGGGTTACTTGCAGAGAGGCGCTGCTGCCGACATGTTCGGGCTTCCCTGAATACCGATGGGGTTTGATCTAAGGCGCTGTTCTCCTCGCCCTGTGACCCCATCCTTCTGGCCAGCAGCCTTACCTCTTCTTCAAGGCCAATTTGCTAGCCTCCATTCCACCTGCGGCTAACCCCCAGTACAGCTCTTCATTCCCCACCTCGAAGCCTCTCCCCCTCCCTCCCCACTCACATTGATATAAATGGAGGCTCCGGCTGCCTTTAAATAGTCCGATCTATCAGAGGGGCACACGCTGCCCATAAATCTGCTGGGCTGATGGCTCTCTAAGTGGACTGATAGGAGCTATTTCCGGCAAGGTGTTCAGTTACTGCACCCCTCCCTTCCCTCCCTGTGGCTTGCCCTTCCCCAGGGGCAGGGACCCTTTTTGTCATCTGGTAATTGGCATTTTTTCACTTGCACTTGGTCCTACAGAGGGAGCTCAGGGCCCAGCTAGGCCCTAACCAGATTAGCATTGGCTTTCAAAGAAGGCCCCCGCTGGAGTTCAAGAGATCAAGATCGAGCTGTTGGCTCAACATGGAAAGTGACCGAGGTGGGAGGCTTGCACCCAGGGGAGCCAGACTAAGTGTAGAGGGGGCGAGTACTCCGCTCCTCCCAAGCTAAGCCTGCCGGCTTGAAGGCTCCAGCCTGTGGGGCATGGAAAACCCGAGAAGACAGGATCTGTGGTTGGGAGTCATCCTAGCCAACCATCAGAATTCATCAGATTCCTTCTTTCTCTAGAAATGGCTGGCATTGAACAGGATGGGACTGTAGGGTTGGGTTTCTCCAGATAAACCATCTGGATGTGAAACATGCTGAGGAGCCATGAGCCAGCTGTTCTGCAAGAGGGATCTGGTGCCGGTGTCCCGGACATTACCCTCATTCGGAAGGCGGCTGTTCATGTATAGACCTGAGGGAGATAGGCAAGGCTTGTGAAAACTGGTCCCAGCTAGGGGAGACACAGTAATGCCCTTGGAGGCCACCCAAGTGACCTCTGATCAAAAGGTCACCATGGTCATTTGGAGGTCATCCCTCGCTGTTTCCTATCTTGTTCTTTGTTTTCAGAGGGCAGAAACGTAGCCAGCCCAGCCACACAGGCCCTGGCCTGGCTCCTGCCAAGGCCTCCCAGAATATTCTTTCCAAAGGGCTTGTATCTAAAGAGAAGGAAAAGCCAGAGGTGGCTGAGGGCAGAGAGAAGCTGACAGAATTATTCTTGGACCTCATCCAGGCTTCTTTCCTGAAACCGTGGCTCTTGGAATGGATGGAGTAGGTGGGGCAGAGTCCCTTTGCCGCTCCAGGGAGGTAGGATGTTCTTGATTGGGAACCAGGAAGAGGCCAAACAAAAGGCTTGGATGAGGGTTATTTTGAGCAGACTGAGACTTGGTATTTCGGTGACCCTGTTATACTTATTAGGGCAAAATGAGAAGGTTCCAGAAAATGTTCAGGATAAGATCCCAGCTGCGTGGACTCCTAGGGCACTGATGAGATTTGGCAGGATAACTCCAGCCAGTCTTGAACTAATAGGGACCTTTTCTCCTGCTCCAGGGGAGGCTGGTCACTCATAGCAGTGACAGACTCAGAGACCCTGGGAATAAAATGGAAAGTGCATAGATCTTTGAGGAGACCTGGGGAGTTGGAGTGGTGTGAGGGGAGTAGCTTTTGTTCGGAAGCAATCCTGAGATTTTGAGGCAGAGCCCCAAATCCAGAGGTGAACTCACGGAACTTAAGTGGAAATAAGTCCTTTGCCTATCAGGCATCTCTCACCGTTACCCAGGATGCAGCCTGCCCTATGCTGGCTGGTGGAGGCTGGGAGCTTAGGGAGACCCAGACTCTACCTTTGAGGAGCTCAGGTCTAATGCCAAGAAACAGGCTATGAACAGATGGTGAAACCCAGAGTGTAGAACCCCAGAGGAGCCCAGAGGCTGCCATGGAAAAGATGGCTCAGTGGTAAAGACACGTGCTGCCAAGCCCAACAACCTGAGTTCTAGTTGCAGGACTCCCATGGTACAAAAAAAATCGAACTCTTTCAAGTTTTCCTCTGACCTCCACAAATGTGCCATAACTTAAAAACTGGATAAATGGTCAGGTGTGGTGCACACCTGTGATCCTGGCACTGGAGAGGCAGAGGCACATTATTCTCTGCGTTTGAAGCCAGTGTGGGCTACTCAGTGAGTTCCAAACCAGCCAAGACTACGTGGCAAGACCCTATCTTGATGATGATGATGATGATGATGATGATGATGATGATGATGATGATG
>NW_026594311.1:1780355-1803411 GCF_907164565.1 Psammomys obesus | reverse complement strand
TGATGATGATGATGATGATGATGATGATGATGATGATGATGATGATGATGATAATGATAGTATTATAAGGTGGAGAGGGACAGAGGAAGGCATCTGACGTTGACCTGCATTGAATGCACACGCACACACCCGTGTGTAGGAGAGCAATGCCTGTTGAGCAGTTTGGAGGCAGTCCAACTCCAGGATGTTCGGAAGGCCACTGGACTGAGGCCCAGCCCTCCCACAGACACATGGGACAGCTCAGGATAACTCACTCGCCCTCTGCCTCATTTATGGACTGGGTGGAATGGAGGGGAGGATTTCTGAGGGCCAATCCCACTTGAGTATTCTAGAGTGATACAAAAAGACAGTTAGGGTCCCTACTAGCTGCATCTGGGACACTCAGCAGTGGTGACAGCAGCTGTGTTTCTAGGCAGAAAAGTTTAGCTTCAGAACTTAGGCGATGAACTAGGCTCGAAAACTTCCCTCCAGGCCTCCAAACAGATCTTGAGGCTTCTAGAAAATTGATGAAGAACAAAGATTTAGTTTGCTGGCCGGCTAAGGCGTGCGGAGCAGGAGAAAGGTTGGTTGTGGTAAGGTAAAGGTGTCATCTCCCCAAGGGAGACTCAGGAAAGGGGCTTTTGTCTGTTTTTAGACTAGCCTGTCTCCCCACCCCACGATCCCCAAAAATTATTATAAAGAATTATTGCCATTAGTATGTCTTTCCTACTGAAAGGAGAAAATCGCCTCATTCATAATTTATACCCTCAATTACTATTAATAAAGAAATATTTCAGCAGAAAATCGCCTGGGAAAATTACACGTAACATTGCATTAACATTCTATTTGAACATTTTCATCACATTTGTTATAGACTTAATAAGAGGGATACGGTCCCCTGACTTCTTCATGAAATTATGGGCTGACGATGATAGTTTAATCTTTTAGACTTTATATAATATATTCACTTTACTAATTGAGCTATCCAAGGAGCAGTTAGAGATGTTCTTAAACGTGGAGACAGTGGAATCAGGGCCATGACTTTGCTGCCAGAGGCACCGCCTGCTGGGGTGGGGCCTAAGGCAAAGCTTGCTGACTTAGGTGCTAGCTAGCCAGGACCCTGCCCTGCAGGGCCCAGGCTCTTCCCACCTCCTGCTGAGGCAGCAGCTGCTGGGAAGGTGGTTCTGGAGATCCTGAGAGAAGAGAAAGGGGGAAGAGGGAGGCCATGGGAAGCGAAGAGGAGACAGAAGGTTGCACCTTTCTAGGCCGTTACTTCTGTAAGCTCTGAGCTGCCTGGTGCCTGAACTGGACCCCCCAGGGAAGTTCATAGTTTTAAAGGGGTGGCAGTGCCAGGATGGACTAAACACCAAGGATTGCCCATAATGCTCCATACCAAGAGTTCAGAGAAGCCTGGATCCTGAGAATAATCTTTTTTCTTAAGGCCTTTGGAGACACACCCTGAAGAGGGTTGTCCCTGGGGCCTTCTAGCTAAAAGAAAGGAAGTGCTGAAGTTTCCTAGGCCTTGATGGAACCAATGGGATTGTTTGAGGGGGGGGAAAGTGGGATACAATTGTGATGTCGTTTGTCACCGCTGTTCTCAATATGCTTTCCCACCTATTGTCTCAGTGGACACCTTGCAAAGCTGAGGGGTCGGGTCTAGAAAGGGCCCAAGTCTCTATCCTGACCCACTCCAAATGCTACCTGTCCAGAGGCTTTTTTAAATACCCTGATCTGGTGGTAGCCACTTCCCTTGTCACTTAGTAGATTATTTTTCATAGCATTCATCACTTATTAAAATTGTTTGTTTTCAGGATAGGGGTGTAAGCTCAGTGGTAAAGTGGTTTTATTCTCAGTAACACACACACACAGAGACAGAGAGAAAGAGAGAATGGGAGAAGAAGAATGTTCTTGTTTTCCTTCCTACTAGAATTGAAGCTCTCTGTTACATTCAACCCTGACTGCTCAGCAGCTAGAGGAGGCCTGAACACAGGAGGCACTTCATATATATTAGCCACCTTAATGGAAGTGAAGGACAGGGTGGTCAGGCAAGGTTCCTGCGCCCATGTGATTAAACAGAACAGAAACCAAAGCCGAAGTCTCCTTTCTAACTCACCTCTGGGTCTGGCTGCCTCTTGTTGCCTCACTGACCAGATCTGTCAGCAAACGGGGAAAGTGTTCAGACTTCTCATCGCCTTCCCTGCTTGGAGGGTAATGCCAGCTGCACCCCTCACTGAGCTAGCCTCCCATCTTCCTTTCCTGCCATCCTGACACGCTGACGGCATGAAACAAATTCTTCAGCTCTTCTGATCTAGACCTTTCTGGCCCTTCCTATAACCATAGCATAAAGTCCAGTGTTCTTAGTTTGGTCCAGCACCCTTTGGTCTGGTCTCTGGCCTTTCCTGAGCATCTCACCCCATTTCCTGCTTCCATCCCACATGTCCTGACCACTGCAGCCAAGTTGGCCTTTCTGTTTGAATACACAGGATTTTGTACAGGCTATCTTTTCTTTTTTTTTTTTTTTGGGGGGGGGGTGTTTTGAGACAGGGTTTCTCTGTGTAGCCCTGGCTGTCCTTTACTCACTTTGTAGACCGGGCTGTCCTTGAACTCACAGAGATCAGACCTCAGCCTTCCCCAAGTGCTGGGATTAAAGGAGTGTGTCACTGCACCCAGCTTTGACATGCTAGCTCTTGCTCAAACAGTCACCCCTCACATGACTTTCTTTTTCACAGCATCCAGCCTTCAGGCCCAGCATCACCTTTTCCCTCCCCCTAGTCCCTCTAACATGGTACTCTACTTATTTGTTAGCCATCTGCCTTAAGCATAAGGTAACATTCTGTTTACAGCATCTGGAATAGGAGCTGAAGCATAGTACCTACTCAATAAATGTATTGGATAAATGAATATTTCTGTTCCGCCTTTCTCTGCCCACACTGTCCCCGAGTGACCTCATTTTCTGCCTAAGTGATACTCCAATATGTCAGTGATTTCTGATTTTAGCTTCAACCAAATCAGCCTCCTGACATCTCGCCATAGCGATATCTAAGACACTGAATATAGACTAGAGCATGCACTAGAGACTCGGGCTAGAGAGATGGCCCAGTCAATAAAGATTTTTTTAAAGATTTATTTGTTTTATGTATACGAGTACTCTATCTGCATGTACATCTGCACGCCAGAAGAGGGCACCAGATGGTTGGAAGCCACCATGTGGTTGCCAGGAATTGAACTCAGGACCCCTGGAAGAGCAAACAGTGCTCTCAACTGCTGAGCCATCCCTTAAGCCCAGTCATTAAAGATCGTGCATAAAAGATCCGAGCTCGGGTCCTCGGTACCTCCATAAAGCCATGTGCTCCTGTCTACAGCCTCAGGGCTGGGGAGACAGAGACAGGAAGATCTTTAGAATCCCACTAACCATCTGGATCAGTGGGTTCTAGGTTGAGTGAGAGACCCTATCTCACAGGAATCAAGAGTGACCGGTCAGACGGCTCTGTAGAGACAGGTGCTTGCCACCGAGCCTGATCGCTGGGGTCTGATCTCCAGAACCCACAGGGTGGAAGGAGAGAACCGTGTCTCAGAAGTTATCCGGTGACTTTCACGCACACACCGTGGTACATATACACACGTACACATATACACACAGTAAATAAATATAGTAAAAACGGTTTAATCTCACCCTTAGAAAAATAAAGAATAAGTGAAAAGTACGTAAAGAGTAACTAAGGAAGACACCTGGTGTCAAAGCCTGGCCTCCACATAGACACACACAGAGGCACATACAACACACATACACATGTACACACACATGCACACTCCTCTTACCTCCCTCTTTACTGCTTTTAATGGTACCGAAGTCTCAGGCACCCAAACGGAAGCCTGGGATTATTTTCAGCTCTTTCTTTGCTCATCTCCCTGGCTAATCGGCGCTCCTTCAGCATTCCACTCAGCCCAGCTCCGCCTTCTCCCAGGGCTCCCTCCTAATCCATGCCACCATCAGCACCAAATTACTGCCTGGGCCCCCAGCTGGTCTTCCTGCCTCCAGCCTCCTTTCCCTCCAACCCATCCTCTACCAGATGTTTTATGGTTTGTCTAAAGCATAAATCTTGGCGTCGTAGATAATATCCAGGCTTCTGGCTTGAGGAATTAGATGATAATGACTCCTATCACGTTAAATGGAAGAGGAGGCAGTCTGGGGACATGTGACATTTGACTGCCTTTGTGGCATTTTTCAACATGGCTGTCTCCTCCCACTAGGTGGCAGAAATCATCTCAGTCACCTTTGCACTGGAAGTCCTCAGCAGCCAGCACTTTGCCTGGCACAGAGCAGGTGCCCCAGTGGTGCTTGTGGCTGCTCCCTTGAAATTCAGCGGGGAAGTGATGGTTCTCGAAACCCGTGCCTTGGTGCCCCCGCTGCTACAGTGCCTATCAGCCTGTCGTTGCTGCTTTTCTAACTTCTCACTGCCTGTGTGTGCTCCCTCTTTCGCAGCTAAATTGTGGGTCTGAAGTAGATGCTCGTTGTGTTTGTTGGAGCTGTGGGTGTAAGTCAGTTGGTAGAGTACTTAGCTGTCATACACTCAGCCCTGGATCCTATCCAAATACGGTGGTGCTTACCTGTAAGCTTAGCATTGGGGAAGTAGAGGCAGGAATAGCAGATTTCAAGGTCATCTTTAGCTAGCCTGGATACATGAGACACTGCCTCAAGTAATAATAATGATGGCAATACTAATAATGTTTATTAACAAGACTTGGATTTTTAAAATTTATCCCTGGTTTATTGCTACTTTTGGGGGGGATAAGGGGGTTCTAGATAGGGTTTCCCTGTGTAGCCCTGGCAGTCCTAGACCAGGATGGCCATGGATTCACAGAGATCCACCTACCCCTGCCTCCTGAGTGCTGAGATTAAAGGTGTGAACCACCATGCATGGCTTTTCTTTGTAGTCCTTTTCCCTCTTCCCAGCCTGCGAGCCTCTCCAGCAGCAAAGCCAGCTGTTCTTCCAAAATGATCTCTGATCCAAGCACTCCTCAACCCTCCTGGTATCTGTGCCCCAAGGTTAGCTTTCTGTGTGTGCTTCCTGTAAGGATTTGGGTTCCCCTCCTTCTCTACAACACTTTGTCTTCAGTCAAAGAACAGCATTTCTCTGTGGATGTTCCCTCTGTTACCCTGCTGGGGAGAAATGCTCCCGAGGAAGAATGAGGAGAGATCAGACGAAGGTAGCAAGGGCACTGCCAGCGGAAACCATATTGGGTAGGATGAACAGGGACACTCCGTGCTCTCAGAGGAGAAAGCAGGGGCAAAGCACATGAAAAATGTCTGAAAAGAAAGACTCACTCCAGCACAGGGGAGAGTTTACAGGATAATTGCAATGTGTCATAAATCATACTGTAACATGCAGTGGTGAGTGTTATTAATTGAATGCCTAAAATGCCCCAGTCCATATAGGTGCATTGTGTGCATTTCCTCTTTTACTGCTCACTACAAATTCACAAGGAGTTCAAACCTCCTCTTATCTGGAGACCTGTGGAAGCCGTTGAAGGCTTGGAAGGAGTCAAGCTGTATGGTCAGATTTGCATAGGTCCTAGAAGTGGAGTTCTGCGACAAGAAAAAGGAGATGGCAGGATTAGGACAACCAAGGATATATCTAAACCCAGCCACCTCTTAGATTCTAGTCTGTGGAGACACAGGAAAAAAGAAGTGACCAGAACCCACAGAAAGAGACTAAATGTTGGGCATTTTGGAAATCGTGTGATCCAAGATCACAAGCAAGTCTGGAAGGAGAGCGACAGAGTCCATCTTGGATAAATGGAGCCACGGGATTTTCATACATTAACAGCGCCTGCCAGTCTCAGGGGAGCAAAAGATACAGATAGCATGCTGAGAATCAACAGAGTATAGGTGGTGGTACAGATTCTGTGAGGATGTGCTCCGCTTAGGACGAAACCAGACCTCATCAGTGTAACCCTCGATACCTCCGCTGAATCGCCTGCATGTCTCCTCCGGCCTGCTTAGAACTTGCTTTGCCCTGCTCCACTTCATGGCTGGCCCCTACTGCCTCGCCAGATTGTGTTTAAAGACCGAACTTCTTGCAGCCGGCAAGCATACCACAGCCATCCGTGTTCCTGTTTAAGAAGACTGGGGTGACATACTCCTATAACTGAACATCCAAGAGGCTGAGGCAGGAGGATCATGAGTTCAAGGCCAGCTGGAACAAAAGGGGGAAAAAAGGAGAGATGGAAGAGAAAGAGGTTGACTTAGCTCAGTAGAGTCCCTACCTGGCACGCAGAGTCCTGAGTTTGATCCCCAACACTATATAAAAACAGAGGAGGCAGCACACCACTGCAGTTGTGCTATGGAGGCAGAGAGGCAAGAGGATCAGAAGTTCAAGGCCACCCTAGGGTACATAATGCCCTGTCTCAGAAAAGGATGTGGGGGCGGGAGAGAAAGGGTGAAAAAAAAAAAAAAGAAAACAAAGTTTTAAAGAGAGAGAAAAAAAAAAAAAAAAAAAACCTCCTGCGATTTCTCTGTGATTCCTTAATAAATTCGCTAGCCTGCTGCTCAAGATCCAAGGGCCTCACTCCAAGGGCCTTCAATACTGTAAGGGCAGGGAGAGCCACAGCCCTGCCTGCCTTAGGGGTTCTACAAGTCCCGGAGTCTGCCTGTTCTTCCTCCCCTGTGTAAACACATCTGTCTGCTCTATCTTAGAAATCATCCGCTCTGGCAAGCCTTCCCTGCCCTGGGCCAGGTGAGGTGCCTTCCTTATGCTTGTGCAGCCCCCTGTGGGAACACCCCCTGGGATCACGGCTCTCACTGTGTTTTGATTACCTGCCCTCTCACCAACTTGCCAGCTTGAGAAATATTTGTTTAATAAATGAGATAATTGTGCCCCATAGATGGTTCCTAGAGCTACCGAGCTGAGTGGAACATGGGCCTTGTCCTGGTCAACACAGTCCATGTATGGACTTGGTCATCCCTGGTCATGGGCTGTTCCACTCTGGTGGATCACCACAGATCGTTTTATAATGGTAGCAAGTGTTTTCTGTGTACATCATTTCCTTTGATCTTTACAGTGGGGAGACAGGAAAGACAGACCAGTTCCCAGACCTTAGCTATCAGGAGGAATGCAGTGGAGAGAGGCTGACATCTCTGTTTTCACAAGTTCACTGCTTGAAGGAGAGGATATATGGAAGCCATGGCAGTCAAGCTGTTCCTTCTTGGGGATGCCTACCAGCAGAATAGACAGGGGCGGGGCTTCTACCATCTCCTTACACTGCCTCCTCTTCTATCCTGGCCTTCGGTGAGTAAGATGCTATTGCTCCCAGCCCCCACTTTAAGCTTTCGGCCACTCTGAACTAGGAGTGGCTACTACTAGCCTGGCTCTAACTGGACCTCTACAGCCAAGCCCAGCAGGATGGGCCTCAGTGTAAACCGGATTTGCCTTGTAAACAGCTGAGCAGCTGGTCTCCATCTTGGCAGGGGAGCCCCAGCAACAGCCCAGCAGGACATCCCCAGCTCAGCGGGGCATTGTCCAAAGAAAAAGGGGGGTTAAAGCTGAGTAAACAAGAAAGAATGGCCAGTTTTTGGTTCTCTGACTTGTTATTTCAGCCGGACCAGACTGTTGGTGCACTGGCCCTGGGGCCAGGCCGGCTAGCTTGGTTAAACTGGAAGGGCTAAAGTCTCGGAGTTCTTCCTCACCTCCCTTACCCTATTCTCACTTCACTCACCTCAACTCTAGGCTTAGTGGGGACTTCTGACAAGTAAGTTGGGCTCCAGGGGATGATGGGAGGGTAAGGAATTGGATGTTTGCCAAGTTTCTGTGCTTATGCAGACGGCAGCTGAGGGCTTATGAGAAAATAGAGCAGGCCAGCCCAAGGTTCAAGTGGCCAAGGCAGTTGACAAGGCTGCCTCAGACATCTCCACTCTGCAGAGCAAGGCCGTCCTGGCCATTCTAACCTTGGAATAATCTCAGTCTCCAAGCCCCACTTGGAACCTCGGCTTCAGGCTTTGGAGCTCAGTAACCTTTGGTCATGTTCAAGTCTCCAGCTTCCTACATTATTTTCTTTTTTAATTATTTTTTCTTATCAGTTACATTTTATTAACTCTGTATCCCAGCCGTATCCCACTCCCTCATTCCCTCCCAATCCTACCCACCCTCCCTCCTTCATCTCCACCCTGCCCCTTTACAAGTCCACTGATGAGGGGGACCTCCTCCCCTTTCATCCGATCCTGTTTTATCTTCAGACTGGCTGCAAAGCCCTCCTCTGTGGCCTAACAGGACTGCTCCTCCCTTGGGGGGTGGGGAGGTCAAAGAGCCAGTCATTGAGTTCCTGTTAGAAATAGTCCTTGTTCCCCCTACATTATTTTCATCCCCAAACTACTATCTGTTCTGTTTTAGTTGCATTTCTGTGGTAGTAAAACACTCCGACAAAAGCGGCTTAAGAGAGAAAGGGTTTGTTTGGCTCACAGTTCTGGGTCGCCTAGTTCGTCATGGCAGGGAAGTCACGGTGGCGGAAGTTGGAGCAGTCCATTGACAGTGGAGAGCAAACAGCGCTGAATTAATATGTGCATTCTTGCACTCGGCATACCCTCTGTGTGTCCACAGTCCAGGATCCCCTGCTCAGATAATTCTATCCACAACTAAGAAGAGCCTTCTCACCTGGGTGAATCTAACCCAGACAAAGATTCACACGCTTTCTCAGGGGCTAACCCTAATCTAGGCCAGTCGTGCTCAGCACATGGGTCAAGACCTCTTTGGAGGCCAAATGACCCTTTCACAGGAGCCGCCTAAGACCATTGGAAAACACTGATGTTTACGTTATGATTCATAATGGTAGCAAAATTACAGTAGGGAAGTGGCAACAAAAATAATTCTCTGGTTGGGGGTCTCCACCTATGAAAGGGCTACAGCACTGGGAAAGTTGAGAACCGTCTACGTAGTCTTTCATATATGCTCAGAGGACTGCAGCGTTAAGTTGGCAACCCTAACCATCTCAGCCCTGGGCCTAGCTTCCCCCGCTAACGTCAGCACCCACACATCCATTCTGTAGATGCGGCTTCTAGACTTACTGTTCTCAACTTAACTCAATTTCAGCTCCTTGCAAAATTCTCTCTTCCGTCTGCTCTCTGTAGAAGAGGCCACTCAGGCTCGAAGATCCATTCTGTCCTATGCTGCTTTCAGGCTGACAGGCCTCAACCCTCAAATAAAAAAGAAAATGGCTTCCCCTTCAAGTTCTCACCGTTCTGCTGGACCATCACCCACTGCTTCCTGTGTCATTCACAGGCTTCTCCTCGGTTGTGTGTCAGGCTGTATCCATCCCATTTCCCTCCACCATCTTGGGGGAATTCAGGACCCACGCCATGATGACCTGTCCAGTTCCTCCCATTCTGTGTTCTTGGACCCTTCAACCTCGGGGACCCGTTTTTGCACACCTAACCCTATTACATGCATTTACTTCACGCATTTTCTGCAGAGTTCAGCTCGCCTTCTGGGTTCTCAGCCCTGGGGAGAGCAGTGAGCAGCACTAACAGAAGGAGCTTGTAGACGAGGAGGAAGACAGACCATGGAAAAAGGGCATGATGTTGGAGAGAGGTTAGAAAGAAACTGCACGCTGAGCTAGAGTCATGGCAAGGGGGTCTTTACAGAAGACGGTCAGGAGAGAAACCCCGACGTTCTCTAAGCACTTACAGATGATATGGAGGGAAGTGTTCAAAGGAAAGTCTCCAAATGGGAAAAATTGGGCAATAGTCAAGAACCACTAGAGAGGACAGAACTGTTAGAATTCCTAATTCATGAGGAGAAGGCAGAAGAAGGCGGAGGCAGAGGCAGGGAAGACCCAGAAGACTAAAGGCTATGGTCCGTGAGATGTGAGAGAGCTCCAGGTGGTGGCACACGCCTGTAATCCTGCTTAGGAAGCAGAGGCAGGTGGATCTCAGGGTACACAGAGAAACCCTGTCTCAAAAAAAAAGTGAGCGAGCACCCTGAGTACCATGTAGGTCACTGGTTAAAAAAGAGATGGCTCAGTAGTTAAGAGCACTGTCTGCTCTTCCAGAGATCCTGAGTTCAATTCCCAGCAACTGCATGGTGGCTCACAACCATCTACACCCTCTACTGCCCTCTTCTGGCGTACAGGTGCACATGCAGCTAGAGCACTAATATGCATAAAATTAAAAAAACAAAAAACAAAAAAACTACCTCCTCAGTTGGGCATGGTGGTGCACACCTGTAATCCTAGTACTCTGGGAGGCAGAGGCAGGTGTATCTCTGTGAGTTTAAGGCCAGCCTGGTCTACAAAGGGAGTCCAGGACAGCCAGGACTACACAGAGAAACTCTGTCTTGAAAAACCAACCAACCAACCAACAAGAGAGACCCAAACCCTGGCAGATGCAGGAACTCTGGGCTTAAAAAAAAAAAAAAAAAAAAAAAAAAAAACAAACTTGATGATATAGTCCACTCCCATCTGGCCACTCACCTTCCCACAATGCTTCCCATCCTGCCCAGCACAGGGACAAGGACAGCAAGTGTCACATTTTGTATCTGTATACTAGACTATGATTAATGTCCAGAGAATGTTGTTTTCATAAGGGTATCAAAGAAATTCATCTGGGTTAAGCTTCTCTTTGCTTTTGTCTAGACCTACAGTGCTAAAACCTAACATTTTCTCCTGAAGTATTGGCACATCCTGCTTACTTAATTATTTTTTTCTTCCTTTTAAAAAAATATTTATTAGCCAGGTGTGGTGGCGCACACCTGTAATCGCAGCATTCAAGGAGGCAGAGACAAGTGGATCTTTGTGAGTTTGAGGCCAGCCTGGCCTACAAATCGAGTCTAGGACAGCCAAGGCTACACAGAGAAACCATGTCTTAAACACATACACATACATATATACACACACGTGTGTGTGTGTGTGTGTGTGTGTTGTGTATTAATGTGTATGGGTGTTCTGCCTGCATGTATGTCTGTATACCACATGCATGCTGTGCATTCAGAGGCCAGAAGAGGGTGTCAGATCTTCTGGAACTGGAGTAACAGATAGTTGTTCACTGCCGTGTGAGTTCTGGGACTCACACCTGGGTCCTTTGGAGGAACCAGCCCTCCATCTTAGGCTGTCTCTCCAGCCCTCACTTACTTCTTTATATAGAATCAACCCCATGGTGGTTGAGTGTGAACTAGTTTCTCACCAGTACTCGTCTCCTCTGTGTTTGTAGTGCACAGCCAGGCTCGGGCATGGCTATGAGCTGCGTCAGTGCTCACAGCTAAGAGATGTTACACATCTGCAATCTAGCCTCACTCCCGTCCAGATCACCAGTGTCACAGCAGCCCCTCTTCTGTCCTTACTTTCTTACTTCCTACTTCATCTAGGAAACCAGGCATTCCTCAACTTGATCCTCTTCAACTCCATCTGGACCCTCTCTCTCTTCCTCCCTATTTCCCAGAGGGATACTTCATCTCAGTAAAGGGCCAGGCTTCTCCAAACTTCTGTCCTGAAGCCTTTCTGTGTGTGATCTCTCTTCCTGCATCCTCCCCTTTATTCTGTAAATTACCTTTCTGAACACCATGCCGTGTTCTACCATTACATAGCCCCACTAACAAACAAGGTTTCAGTTTTTCTACGTCTTCATTAACGTTGTTAACATTTGTCTAACTATGGCCATCCAAGTCAGCCCGAAGTAGTCTGATAAATGTCCTTTGTAAACCCAGTAGTTCTCAAAGAAGAGTGGCATTAGAATTAATCTTTTTTAAAGTGTGTGTGTGTGTGTGTGTGTGTGTGTGTGTGTGTGTGTGTGTGTGTGTGTTTAGGTCATCGGACAACTCATGACGGTTGGTTTTTTCCTACCATGGGAGTCCCAAGGACTGAACTCAGGTTATCAGGCATGGCAGCAAGCACCTTTGCTCACTCGTGTAGCATTAGGTCTTGAATGACAAGAATGAATTTGTCTGCTGGACAAGGAAGGCCTGAGGCAGCTGGCTGCCAGGCAGTGGTGTTTTCTCTTTCTAGGTCTTAAGTAGGGAATTCTTACAAAAACAGCTTAGAACTTTGTTGATGAGACCTGCAGCACACACAATTCTAGGAAGGAAAGTAACAGACTCAGGATATCAAAAGATCCTGATTGGTGCAAACAATAGGTAAATTCTTCCAACCAGTTGAATACAACATCTGTGTACATGTCAGTGTGCTATATGCGGTATATGTAATTATAGACAGACAGACAGACAGACAGACAGACAAATCTGAGTCCCTGCTGAGGAAAGGAAAACTAGGCTAAAGTGAATCTCTGAGGGTTATCTATGATAAATTCTGAAGGAGCCGGGAAACACTGTGACTAGCCCTGTGCATCTGGGGTCACTCAGGTCACAGAAGATGTGAGAGAATATGTAACCCCACCCCAGTCTGCATCGAGAAAACCCAGCTGGCGCGGCAGCTCATGGCCATATTCCTGGCACTCACCAAGCAGATGCAAGGGCATCTCTGTGAGTTGGAGGCTTGCTTGGTCTACATACCGAGTTCCAAGGCAGCCAAGACTACGTAGTGAGACCGTGCTCAGACTAGAAGACTGTTGTCCAGTTTGGAAGATTGGGGACTGAACAACAAACAACTCCTACAGATTCAACTCCTGTAGAACATCGCCCTTTCTAGTTTGCCAGAAGTGACACTGTGATGGGTAGTTTTGTTGACTTAGCACAATCTAGAATCATCCAGGAAGGGGGTCTCAGTGAGGAAATAGATTAGGTTGGCCTGTGGGCGTGCCTGTAAAGGATTTTCTTACCTGGGTTAACTGGGCACCTGAGTGTGGGCAGCATTACAGGCCAAGCGCTGGGCTGAGGGTAAAGGAGAAAGGGAGCTGAGCACCATAATTGTTTCCTTTGTCCCTGATGTGAACATGATGTGACCCACCTCTCAAGTTCTTTCCTCTGAGGCTTCCATGTTATGATAGACTGGAATGTGGAACTGTGAGCTAAAATAGACCTTTTTACCCCTTCAGTTGCTTTTGTCGGGGTATTTTATCATAGCAGCCAGAAACAGCAAAGAAATACTCCTATTATTTAGCATCCATGCCCTGCGCAGATGGCCTTGAGGTAGGTATGATAACAGTGGCAAATATTTATTGATTGCTTCCTATACGAACAGCATTGTTCTAAGCATTTTAAATCATGAAATTTTCCTATTAACCTGCAGGAAGGCAAATTATCTGCATATTTCAAATTTTAAAAAAAGGTGCGAGGACTTGACCAGGATCACACAATTATGGAAAGGTAAAAACCCCAAGGTTCATACCTGGACTGCTAAGGAATCAGAGCAAACAAAGTCAATGAAAGTCTTTGCGGTCTCGAAACAAGCTGCTTCAGCAAGTTCTTGCTTCAGCAAGAACTGCTGCCTGCATCATCTTCCCTAGACTTGAAGAGCCCCACTCTGACCTTAGTCACCAAGTTCTGGTACCATGGAGGACAGTAAGGAGTGTCTCCATCATTGAACCAGCACCTCCTCCATGTGAGCTTGTAAAGAGGCACAAACATGTACATTCTTGAAGCCATTCCCTAGGGCTTTGGGCCCTAGAGTGCTGGACAGTTGTCTGGGACATTCAGCTGCCCCTGGATATTGTTTATGCTTTGCCTCTGTCCTCTCCATCACAATAAGAAACGATGTTCTCGGTGGACCAGAACTTGGCAGGTATATGTCAAGATATTAGAAACCGGGCCACACAGAGACTTACTGGATGGACTGGAAATTCTCAACACAGAGCTAAGACTAGAGACCATTCTGCTCTCAGCTTCTCATCAGGCTGTTGAGTAGCACTGATTTGCCATGTCACCCGAGCCCAGAAAATGAAACATAGGCTAATGGGCTAAACTTCAGGGAAACAGGCATCAACTCCAGCTTTGTGTAAGCTTCCTAAACAGCCAAAGCCCTCTGGAACAGCAATGCCAGCTAGTAAAGCCCGGAGTCTCCTCATTATGGAAGTTCTTGTGGAAGCCTGTCTGAGAGACTCTGAGGCAGGCTGTACCTTCATGAGAGAAGGTTGTCTCTCCATCTAAGGTTAGGTTAAAGAAACCAAACCTCAAAGAGTTCAAGTCCTACTCTGGGGTTCTAGGCTACAAGGAGAGCATCCCTCAGATTTCTGAACTCTATTCTCCTCTGAGCCCTACATATACCAACTGGCCTATCTATGGTTGCCCTTCTCAGGTATCTTCCATCTTCCCTAGGCATGCTTAGCACTCGTGTCTAGCTGGGCCTTTATTGCTGAGTGGCTGTCTTCTCCAAATCTTGCCTCCCCCTTGATGTTGGAAATATCTTTCTAGGTCACTAGAGTCAAAGCCCAGGGAGGCCTCACGGGAGAAACACAAACTGAACTCTAGGGCCAAAGTCTACTGAGCACAGGAGTGTCCTGAAGGAGTGCCTCTCTGGTGCTGGGGAGTGAGGGTTCATTTGATGACATCTTCATTAGGATTTTCCTCTCGTCATACAGACCGTGCCCCACACTCACACACATATATAACTATTGGAAAAACGATTTTAATACCCATGGCACATTGTCCTTGTGTGATATAAAATCCAATGACATGTGGCATTTGGAAAAGGTCACTTCTCCCATCAGGATTCATTAGCCTGTTTCAGCCTCTATGCCAGTAGGATGGGTCCCAGCTGCTTGTCCCCTACAGTGGGGCCAGCTGGACAGGTGGAGCCTACAGGGACTTTCCCCTGAGAGCAAAGGGCTCCCCCAGGGTTCTGACAAGAGAATCTGCTTTGGCTAGATTCTTTCCCACACGTGCTTGAGGATTAGGAAGAGGTAGAATCTGCAGAAAATCAGCCCGTGGCTAGGCAGCCCTGGCTCTCGGGTCAGAGGGTGCAGGAGGGGAAGGACAGAACCCCCAGCCTTTATGTTTTCCCTCCGATCATCCTATGGGCAGAGGGAAGGAGATTTGGAACTCTGTCGGAAGAGGAAGAGTTGACAGGCCAAATGTGGATTCCATGAGAAGGCCAAGGACATGAAAAGATAGAGGCCCTGGAGAACACTAAGGCAAAATCCTAGGCCCACCTGGGGAGTCTGACTACAGCCTAGGATCTCCCCTGTCCTCTGGCCAAAGCTGGGCCTCAAGTCTGGTTGTCTTCCTCTACTCATGTTTAGACCCTTGGGTTCCACCCCAGGGTGTGCAGGGCTCTGGGCATAGGTATTACCGGGTGTTAGTGAGGCCAAGGTGCATAATCTCTGTGGGTACTGGCATCCGCAGGAAACAGCCAGTGCTTGCCTTGGGGCGTGACCCTCCCCTTACCAGCTCAACAAGAGCTGTTCCCCTTGGTGCTTGGACTCTTGTCTTGTTGGGTGGGAGTAATCGATAGGTCACCAAGAACTCTGGCTGCAGAATACAAGGATGAAGACCCAGTGAAAGAGAAAACTTCAGAAAGACTAGCGCTGGGGACCAGGGCAGTGAGGTGTGCTCAGAAGAGGGAAACAGGAAAGAGTTGCACCCTATGAGCAAGCCTCAGAAGTGAGTGGTCTGCAAGCTCAGAAGGGGCCCTGAGCTGTGGTACTGACGCAAGTCCCTTCTTAACATGCCTCTGCCCTTGCGATGGGAGGAGAGGCTGCAGCGGGAACTAGGAGTGGCTCATGAGACAGGAGGAAGAGGGGTGGAGCCACCGAGCTAAAACCCCTGCCGTGCTATGGGAGGATCTGAGAATTTCCCATGAGATCTAGCAATCCTGGCAAGAGTGCTTTCAGGAGAGAACAGGCGGGATGAAGGAGAACAGGATGAAAATCGATGTCCCTTTTGTGGAGTTTTGTTCTCAGAAGCAGGTATATACATTTAGTTACCTGAGAAACAGGTGAGACCCTAATCTCCGGGAGGGTCTGGCAGGTGCTGAACACCCAGAGTCAGTGGCCATGCCTCTTGTCCTTGACCCCTTGACCCCTTGAGAATAAATGAAAGGAAGTTTCATTCTCACGCTGAAGATCTTGACTTCGGTTCACTGTTCTGACAGTACTATTTATTCCAAAGCTCTGCCTTCTCTGTTTTTGGAACTCAGAATGTTGCATTTTTCATGAGCCATGCCCATTCCAAAGCTTTTGACGTCTTATAATACTTTGTGGGCACATGGAGTTCTGTTTTGTTTTGCTTTTTGGTTTGTTTGTTTGTTTGTTTTTGTTTTTGTTTTTGTTTCCCCCAGAGCTGAGAACCGAACCCAGGGCCTCGTGCTTGCTAGGCAAGCACTCTACCACTGAGCTAAACCCCCAACCCCTGTTTGTTTTTAACAGGTTTTATTGACACCTAGCCTACAGCTGGGATAACGCATTTATTCTTTCTTTCTCTCTTTAATTTTAATAAGTTTTAAGGCGTGCATCTCGCTCTGAATTGTACCTGATGACGTAGGCCCTGGCATGCAGTCTAATTTCTCAATAGTGATTTATTGAATTTCTGAATGGATGGATAAATGGTGATGGGCCATAGACAAGCAATAGCAAATTTTGATTTAAGACTAAATGAAATGATAATTACTGTCATTGTCACTATGTACAAAATCTGATGGTAACCTCTTTTTATTTTATTTTTAATTTTTTTTATTTTATTAATTACAATTTATTCACTTTGTATCCCAGCTGTAGCCCCAACCCCTATCCCCTCCCAATCCTACCCTCCCTCCCTCTTCTTCTCCTATGCCCCTTTTTTATTTTTTTTAAGATTCATTATTTATTTTATGTATATGAGTGCTCTATCTGCATGTACACCTGCATGTCAGAAGAGAGCATCAGATCCCAGTATAGATGGTTGTGAGCCACCGGGTGGTTGCTGAGAATTGAACTCAGGACTTCTGGAAGAGCAGCCAGTTCTCTTAACCTCTGAGCCATCAATGCTAACCTCTTACCTTTATTACCTCACTTCTTTCTCATAGCGACACCAGAAGCTAGACACTCAAAGCTAGCTACTGGAAGTGTCCATCGGGCCTTGAATTAGCCTTCTTTTCACCAGTCAGTTCAAAACCCAGACCACAGGCCATGAAGCCACCACTTAGCCTCTCCCCTCCATCCAGGCAACCAAGCCAGGCTAGTCCAACATCAGCAGCCATGGGGAAGGAGCAGAGAGTGGTTCATTCCTTTTTTTACAGCCCTTGTCAAATTCCAAAGCAAGTTGTAAATTCATTAACCTCGTAGGGATTAAGCTGAACAGCTTACTTAGCACCATAAACAAGATCATTGGGATGTTGATTTTTTCCCCTTTTATTGCTTCAGCTCTGGAAATAGGGGGTAGCTCCCCAAGCTTGTCTGAATGCTGGGAAAATCCCAGCTGGAGTAGTCAGTCTCTGGAACAGGCAGGAGATTTGCAGCTCAGGTGTTCTGGCCCATCTCATCATCACCAGAAGCAGCACGTCTACTCAAGACCCCTAGCTCCTCTTTCAGAGATGGCCTGGGCCTCCAGTGGGCTACAGAGAAAAGCTCAAATGACTGCCAGGTGTCTTCATTGCCCTCATCCCTGGGAGCCTCCGCCCAGTTCAGCTCTTCGATAGGGAGGAGTACACTCTCCATCTTTCCAATAGACAGAGCTTGGGTTTCCTGCAGAGACCTCCTCTCCTGGAGTCTTAGTGTTTTTCTTCCACACCAACAAATGGAAACTGCTCTTTAACAGCCATCCCATCTTTGTGCTTCCTCAGGCAGCCACTGTCCCTCTCTCCTCTCTTCAGGGTCAGGGATAGGCTGTTCATACGTGACACCTTCCCATACCCCCCTCTCCCTTTCACTCCAGAAGCCACTCCAGAATCCTGGAGATTCCACCTCACCCTTGACCTCTGCTTTTGCCAAGGTTAGCAACTGCTACCAAACTCTTAAGTCCATTGGAGGTGGTTTACTCTTCCACACCTCCACACAGCAGACACCCTGTGTATTCCCAGATGCTGGTAAGGTGGAAAAGCAGGTAGTCATGAGCATACTCCGCCAGCCCACCTGGGCACAAACCTTGGCTCTGCCATCAAATAAGCTTTGTGGTTTGAAGGCATTTTTTTCACCCTGTCTGGTTTTGGGCTCTCTAAAATGAGGTAGTTGTAGTACCGTACAGATTGCTGTGAGGGTGAAGTGATGGTTAGACTGGGGCATAGGAAGACACCTAGCAAGAACTCTGGTAGCACTTCGAGTAACTTGACACACAGGGCCAGCTGTAGACTCAAACCTACCTGATCCACAGCTGCTACTCTCTGAGGCATCATGAAGCTTCCCTGCTCTGGCTGCCTTTCACCCCCACCCCCACTGACCTGGGAACCTGGGCTTTGCTTATGGTTGTTACTGGGACTAGAAGTTCAGAAGTAGAATGTGCTGTAGCATGTACTAGGCCATGGGTTAAATAAACCCCTCAGAACTGAAAAGAAAATCTCAAAAATACTTGTTTAATGTATTTATAAGTGGCTTTGTGTTTGGGGAGACCAGACAACCACACTCTCTCTGTCTCTTTCTCTCTCTCTCTCTCTCTCATGTTATTTTGGTAAATAGAAGTAAGGGATGGGCACACGCCTTTAATCCCAGTGCACAGGAGGCAGAGACAGGCAGATCTCTGAGTTCGAGGTCAGCCTGACCTACAGAGCAAGTTCCAGGACAGCCAGGGTAACACAGAGAAACCCTGTCTTGAAATACCAAAAAAGAAAGAAAGGAAGTATGGGAAGGCATTTTAAAGAAAATATAATTGTTTCCAACTTCAATGTCTCATCTGAGGGGACAGCAGAAAACTCAAGTGGCTACATCCACTGGGTGCTGGACAAATCAGGGTGGAGGTTCAGGACTGACTGACGCTCACCTGGGGCAGGGGTAGGGGTCATGCACAAAGTCATATAGGTGGTCTAAGGGGCTAAGAAGCTCTGTGAGAGCGAAGATCACTGCACCGAGTTGGAGGCCTGGAGAGAGGCACTGGTGTCAGGAGAACAGACCATGGTGTGACAGTGTAGGAGCTCTGGGGAAAGCCACACACACACACACACACACACACACACACACACGCTCGGACAGGACGTTCACAGGCCCCTGAGCTGCTGAGGGAGAGCCTCCGGAATGAGCAGCCACAGCGGAAGCTCCATCCTAGAAGGTGAACGGAGATGCACGCACAGGTGCCGAGCCCTGTCCCCTCGGGTAGCTGGCCGGTGGCAAGCAGGAAAGAGAGCAGCAAAGTCAAGGGAAAGCCTGGCCACTTTAGAAGTTACACACTGCTTTGAAGAGGGGAGAGCAAAATCCTCAAGAGGGAACGAATGGGCAGGGCCACTGTGGGGGAGCAAGCTAGTGGCTCTAGAGAAGGCCGTCCACAAGAGTTCTCAGAGAGCTGGTCCTCTTGTACTCAGAGATGTTGGAATAACAAACGGCCCAGGCCTTCATTCACTGCCTCCTCTATAAAACAAGCGTCGCTGACTTCAGCTGACCTCCCAGGATTAGACAAATGCCTGTAAAGCATCAAGACCCCGATCTTGCTCTGCAAATGGCTCTCTCCTTCCTGGATGTGTTAGTCCGATAGCTGCTCCCGGCCATGAATGTGCATTTCTGTCTCTGTCAAGATTTGCGTGTGTGTGTGCACGCACACACACACACACACACACACACACACACATACACGCTATACGTGCAAGAGTTATGTGTGGGCTGGGAATGGGGCACCCTGTGAGTCAGCTATTGTGTGTGTCATTGCCTACAGCTGACCCCGAGGCTGTAAATCCTGCCTCTATGCCCGCTGGAGTGACCACTTTATAGCTCAAGGTCAGGCCCATGAATCAAGAGAGGGGCTGGCAGGAAACAATCAGGCAGGGCTGGGTGGAGCTGAGCTCGAGGTAGTCTCAGCATTTGGACTGCTTGGAGCAGAGTCCTGAGCTAATCTTGGCAATCCTTATCTCAGAAGCTTGGCTAAGAGGCCGTCCATTCTGATTCAGGCCTCACTTATATTATAGGTGCCAACACGGGGTGGGGGGCGGCATTGGGGTTGGGGGGCAGGCTATTTCATGCCTTCTTGGTAGGAATGGGAGGATGGGGTGAGATGGAGAGCCCATAGCCCACAGCTGGGCAAATGTGGGCGGGGACCCTCCAAGCCTGACGCCTTTATTTCTTCTTTGCCTTTGCAATCTGTCTTAGGGAAAGTGGCACCAATAAGGCAGCCCTTTTGCTTCTGAAACCTTTTTATGACTCCAGCCATAATTAACTTGAGTAATAAAATTTTTCAAATCCAAATAGATATAATTAACATTTAATGCCCCTGGTTGGTGCTGGTGGCTGGGCCCATTAAGAGCGTAGTATTGATTGAGAAGGTGAGCCAGCTGGGCCTGCTTGCTAGGCCAGGGGGCAGGGGTGGCCGGAGCCAGGGCTGCTCTGAGCAGGGCTCCAGCCCAGGTGTGAGGCATGTGGCAGCTGGCCAATCCCCACCCCCCACCAAGGGGACAGTACAGTACCAGGGATCCTCCCACTTCCAGGCCCTGTGGTCGCAGGCCTCCTTTACCATCATCCTATCTACCTATCCACCAACATCATTGTTTTCCTGTGCCGCCTCCAACTTCCCAGGGAAATACAGTGCTCCACCCTCCCCACCCCACCCCCAAAAAAAGAGTGCCCGGCTTTGGGTGTTCCTTCTGCTCTTTCCCAACTCCCACTGGGTGGCCCAAGCTGAATTCAAAACACCGTTAGTCAGAGGAGGGGCCTTGACTGTCCCTCAGATAAGACTTGCACTTTCCACCGGCACACGCCTTCCCAGAGAGCAGTGCATTGCAGGGAGGACTCATTTGAATCCCAGGTTCTCCACTGCTCCACTGACATTCAGTCATCAAGCTCCTCTGAGCCCTAGTGTCCTCTGTGAAATAAGGACAGCAGGAATATCTACCTCCAGAGTGGAGCATCTGTTCAACCTGCCTCACACAGCAGAGAATCCTAGGTAGAGAGAACTGCTGTCTCCTGGCACTGTACCTCCTGTCAGCTGGTAGAGCGCTTGCCTCTGATGCACAAGCCCAGGGTTCCCTAGCCAGCAGCGCACCAAAACAACCAAACCAAAACAACAGGCTTAGAAGTGCAAAGCTCTCAGCAAGGTGGCTCACGCCTGTAATTCCAGCACTCTGGGAGGCAGAAGCAGGCAGATCTCTGTGAGTCTGAGGCCAGCCTGGTCTACATAGTGAGTCCAGGATAGCCAAGGCTACATGAGAAACCCTGTCCCAAAACAGTAACAGAAACAAAAATATAAAGCTCTCTTTCAATGTTTTATATTTAGTCTTTTCTAGTAGCTAAATTTAACAGACATTTGTAAACAGTATCTAGGCTGGGAGCCACCTAATCACCATCTCCCCAGGAATAGGTGATTCTAAAACCTCAGGGGTAGACTGCACACGTGGGTCCGGAAGGTACAGGGCAGGGAAATGTGTCTTGTCACTCCCTGGTTACCAGGAGAAGGTATGCAGGCTGTGGATCCTGGTACCGATGAAGAGAAATGGCACTGCCAAAGCTGGACCTGGCCCATGGGAGCTCCTGTGTGTGGCTCTGAGACAGAAGTGCTGGCCCAGATATGCTCTTTAGAGAACACAGTTTCTGTAGTAAACAAGAGCTGGGGAGCAGGCACCCAAGGCTAGGATTCAGAGGCTTGGTCATCCTCTCATCGTGTTAGAAGCGACAGGCTTCCAGGCAGTCACCACAGGAAGCCCAGACCCTGCTGGACAGGGGGAAGCTAGGTAAAGGCTGGCTCCTCCTGCTCTCCTCCTTTGCCTCTACCATATCCCTCCTTTCCTAAGCTTATAATCATCTCTTCATTGAAACTCATCATCTGTCCTTCAGGGAACTTCCATCTGCTGACATTACCCAGAGCCGACACACCCCAACCTTCCATGCAGGGCCCTGAATATCCTCTGCTTTTAGTCAGGTCTTGCATTGAGCTTCAACTTGGCTGAGTCTGCCCCCTGCATGCTCTAGTTCTTTATGGCCAGTCCTCCTCCACTGCTCCTTATTCACGAGGCCCTTGGAGAATGCTGCTGCGGCCCCCAGAGCTGGTGACTAGGACAAATCAGCTCTCCAGTCATCGGTGCTTGGTCACTCACGATAGCAGGCCTAGTTGAAAGTAACCGAGTAAGTTTACTAACAAGTAAGCGGAGCCGGGGCTTAGCGGGGAGCTTCAGGGAATGTTGTCTAGCTGAGAGCTGGAAGAGGCCACTTCTGGAAGAGTGGACCCAGAAGCTGAGCTCTGAACGGTTGCTGCCCCGTCAAAGGGAAAGATCTCATTGAAGGCCGAAAAGTGAGAGAATACGGCTCATTTGAGAAGCGGAAAGAATTCAGTGGGACCAGCCGCGTGGGGGAAGAAGCAGTCAGAGGCCAGGCCAGCCGGCCAATTCAGCAGTAGCCCATGGACGCCTGCAGGCTTTGCTTGAGGACCCAGGACCCTTTAGATTCCAGCTGCACACCTTCTAGGGACAGAGCATAGGGCCCCTTGCTTGACTTACCTGGGTCTGGGCTCGGATCTCACCTCAGTCAAATGGGGGCAGTAATCCCAGCTACCTCTGACATGCTTCATGCTGGGCCAGTACCTGGTATATTAGGGTCCAGTGAAAGATGTGGCCAGTCTGTGGTTTCTGCAAAGAACTGTGCCAGGCACAAGCCTCAGTTCCCTGGGTTAAGTATTGCAGGAGCTCAGCAGCATGGGCCTTATGTCCTCCTGGCTCCGAACCGCCTTCAGAACAAAGGCCCCGGGGTGGCCCCGCTGACCCTTCCAAAGGGACCTTCTGCTCTTTTACCCCCGAATCTCTGCCTGGTCCCTGCAGAGCACCTCTCAGCCCTGATTTTTGCTCCACTTTTTCTTCTCTTGCCATCCCACACTCCATTCCACCCTCTGCTTCTGTCTCCTCTAGGAAGCTCTGTGTGTCTCAGCCCTGGCCTCTGGCCTCTGCAGTGCTTCTCTCATTGGCCCACAGCAGTATCCTGGGGACCCCTCTGTCCCCAGCCAGGGAGCCTCTAAGGCTGGTCCTCATTCCTATACAGCCCTGGAGGTATGGCTCCAAATGTCGAAGTGTTTTAGGAGTTTGGAATGGGTCATGATAAAAATGGAAGGAAGGAAGGAAGGAAAGAAGGAAGGAAGGAAGGAAGGAAGGAAGGAAGGAAGGAAGGAAGGAA